>NW_009953004.1:1133222-1155928 GCF_000747805.2 Chaetura pelagica
CTTTCCCTAAGGATTTGCTACTTGACATTATAAGTAGAGGATACTTGGATAGATGCAATCTGGCAGTTCTCTGATGGCCTGATTGGATTGATTATAGTAGTTCCTGGAGCCCAATTCTTGGAACTTGGAATATAGCTTTCATGGGCTTGGATACAGTTGGCTGGCTGACCCAAGCCTAAATGTACACATGGTCAGAATAGAAATAAGTGCATTTTCTTTTAGCACCTAAGAAAACTGGGACAATCTATCATGAAGTATTAATGCAAGCTAAACATTGTCTGTTCCACCTGAGAGTCTCATGCACACATTACACAATGTTGCTAGAGCTGTTCTGTCCAAGCACCAGTGCCAGTATGCCCTTCACTGTGCCTTTTGGTTGTTCACTTCCTTTCTCAGATTATATTCTTCCTTTTGAATATGGTTTACAATTCCCTCTTCTATTTTTTTCTGAGCTGGAGGTTAAGATACTTAGTGTTTTGATTTTTTAAAAAAATGTGTCACATGAAAAATATACCTTTTTCCCTCATCTTAAATGCATTTCTACTTTCAGCTTTTGATCTAAAACTACCTAAGCAGCATGATTTTTTTTATTTTTTTTTTTACAAGAAGGGGACAGTAGAGGGAGATGTTCTCTAACTTTCTTACCATCATCTGTTCTGAAGTATGTAATGAATATCTATTTTACCACGTGATTTGAGTTATATCTGAATACAACAACTATCACATGGTGCTTTAAACGTTTTGTGTCTGAAAACAGAAGTTGAAAATTGTTAAAAGTATCCAAGAAACTCAGCATATGTTCCAGGACTGAATTTGAATGTGTTTATTCAGACACTTGGAAAAGTTTATATACATTTGAAGGGAGACAGTTCTGGTTCCATAATTCCAAGAAATCACACCAAGACTGAGTTTAAGACATACATTTTAATGAAACTTGAACTTTTTTTCACATGTTTTCTGTATTTTGAGTCTCTGGAAAAAATGCAATCACTGTGATTATTTTAAATTTATTTTTGAAGTTCACATTGGTTTTTTTAAACCATAATTCCAAATTTTGGTCTCTTTGTGGTTCCTCAAGGCCAATTTTGGAATACTTGCCATACATTTCAGGATGTATTGAACTGCAGTTCTTTCCCCTCCTTATTACTGTCTTATTCTGCTTCCTTGCTCCCTTGCCCTCCCTCATCCTGCCCACACAGGTTTCCCCTACTCTCCCACTTCATTCATCTGCACATACCTTTCCCTTTTGGACACTCCTGATTTCAGGGCTCACAGTCTCATTCTCTCTCCCCTCTCCTGTCCCTTTTGTGCCTTTCTGTTCATTTACTGTCCTCCATTCCTCACAAATGAGGATCCTCAGTTTGATACAGTCTCTGACCAACCACTTCTATGTTCAGATTTGTGTTTCCCTCCCTGACATCTCCTTGTATTTCCTCACAACAGGTTTGCTGTTGTTGAACCCTGAGGGAAATAGCGTCACCTTGTTGAAAGGTGTGTGGTCTCAGTCCCGATGAAAACAGGAGGGCAGAGTCCAGCCATCCTGAGCAAAATATTCACAGAAAAACTGTAATAGTTTGTGATAAGCTAAATATTTACTCTGAGGCTGGTGATGAAAGTGAGTCTGCACACCTTGTGTAACCAGAAACACACATTTGGATGGGTTGCTTTTTTCTGAGTGTCATGTTAAGCGGATGAAAATAGGTTTTGTCAGAGCAGACATATGGATTCCTTTCCAGCTTTTTCCAAAAGGGTTCTTGTGCAACCCCCCAGTAAAGGGGAACAATACCTGCTGCCTTGGTATGGTTTTGCTTAGTAATTGGGGCTTTGAAGTGGGGTGGGTTGGCACCTGTCCCTCGGTGCCAGGGGGCTGGATGGGGCTGTTTGTCTCTCAAATGACTGATAGGTTGGTCAGACACTTTTCCAGTTGGAGAGCCATATGTCACAAGTCGCTTGTGTTCCGTGCCTTTGATTAGGCATTTTTCTTTCAATTCAATGAAAATTGTCAGATCTTCAACAGAAGTGGGAAGAGTGTCCATACAAGGTGGAGTCTGTAGGAGCTGGGAAGTTAGCACACTATACATGTCTGTGAAATGGGTGCAAAACTGGAGACCAGCAAAGCTCCTGAAAGTGTAGCTTCTGGTACTAGTATGGAACTACATACCCATAACAAATACTACAGTGGGAAGCTGTGGACTAGTGAATTAGTACCTTTGTTTTGCTTTTTCAGAAGTTAGAAACAAGCTTTTTGTTAACTCTGTTTATTCAAGCTATGAATTGTTTCACATGCAAATTATTGTGTTGATATTTATTTTCAAATGTTTTTCTTCCCTGTACAGATGTCTTTACACAAAGATGTTTACGACATGTTCTCTTACTAATTTGGGGTTATGAAGATATGAAAATTGTTGGTACCTTGATGCTATTTCTCACTGCGATTTGATAGCAAAGAATGCAAAATCAGCATGTTTTTTTGGTCTTCAGTACATTTAAAAATTGTTCCTGCTGTATTTTTCTTAGTGTGGGGGTACTAATGAGTGCAGATACCTGAAGCAATCATCCATCACTTTTCACAGGGGAAAAAGGTTGAGATGAAAGCATTTTGCAGCATGGACAGCATAAAGATTTATGCAACATTTACTATAATCAGTAGAAAGTTCACATAGGCACCCTTTATACAAAAGAGTCTACTGGTTGCTGTTTGTTTTTTTCCATTAACATTAGTGGAAAAATCAACTATCAGCCATGTTAAGAGTGAATGCTTACTACTTTAGGAAGAACATTGCATTATTTTGACTTTCAAAAACCAGCAGAGAAATATCCATGATGCTTGGTTGCTAAATGGCAGGTGAATGAGGATTATTAAAGACTGGGACTACATTTTCATAGAATTTTCATGTGCAGTTATTTAATTTAGGATTGTACTTATCGTGTCTGCTTGTTACAAATAGTGTAATTGCATTATACAGATACAGCTTTATACACTATTTTTGTTTGCATCCAAAAAGAAAATGCCATTAGGGAAAATAATGGCAGATCAGCTACTTTTTATATCTTCCTGGCATGTAAGTGGTGTTTGACTAGTGTGGAAAATCTGATAATGAACATAACAGCATCAAAGTTTGAATTAAAAATCCACCCCCTGGAATGAGCAGCATGGCTAAGCTTTGTCTTGTATATAGTACAGTAAATGTATTTTTATTTTCTGTGACATTTCTAGGGAATCTGAAAGTTGTTTGGTTTCTTGCAGTAAAAGCTGTCAAGAGCTGAGTTTTAATTCTTGTTTTTCCCTAGGCTTTGATAAATGGGATAGTGTTGCATTCAGTGCACTTCACTTCAGAAGATCTAATGAGGATCTTCACAGTAATGTCAAATGATGAACAAATGGACTCATGAAAAACTGCTTACTGACTAGCTGGTAGGTAAGTCAAGGCTTCTTAACTGACAATTGGGTTAACAAGGAGAAAGATCTTGGATTTAAGTGTAGCACAGTAGTGTGGTCCTGTTTGGACACCAGGTTCATAATAATATCTACATGAAAGAAGCAGCTTCAGTGGTTCAGCTTGTGGCAACACTTGCTCCTTATCCATTACCATTGGCTGTGCTTGCACAGGGTGAATTTCTTTAGGTGGAATTATTGTCACATCTCACTCCCAGCAGGTAATATAGCCTGACCAACAATGACCACTTGATCATAAAACCCTGCACAGTTTAAATCTCTAAAGAAAGAGACATTAAAAATATCCCAAATATCAGATGTGTAGGAACTCTGGAACCTCAGGCTCTGGCACATGTTTGTTCCACATGTCTGTCAGATATGAATGTGGTTTTTTATGACATGTCAGTAGGACATGTCATTTAAGTGTTGATTTTTGGGGAATCAACATTTGAAGTGAACAGGCTTGCCACTTGCTGAAGTATGTTTGAATGACAGCAGATCTGATTTCTTAAATTTCAACAAGAAAATGGGTTAGAAGTTTTCAGGAGATAAATCTGTCAGCTTTTTGATACAAAGGAAATTTTGAAGGGCTGGAGCACTGACAGAAGTGAGGGTAGAAGCACAGTTACAGATCAAAAATCAGAAATAAATACAGATCTACTTTGCACTTTAATTTATATTATTGCTGTATTTTAGAACCCAAATAATGGGGGTACTTTAAGGCCACAGCTAGTGAAAAATATTTTTCAAAGGCATTGGAGGGTATGTAATCTACCTGCCTTACTGCATCCAGTGAAGGTCAGAGCCAATGCAACTGGGCATGCAAGGCAGAGAGCAGCCCTGTGGCTGTGCATCCCCAACAGAGGGACCAGGCTGGAACCTGCCCTGTGTGCTGCCCTTGCCATCGTTCCTTGTGCTCATATGGGTGATGGCAATCCTCACTGTTCTCAAAACTCTCAGGATCTAGTGCATGGCTACAAAGTTGTAACACTTTGGGTATCCTATCTTGGTTTCTGCAACTGCTGCTAATGAAGTTCTCTGTGTGCAGATTTAATTTAAATTCTCCTTTTCTTTTGATCTTGCTGTTAGTATTTGAAGTTGAGTGATATTTATCACTACCTGCCCTGGTTTCCCTGGTGCATACCCCATGGCCCTCTTGCTTAATGCTGAACTGGCAAAGATGCTGGCAAACCTATCATAGAAAAGCTGATGAAGTCAGACTAATGACTGAGGCTGGGTTCTGAACCTAAGCTGGTGCCATTTTGGTTGAGGTATTTTTTTGGTTTGATTTTCCTTGGGAGGGGTAAGGGATGTTACACCCAACAAAAACTCCTAAGATGGAAGCAGCTTCTAAGCTAGCTTAGCTAGTCTACCAAATTTACCTTAATATTTGGTAAGCATTCAATGATACACCATGGAGGCCTTAAGCAAGTCAAGTGAGTATTTTAATTCATATTTTGCAGTGTATTTCTCCTTCTGGTAGGTTACTCATTTGAAAAGTGGCCATATTTTACTGTCAGGATCGTTTTAAAAGAAATGGTGCTGATTTCCATGTAAATGAAAGGGAAGTGTTGCCATAAGACAAATCTGTGATGGGTGTTCTTCTGTTGGTACAGATGGCATCTGTGTATTTTTATCACTGTAAGTCACTCACAGTTGGAGTCATACTCAGTCCAATATCTCGCTTTATGTTTATTAAAAATAATCACAGGTTTCAGTATGATATTAATCACTCAGCTCTTCAGAAACATTTGGATTGGTAGATGAAAAAACATATTTATTTTGAGAAAGCAAAGGATGCAATTATTTTCCACATATTTCTAAATTTACAAATAATAAACTGTATTGCAAGGCAGTGGATTAGTAAGCTGAAACATTGGCTTGCAAGCCTTATTTTTCACATACAATACATTGCAAGTACATGACAGATAAAGCAGGACTTCATATAGTACCAGGAAAGGAACTGAAGGCAGTTACCTACATTTAAACACAAGGTATATATTTTTATTTCTTTTTTTCCCCAAAAAGTCCCAGTCTGTTGGCAAGATTCCTCAAAAAGTCTTGAATTTCTTTTTTATACTGGCTACCATTGCATTCCAGCTCTGAGCTGGTGGTAGTGCACAGCTGACTGGCCTGCAGGGGAGGAGAAGAAGAGTTTCAAGACCAGGTTTCCAGCTAGAAGATGGCTACTTAGATCTAATAGATTTGGATCTTTTTATTTCCCTTCTTCTGGATTTTGCTGATGACTTGTTTGGCTGTCAGCCTAACCAAAGCAGTTGCCAGACTTCTTGCATTATATAGGGTACAGCTGCTCCAGAGATGCCTGCTCTGGAATGAGGAGTGCCCTGGCTGTCCTTCCTGCACCCGAGCCAAGCCCTACAAGCACAGAATGGGAGAGCAGAGCCCTAAGTGCCTACATGCTGCTACTCTTTGCTACATCTGGTGAGTCTAACTTGTACTATCATACCTACATAAAATGGACTAGGAATCCCTGCAGATGATGCTGGCAATGTTCCACGTGGCAGTAGAAATGAGCTGTGGGCTGCGCTCCCCTTCGTCTTTGCAAAACAGTAAAGAGGGAGCAGATTCCCATTGAGCTTTCCAAACTATCAGCTCTGCAGCCTGAAGCAAAGCAAAAAGAATTTCTTCATTCTCTCAAATGTAAATCAGCTGCCCCCTGCTTTCCACAGGATAGGTGAGGGAAGCAGGACTGCATGTACAGAAGATGTAAAATGGTGCCAACATGTTATGTAACCTGTGACCTGATCAAGATAGATGGCTTCTTACTCAGTTTTTTTCTTAATTCATGCAGTTTTCTGCTCTGAACCTCAGCAATTACCCAGTTGAATGAACTCTTAGAGAATGGTATTAAAACTGTGAATTATTTAAAGTCAACTAAGATGTAGCCAGCTAATTTTGCACCAGTAACATTTATTGAAAACTGTAAGAAAATGTATGTTTCTGTAGGCAGACACACCCAACCTAACCAGTTTCAAATTTGTACACACTTGCATTAGCAAATTGTAGCTTGCTTTGCTCAACTGAAGTATGAGTCATAAAGATATCAAAGAAAATAACATCCAAAATTCACCTTTAAGAGTAACAGGTAATTATAAAATTGGTTGACTCAAATGAACAGTCTTCTTCATAAGCAGAATTATCTTGAATGACCTTCTATCTAAATGTGCCTTTCCACAAAGCGCCAACACTTGCTATCCCTGTTCATGTGAACCCTCCAAGCATGTCAGCAGAATTCTTCAAAGGGCAGGGTTACAGAGCCAGGATGGCTTTAGCACTGCTGAGCTACTTGCATGTAAGAATATGGGAGGTGGGCTTTTTTGTTTCTCTCTTTGTACTTTAGCATTAAATACTCTGGATATACCAGGAGAACATGAGATTGGTATTCATGGTATAGAATGTCATTAGGAAGAGTTCCCTGTCTTCACTTGATTGGTAAAATGCAGTTGCCTCTGTAATGGAGAAGAGACAAGCTGATGGGAGTAATCCCATTAACTCCAGGGCAGTTACTGGGGATGTACTGGCACAATCTGGGTGCAAAATGTGTCACCTCTCCTCAGAACACACTCAGAGAACAGTTGGGAGCAGATCACACTGCAGAAGTTTGTAATGGGGAGAAGGGAATATTTCAGAAAATTATTTGCCTAATCTATGTTATAAATTCATATTTACACATGCCTACATTTATATTTACATAGTTACACATCATAGACAGAGGGACATCAAAAGTGATAGAATTCAAGCCCCTATGATGAGCTGGGCTCAGCTTTGCCAAGGGCATGTTGTGTGAGAAATGAGTTTACTACTAGATCTTCCTGAAATGGAGTTCTGCACTTTATTATCAAGTACAGGCAGTAGATACAAATGTTCTACCTTGCCTAACCTAAAATTCACAACAGGACTTGAGAGAAAAAAGGCTAATCCCTTATACACACATTTTCATATCAGCTAAAAATCTTCACTCTCTTACCATTTTAATAATGGATCTGTTGTGCTTACCAGCTGGCATACTTTTTTTTGGTAGAAATGGCTTATAATACTTTAGATATCTATGTGTTATTAATGTTACAATAAACCTAGATGTATTAAATCCACAGTATTATCTGTGTTTGTCAACAGATGTGAATGTCACTAAGAGATAATTGCATATATTTGTAATAAAGTAACATTCTCTAGTGAAATTACATGCATTATACTTCCTGTTTTAGTTCAAATGTCATATTCTAATGCAAGACAGACATCCTTGAAAAGAACACCAGACAACTGGAGGTTACAGAACTTTGATTTTAAAAAATGATTTGTAATATGGATTTATTTTCCTGACTTTATCATCATGTAGTTTTGTGTATTCTAACAATCTGCATAGCTGGAGCTATATGAGCACAGAATTGAGGTAATACTGTGCAATTCTTTTGGAATTTCTCTGTGGAAGAATACATTTCAAACACGTCTTGCAATGCCCTTTTAATGGCACTTACCTCAGTAAGGTACTTTTCTCAGTATATTTCTTCCTTTCTTTCATTTCATCAGTCAGTACAAGATACCAGCTCACATTAACTTATTGTATAATCTTTAATAATGTCATGATGTAACAATATTCTATGTCCCAGAGAACACTATGGGAACTCCATATGAAAATACTGTATAATTATTTCTTGCACTTGATTCTAAGTGTGGAGCAAGTTTAAATCAAAAAATCATATTTACTTAACACATAAGTATTTCTGGAGTAACAAATTAGAAGTTGTCAGATATGAAGGAGCAAAGTTGTTTTCCCCACATCTGCAGGAATGCACTCAGTGATGTGATAAGGCAGAAGATACAATTTTTCTACCAAATTTTGTAAGATTTCTGCCTTCTGTAACTCATTTGAGTGAGACCAGCTGTTCTTCTGTTGTTTTGACCACATCCATTTCATAATTGGAAAATTCATCCTTTAGGTTTGGATTCAATCCAAAATAAAACTTGCAAAACTAAGCTTAGAAACTGTGACACTGGGGACCCTGCTTGTCCCTCTCCACTTGGAATTCACTGGCTCTTACACTCCATGTTTTGCTTTCACTCATCCATAAATGTGAATGCAGATGCAAAAATACTGTCAAAACCACTTTTAACTGTATTGCTGTGGTGTATATATAGCAGCAGGTTATACAATAACATACAGAAGCCCATTCATTAGCTGTTATTGAAGCATGGTTTTATAAAGCTGTCTTAGACATCACATGAGAAAGAGATATTTAATATATCGGATTAAAAGTATTCATAAGTATTACAGTGATTTAAAGGTTCTTCTTCATAACTTGTTGGCTTGAATAAAAGCATGAGGTAAAAGGCTATGTGGAGAGAAAATTATTGGCATGTATTTACATATTTTAACAACAAAATAATTGTTTAGATGTTTGATGTCAGAAGAATGTAAGATACAGGGTATGAAATAGCATTGAAGTCTACATGGGGAGTACTTAAAAGTAATTATAATAATTAAACTTTCATGTAGTCCACTATTCTGTTTGCCTAAAATGTTATTTCTATAAAGTGTTTTCTCCCTACAGGTAACATATACTAATAGCAATCCTAATTATTTACCTTGACACACTATGTAGATTAAAAACCTGTAGTAATCTGTTGTTTGCTAGGCTTATAACCACATTTTACTATTTGTATTTGCGTGCATAGGCTCAACTGTTTGAACAGTGTGACTCACCCCATTGGTAGGTGAGTACCATCTTTCTTCCTACATCTTGTTTGTGTGTGTTGGCAAGGATTTTCAAATGCAAATGCCTGACATTAGCTAGGTGGCATAATCTTCAGACAAGGTGGCTTGAAATCCATATTGCATTAGGGAGTATTCAGTAGTCTTGAATGTCGTATTACTGGCTTGGAATATTCTACAGTTGTTATCTTTTCTGTTGAAGCTCAAAATGTAACCTGTGCTCATTGAATTTCTTTGACATTAGCTAGTGAAGAAAGGGAATGTACCAGATTGAATAGTTAATCCAGGGACTGGTTTATGTTTTTGATAATGCTACTCGTTCTGCAGTGGCTGTGGACAGGTTACTGCATGCCTATAATTATATATCATATAAACACATTACAGCAGGAGTTTCTATAGGCACAGTTCCAGGAACAATCTGGGTTTGTTCTAAATAACAAATATAACACCACTGCAAAGTGTGGGAAACAGTGTGTAACATCCAGTCCAAACGCTGATGCTGGGAGGATGAGGGTTTGGCTGCAACACAAAATCATAACACACGAAAAAAAATAATGAATTGGAGATTGTTAGAAGGGGTTGGAGTAATTGTTTTGCCAAATTAGTAGTCTTGAAGATAAGACCAAGTTCACTAGAAAACTCCTTTCTGTCACTGTTTGGCAAGAATATATGAAAGGGAGGTTAATCAGCTGTTCTTCAAAATCATTGAAAAAAAGCCTTTTCTTGAGAAAGCACCTCCTTCCCACCAGTCACTGAGCTACTTGGTGTTTCAAGTATATCAAGGGAGGGATGGACATGTATGTAGAAGATGCAGAAGTATTTTTGGTTGGTTACAGGGACCAAGCTGGGAGATACTTGCAGCTCTTTGTGACGATGTTCCTTTTTTATTGTGAGAGTGAATCTTCTCTATGGCAAGGTGGCTCTTGGAATTCAGACATTGACTTACATTAGATCTCTGCATTCAATAATTAAAAAAAACCAACCCCCTCCCAAAAAAAAACCCACAAAAAACCAAACCACCAGAAAAGTTTCTTCTACTGATTCTCCTCTATTACTGTGTTTATCCTTATGAAATCTGGTTGGGACATAACGGATACTTTTCTTTTCCAAGAACTCTCCACAATAGCCTAAGAAGGTTTTCCTAACCAGTAATAAGGATATCACTGGTGGGTTTTGTGCTTGTTGAAGTGGCTCACTGAAAAACAAACATACAAAACCTCACAACAAAAGAAACAGGCTTCAGATAACCAGCTATTACGTGTGCTGCAGGGAAATGAAAAAGCATAAGGAAAAGAATGTATCATCCTGTCAGCTTTGTCATAACAGGACCAGCACTTGTCCCTTGAGGGTGCAGTTTCAGTGCAGCTCTGGTGGCCTGCACTGACCCTTTTCCATAAGGCAAACAGCTCAGGAAGACCTTGTAAGGATCCAGTGTGGTGTCAGGGCTGGGTTGCCCAGAAAGCCACGTAAGAGCAGATACGAAACCTGCAGTAGGAACTGCTGAGAGCCGTCGACTTGTCCTTCCCTTTCCACCCCAAGTATTTCAACCTGCACTTTTTTTTTTTTTCCTGCAAACATGAATTATGACAAAACTGGTCAAATGTAGTAATTTATATTCCTGTCATCTTTTAATTGTTCTACTGTGTTACTCAAAAGATCTGGAGGATAGGGTTTAAGACATCAATTTATTGCAGGACAGTTGATTTTATAATTATTGTACTTACAGAAGAGATTAATGTATATATCCAATCTAGTTTCTTATGCAGGAAAACAGAATAGTATACAAATCTGAGACTAATGGCCAAGTTCCTTATTCTGGGTCCACAGCTAGACTATTATGCTTTGTAATGAATCATTCAACATCCCTTTACTTACTCTGCCTCCTGTAATATGACAGTTTTTCATGAATGTCTACTGACTAAAAAGAACAAAATTATTTCCCATCTTTATGAGGATACATAAACACAACACAATGGCAGAGTGTAGTTGTTTCATTTAATGAGTAGGATCTGGGGAATTCTTTGCAAAGCTTCTCTTTAAAGAGATAAATTTAACACAATATGTTCCAAGAAAATATTTTGGACGGTGTGTACCATCTAGAACACCTGCCCTGTAACAACTTTCAGAAACGTTGGGCATGTGATCTTAGCTTGATCTCATAATAACTTTGGTGATGATGCTTATCACTCTTATTACTGTTATTATTTTTGTATAGCTGATTAAATGTCATAACACTTGGAAATTAATGTTCTGTTTAATTACAATAGAAGGACAGCTGTTAGGTGTAATGATGACTGTTCTTTATTTTGCCGTCTTTGAAGTTTAACTCCACCCTACAAAGCACCTTCTTCCTGATTTTTACCCAGAAGTCTCCCTGTGAAATGCTTGCACAAGGATGGTGTGTATTTCCACCCATTCAAAACAACACCAATGTTACAAATCAAAACTGTTGGAATCTGAGTCACAAGAAAATTGCCTTGTCACTTATCTTTCCCAATGCATTGGGCTAAGATACTTCTGAAATACTTCTAATAGAGCGCCTCATTCTTCTCCAGCCTCAGCATAGGCTGACTTACATTACCTTCCTTTCCTTGTCAAGGCAAAAGTTATGAACCTGGTCTGCTTTTATTCTGTTGGCTTTTTGGTTTATTACCTATTCTGTTTGTGTGCCTTGGAGAAGCAGGTTTTGCAAATTGCCACAAAGATAATCATGGTGCTTTGGAGTTCTCTTTCACTTTTCTTGTAAGACGGACTAAGCATCTTTACAATATTAATGAAATTATAAAAGCTATTCTTAAAGGCTTGAACTACCCATAAAAAAATACACCAACATATGTAGGTCCTCACAGAAATATAACAGGAACAGAGATGAGTTTCATGTCCTCAAAATGCTGTCCCTCAAAACTGAGTAGTGGGGAAAAACAAAACAAAACAACCAAACTGTCATAGGCAAATTCAGAGTTTGTCATTAGGACTCTGAAATTCTTATCCATGAAGCCAGGACAGTTTTTCCAGGTGGAAAGATGTTAATTCACTGAGATGGGGGAATGGTGGTTCAGCTCATTGGCAGAGAGCTCTCTCATGTCCGAAATCCTAGAATGAAATTCTTTGCACGTGTTTATGTGCATGTGGTGAAATCAGAGGTCTTTGTACTGTGTTTACTGAACAGCTTTTTTGAGATATAAATACCAGCACATTCTGCTAAGTTCCTAACAAACAGAATGGCCTGCTCCATCCCAATATGGTCCTGTGTGAGAGCAGATTGGAGAGTACACTTCAGTGATGGGAAATGCATTTCAATTTTATCCAATGGCATGTACAGTTTATATATTTAGTTACATTGTGGGTGTATAGAAGCTGATTGTATAGCATTATTCATTACATGCCTTATATGAAGTTTTGGCTCCTGCTCTCTTCAATGATTGCACATTAGCATTCTTCTTGATCTTTGGTGCGTGAAGCTTCCTGCAGAACTGGTTTGAACTCGTCACTCCTACCTAAATATTCTTTCTTATGTTCCTGTCATTAGAAGGACTTATTATTGATGATTTTCCAGTGCTCTTCCCACTTCATAAAACTACAACCTGGATGCTCACAGACCAGCCATGTCTCTGAGAGAGCACCAATAGGTGGATAGATAGGGGGCTGATGGATCATTTACAGAGGACTCCTCACAGTTACTTTCTGCTTTGGAGATGGGTAGAAGGTTCCTCTTTGTCTTCCTGACTGATTGTTGGGTTATCAGCTTACTTGCAATTAAAATAATAAGGCACTTATTAAGTCAAGAGTTCTGGAGTGATAGTCTAAATTGCAGTGACCGCAGAATTAGCAGTGTGTGAATTAGAAGCTTGTGGGGGAGAACAGTTTTACTCTCTCTTCACTCTTGCTGTCTGCAAAGCACATGCCTCTTTCTACTACATTGAGTTTGTCTTAGCCACTGCTCTCTGCTATGAAGTGCTTTCATTCTATATAGTTTAGCTGCTAGGAATGCTTTGTGATACAGTCAGGATAGTTATTATTGTTGTACAGTTATTATTATTGTTCTTATTGTTCTTGTTATGAGGTGAGAATTCTACCAGCAGCTTTAATGGCTGATAAGAATAGCTTTTAACTGAAGGAAGCCAGGTATGGCACAGACAATGCACACAAAGACCTAGTGTCTAAAACTTGCCACCTCTCATTTATCCTTCTGATTTTACTTTAGGGAAAAAAAAAAAAAAAGTCTAATTCTTATCTTAAAATAATAAATCTTGTTTTTCAGATGGTATAAATTAGCATGGAAGACCAATTTCTCCCTTGCAAAGGAAATAAAAACTTCTTGAGGTGATTCTCTTCAGTAGCCTCTCCAGTGAGGACTGCTCTCATTACAGGTATTAGCAAGTATCTCATCTTGCCTCTAAGGTTTTATTAAAACAGAGTAGCCTTAACTGGTGTCTTTCAACTAGGTTTTTAAGCCTCTTTTAATTTGGGTTAAAGCCTGAACCTGTTTATGACTGAAGATTCTGCCTTGTTCACTGGTCTAACAGCAATTGAAAGTAGGGAAATGGCTGTGTTGACAAATATTCCAAGCTACTTGTGTCACTTCATGTAGGTCATTGACTAAACTGACCAAATAGAAGTCAAAATGTTGCTGCTAACTTCAGCTGCTTGAGGTTAGGGCCATCCAATGTTGGACACCTATGAGGATGTGTCCAAAGGAGACCAAGTGGTGACATCATTGTTGTCTACAACTTTTGATGAGGAGGAGCAAAGAGGGAGGTGCTGATCTCCTCTATCTGGTGTCCAGTGATAGGACAAAGGAAATGACCTAAAGCTGTGTCAGGGGAAGTTCAGGTTGGACATGAGCAAAAGGTTCTTCACTGGTGGTCAAGCCCTGGGACAAGCTTCCCAGGGAAGTGATGTCAAGAAGCATTTGAACAGCACTCAGATGTACAGTTTAACTTTAGGTTACCCTGTGTGGGGTTAGGAGTTGGACTCAATGATCCTTGTGGGTCCCCTCCAAATCAGGTTATTCTGTGATTCTTCCAGCACTGCTGGAAATGCCACTGTTGAAAGAACAAGGGTTTGACAACCTGACTCTTCATGCAACAGAGGTAGCTTAGCACTTGGTTAATAAATTGCCTGAGTAACAGAGAAATTGAGATTTTTGCCTTTCTGAATACTGAAAAGGCACTTCAGCCAGAATGGAACGTTTCACACAATACACCCCAGAAGCTGTTAATTTCTGAGAAGTTTGTAGGAAGGTTTTATATTATGCCATTGTTACAGGACAAGAGAAACTGAGTCTTAGATCCTTTAGAGCTTACCTAATGCAGCGATATTATATATCACACACAAGCTTCTTTTACTGTGTGTGTGTAGGTATGCTTGCTTTTTAGTACGTGCATTCCTGACAAGTTATGCAAGTAAAGACTTTTCTTCACAAATATAGTAATGCACAAATAAAAATAGTTGTAAGAGTACCATTAGGTGTGAACCAGATGGCAGAAAGCAGAGCAGGAAAGCTGAAGTGTTACCTACGTGTGAATAAGTTAATGCAGAAAACAGAATCTGGCAATATTTAAATGCATCTCTGTAAAATGGATAAATGTTTGAGGAAAAAGTAAATAATCAGATCTAAACATAAAAGCAGCAGCTAATGTAGATTGAAGTAACAGCATTATCTTCTGGTATTGTGTATATGTAAACTCATATACCTATGTAAATCACCAGTATTCCCACAACAGGGAACATCTTCAGAGTGCTTCTTACTTAGAATAACCAATCCAGAGATGATAGGAAACTACTAATTTGTTAGGCTTCTTTAAATGAGGAAACAGGATGCAGCTAGTGAAAGTCAAGACTCTTTAATCTGTCACTGTTCAATGGACTTTGTTCTTCCTCTGCAGCCATTTATGGATCATGTGTGTATAAAGACCTACCTTGGAGGAAGGTGCAAAGTATAACATTGCTCATAATAAAAGAGTAATCCTCCATATCATGACAGGTTATTTTAAAACACCATTTACAACCCAGATGAATGTGGTTGTCCAGGAAAAGGTAAATGGGGGAGGTTGCACTTATAGAATTAAAATGTTCATTGTTCTAGTGGGAACCCCATGCAGGGGGGTTGGGTTTAGATGATCTTTCAGGTCCCTTCCAACCCAAGCCATTCTTTGATTGTTGTGTGTGACCTCCTTGAATCTCTGATCCAGAAGCAGTAAGCAGTTGAGAAAAGAGTAATCACATTGAGAGGTTAAAACCAAAATGGTGAGTTGGGTTCCTGAAATGTTAAAATCAGAGGTTTGACAGTCCCGTGTGATGTTGCAAATCCTGAAGCTCATGCTCCTTTGGAGAATGAGAAGCCAAACCAACTCTGCTAGCTCTGCCCCTGCCTTTTCTGTCGGGAGGGCTGTGCTCACTTGCCTGATGCACGTTTCTTATGCACCCATAATTTATCATTCCTCTGTCAACTTCCATTCTCACTGCCTCATGCTGTACATAAATAAGGGTGAGATACTGAAGGAAGACTTACAGGACTAATATTGGTGCTTCCTAAAGCCCATTTCTAACACCAGGTACATTTTACTGGTTCAGGGCAGTGGGGTTAGATTGACTTTGGCACAATTAATTCTTGTATTGTAGTTTGGGTAGAGAGGCAAAACAGATTGTCCAACTGTCAGGAGTAAAGCAAGTTTAAGAATAGGCAGTTGGCAGAGCTGAGTCAAAATAAAAATGCCTTCCTCAATAAAGCCCAGCACTTGTGGTTTTGAAATACTATCTTTCTAACCATGAAATTAAAATTAAAATACATATTTAACTGAAATTATTTTATTTTGACTTTTTTCCAACTTTTAATGTAGATAAAAAGTAGTTCTAAAACTAAGCATAACAGCACACTCAGTCCCTATCAGCAAAAGAATCTCACCTGTTGAAGAATAAGGATAATTAAAACTCGTCAGGTGTCTTGTGGGCTTAAACAAGAAGTGATGTTGCCCTTCAGTGTGTTCTGATCCCTGCCACAAATCATACAGCACAATCAGAAAACCAAATATTCATTGCTTCACATAAGGCTCCTATCTGAATTCTTTCTTCTGCTAGAGAAGCAGCCTTTACTGCAAAAAGGTTTTAAAAGATAACAGCAACTTCTATGCTTAAATGGGTTATAAAAGCCAGGAAGCCTTCCAGTAAATGAAAGCTCTCCTAAACAACGTATCAAGTCCTGTTTTAAAGAACTGTTTCATGTTGTTTACCCTGCCAAGTTGCTGATGGTGCAGAAAATTGTTCTCTTAATAATGAGCTGGTTTGAGTAACACCCATCATCCAAAAATGTGTTACCTTGCAGGAGATCTACATTTTAATCAGCTGATGAAACAGATGTGGGAGGATTGCCATGAGCCCTGTTTCTCAAATCAGAGAGAAGCAACTGCAGTAGGGGCAAAAAAAGAGCTATGAAGTTTGTTTCTTGCTCTCTCTTACCTGACCAGTAAGAGACAAATTAGAAAAGTAAGCTTTCTCAAGAGAAAGTCTTAATTTAAGGACTCATATGGAAGAAATTTTTCAGAAATTAAATTCTGCACAATGTTTTACTTAATCAAAACCAAAGTCTTGCTAAATGCATCCATGACTTGGAAACTTTTCCACATTACATAAAGATAAACCAGCATCAAGTCTGTACTCACAGAAATAGTTGAAATTGCAGATATAATTTATAAGAATATAGCAAAACCTAGGGGGGAGGAACTATGGAAAAAGCCTCTACATGACAGGAAGGAATATGCTTATAACCTCTGTTTAAATATGTTTAGCCAGGTAAAATGGTGTAAAAGAGGATCTATAGGATGTGAATGGAGACAAGGTGTTTCAGTGAGCCTCAGTTTCAGGAGGGTACTAGAACAGTGTGGCTACAGTAGCATGAGGAAGGTTAAACTGTTCCTATTACCAGTTGCTGTGACCAGGTTACCTGAGCTATTTAGACATTGTATCCTAATCAATGTATAGCTATGACATACATTGACCCACAAACTGTCTACTAATTACACTTGTTATTTTAAATTGCTATCACCCTTCATACTTGGCTGAAGACATTTTATAGCAGTTTAATAACGTGGAGTTGAGAATGCATCTGAAATTAAATATCTCTCAAACTGTGCTCTGTTCTTGATAGGTTACTGGGTGGAAAGTAGTCTATAACATCCATAGTAGATGTTATTTACAGATCTTAAAAATTTACTCCCTGGTTTCTGGAACTTGTATACCGTTTTAAAAATTTTTTAGAAAAGTTCTAAACATTTTTCTGTGTTACTTAATGATTTCAGATTGTCTTAAGACAGACCAACTGTTTCTGTGAAACATTTTTAGTCATGTACAAGTAAAAGCAAAGATAAATCAAAGATAAACAGCCAGATCCCCATCTTGTTCCCTAAAAATCCAAGGTACCAATATTTATTTGGAAGTGTGTCACAGTAGCACCTCCTTTATCTCCTTTAATAAAGAGGATTTTTCCTTAGGCAGTCTGTCCAGGAGAGGGAAATGCAAATTGTTGCTTTGGAACAGAATTAATTTCCTGCTCTTTGGTCATAATGAATGTAATATCTTTTCTTGGCATGAACCTTAGAAGTATCTTGCTCCACAGATCAGCTGTTCCCTACTGTTCCCCATGACTGCAGGCCCTTCTCCTTTATCAGTTTTCTTAGAGCATCACCAAAATATAAATTAGAAGTGGCAGCATGATACAGATATCACTGAGAGGTGCTCAGAGAGCTTTTGCAGTGTCATGAAAGTTTAGCATCACCTTTTGCCATTTATTTTGTACTAAGCCTTATTGTTGGGTAAAATTCCATCTTTTATGTACAATATTATATTCTTCAGTTATTTTTTGCAGGTGAAATTTGGTGAATGATGACTGGTGGTGTTTCATTAAAAGGAGGCTTTCACTCCTTAGCATACTGAATAAGGCCTGTAATGGATTTGAGAAAAGTTTCTCAGCATGTTTGTTTTATTTCTGTTTGATCACCAATCTCGTGCATAGTATCAGTTATCTAAACCAAAGTAAATGGGCTGTTAAATAACCTCAACAGTTCTTGTGTTTAAGGGTAAGTACAATACTGTATTATTTCCTTGCATAGAATGAAGTACATGATTTTGAGCTTCTGAGTTGCTGAAGACACTGACAGCCATCAGAAAGCAGTGTCTGTATACAACAAAGTAATTGTATTCTAGTTTGGCACTCTGTGTAGTGTTATTATAATACAAAGGTTATTTTTCCCCACTGCTAGTAAAGCAAAAGTAGGAGTGTGTTTCTAATCTAATTTTAGTTGAGAAATCATCCTAGCTTTTTAAAATATTTTGTGTGTTCCAAGGATTTAGGTTTCCTTTTGAAGTATATAAACATCAGCTGATATTACAATTTATTACAAGGAATATATTCATAGGATAAGAGAGCTTTTCTTCAAACTTTTAACAAGCACTTTATGGTCTGATTGTTAGTTAATACTAGCACAGTAAATTACAGTCTTTAAAACATACCCTAAACTCTGTTTAACCCTTTCTGTTTGCTGAATTTTCTTGCCACTGAAACACTGTAATGTATACAGAGAATTAAAATCCTAAAATCACACAGGAAGCATTTCAGATCTATCCTGATAGCTATGCAATGCAAGGTCCCTTGTTAAAATAAATTTCTAAATAAAATAAGACAGCAGATAAAAAGTCTTTGTGGATGAGTATACAGTAGTGCCTGTATGGAACATATGAAATGATGGGCTCTGAGCAGCCCAGTGCTGCTCTAGTGCAAGACAGTCATGAGATGCAACTCCAAAAAAATGTCAGCTTAGTGGCAGTCAGAAGAAGCCAAACATCAGCAGCTATTGGAACAATCACAGAGAACAAAAAAGTAAACATTATTGCACTGTTATATAAATCCATTATTTTTCCACATCTGGAACAGTGTGCAATGATCTATTAGAACTGGAAAAGGGCCATTAAAAGGGCATTAATGGAATAGCATCTCTATGAAGAAGATTGAATAAGGTTGTTTTTTTTCCAGCCTGGAAGTGAGTGAACATAATGGAGAAATGATTAAGTTCCACGGGAGAACCAGGGACTGTCAGGATCAAGAGGAGGTTCTTCGTGTAGCAGATCTACTGAAGTTCCAGAGGACTTTGTGGGTGCAAGAAGTTCATGTGAATTCAAGGAACATCCTGAGCTAGTCCCTGTATATGAGACTGGAGGACATTGGTGAGAAAAAACCCCCATACTGTCCTTATGAAATACCCAGAGCTGAAAATAGTTGGAGAGTGGGAGAGTATTGAGAGAGCAGTGTTTCACAAGAGGCTTGTCCTCTTCAGACCCTTTCTGGAATATACTGACAGTTCTTTAGCATGGGTATCTGCTACTGCTTGACATCTAGATGGCCTCTTGATCTGAACTGGAATAGTTGTTCTTATATTTTTTGTTGAAACATAAATAGCCAACTAGTGCTGTCCTAAGACAATATCAAGGTATTTCCAAGAAGAGGTGCTTTTTCCTTTCTCGTGGGAAATAGAGTATGTTGTGATTGCAGTGGCTGGGACCAGAAGGGCAGAGGATCAAGCAGTACAAAGAACAATCTGTCATCCTTTCTCTATTCTCTCTCCTGAAATTGCTGTGGGAATGCAGCAGATGGGGCTCCAGTTGCCACAGAGCCAAGGCTCCCTCTACACTGGCCAGGTTTTCCCCAGTCAGACCTTTTCTCAGTGCTGATCTGTTGTTTCCCCTTCCCCGCTCATCTCCTAGTGGCTCCTCTAATCCCTCTACCCCAGTGTATGTTTGCATGGTACATACACGTGTATCTGTTTCAGGAGGTTCAAGCAGGAGATCTGATATCCTTGAGTTCCAGAGGTGTCTGTATGCAGAGCATCTGTAGTTGTTTGATGAAAGAAAGAGGAGTCAGAGGACAAAGGATATTCTAAAGCAAGTAAGCACTATTTTATTATAATGTACCAGCTTTGCAGTCAAAAGATCAGATTTTCTGTTTTCCCAGGTGTCAGGCTGCCTGCCACCTGTGTTTGCAAGAGTCTGTTTAACTTCACTGCCTAGAAGCATTTACATTCTTCCTCCTCTCCCTGACCTGTCACTTTTCGATCCTTATATATTCATGTTAAAAGCAAAGTCTGGTTTCATCTTCTGACCAATTCTACTGACCTCTCTACTTCCGGTAAAGCATTTTCTGTTTTCTGACTGATGACAAATATTACACATGTATCCATACAGCATTAAGGGCAAAAAGGCAGTTGAGAAATAAAAGCTTTGGGGAAAAAATCAAAGACTTTCAAATCAGGAAGTACAGTTTGCTCATTCAAGCAGTGAAATAAAAGTCAAGATCATGAGGCCTGATCTGTGTAAAATAGGCTACGACTATCACAAAGTAATTTTTGCTATAAACACTTCTTTAAAAGTCAATTATCAAACAGCTAGTTCTAGACACTTGCCATCCTGTCTGAAAATACTCTGCTTCATCTGTAGAGGCAACTAATGGCATTGTGCTTTTGTTGGTTAAATAAGAGCAGAGCTGGTAGCCAGGCTGTCCCAGCCATTTGGAATGAGGAGAGAGGCAGTGTCTTCCTTAAATTCCCTACTCTGGCAGGTGTTGTCCCACTATCAGCACAGCCTGATCCAGGTAGCCCAGGGTTAAGAGGTTAATAGGTACAAAGTGGCTGCACTGGACAGTCTGGATCAGTGTCTGCAGACAGGAACCTTCCACAAACCTCATATGCATTAAGGCTCTTCCTTCAAAGGGGAAGATCAGAAAACTGAAGCCTCTGCTAACCAGCTGGTTCTGATTTTCCCTTCAATCTCTAAAACCTTCAGCTGAAAGCAGATTTTTATCTCTGCCTCATCAAGTTGCTTATAGGGTGCAGCTGCCTGCCAATCTGCTGGCTCCTTAACCCCTTCAGACAATTTCCCAACCCCATATGACAAATAACGTCAAGAATTTAAGGGTAGACACCAGAATACAGTATTTCTTGTAGTGGTCCCAAGTGAGTACTTTTTTATATCAAAACACAGTTTTATTCCTCCTAGCCACAGCTGTCAGAGCAAGAGCTCACACTGAACAGGTAACAACACCCTCTAAGATACAGAATGCAGTATCTTCTTGGTTTTAGGTGTGTATAACTTTGGTCACATTAAAATTCCAGTACTTTGTTTGAGGCTCTTTTCATTAACTGGTACAGATCACCGTGCATATATTAGTGTTGTTATTTATGACTCCAATAATCCTGGCCACAGCTACAAAGTTTCCCGGAAGTTCTTTTGCATTTCCATTACAATGGGCTGACTGAGGGCTTTGTTTTCTGCTGACCCTTGTAAGAAATTTCAAGGACATTCTTTATTAAACAGAGCACTACACTGCAGGCTGGTAAGGTTCTTGAGCTGGCTAACCAGCAGTGTTTTCCAGTTTCAATTGCTGCACTTTTTTCCCCCTGAGGAGTATTCCTGTAGTTTCTGTAGTTTCCTATTAAAGCTTAAAACTATGTATTAAGGTTTCTGAAAAATAGAGACTGGACTGTTGTAAGTTATTTGTATTAGATGAATATGTCTCCAGATGTCATGGTACTTAAAAATATTGTTGTAGGACCTCATCCTAAAATTCATAGCTTCCAGACTGCCTGCTGAGCAGATACTGTGAGCTCTTTTTGATTGGTGAGACAGAGCTTGCAGTGAGTGACCAGTGGGACACCATGAAGAACAACACAGCTGGGATTGCTCCACTATGTCCAAGGTGTTTTGCTGCAACGTGGTACTTTATAGAAACTTTTTTGTTCTGTGTGAATTGAAAGCACAGTAAGCACGTAGGGGAAACAAACTGACAAATTAAGAAGCCAAGGTTTATTATTAAGGATTTTACAACTATGTTATTGCTACATTACCTTGCAGAACAAAGTTAAGGTCTCAGTTAGGGCTTGCCTGATGCAGGCAAAGGCACCCAAACCAAAATATGCTCGACTGAGAAATGAACTGGAGTTCACACTTCCTCCAGGGTGAGACCTGGATAAGTCACTAACTCGGTTCCTCCTAGAAAAGTGCCGTGTTGCAGGCCCCCCGTGAGGACCGGTGTGCACACCTAAGGCTGCCTGCCCTCTGTGTGCAGGAGTTCCCAGAGTCAGAAAACACGCGGGTTTTCCAGGCTGCCCTGCTACCGGCCGAGCTGGCTGCTGGGGGGGGAAGGCAGCTGCTCCTGCAGCTCGAGTGCTCTGCGGGGAAGTGCAGAACCTCCCGCGAACAGCGTTCGAGTCACTTCACTGAGTATCAGATAACTATGTACGTTCGCTCCCCCTACACGCGTCGCAAACAGACGAATAACAAAGGCCTTTATTAAACACCATCACGCTTTGTTTTTCTCGACTTATTTCCATGAGCCCGGTTTCATGACGGTGCCTGGACTCGGGGGCGGCATCAGCGACAGGCACGTCCTTGGCCAGGGCAGGACCCGAGGGCGAATGAATGGAAGGGGAATGTGCCGCACGGCGGGTATGTCTGCGTGCCCGGGGTGCGGGGGGGTGTGGGTCCCTGTGCGGG
>NW_009953004.1:1157423-1172505 GCF_000747805.2 Chaetura pelagica
GGCGGGGTGACTCCTCTCCCACGCGAGGAGGGGGAGCTTCGTGTCTCAGTAACCTCTGTCAGTCTGGAACTCTTAGAATACATTTCTCCTCAGATCTCTCCTTTTCACTTGATTTTAAATGGACCGGTCAGTTTCCTTTTTTTAAAACTTCCAAGTACCTTACTCTGTTGCAGTATTTTCGCTGATTTTTGCCTGTTTAACAGCAAAAATGCAGCTGGAGTGGGAGCCCAAGTGGTTCTGCAGGCCGGGTGCTCCCGTTCCACTGGTGGGATCCACACAAAGCCACTCTTTTGTTTACTTGGTGCTGCTCAAGTAAATGTAATTGGAAGATGTGTGTGTGCTTAATGGTTCTGTTCAAACTGATGGTGGTAATAACGTATGTGACTGAGCAGGCAGGGAAGTAGAATTCATTTAGCTTTGCTTTAAGTCTTCACAATGTAGTTTAGCAGGTTTGCAGCTCTGTGTATATTCAGAGAATGGCTTGAAGGTATTTCTGGAATTTCATATCAATTTGACATACACGATTGATAGCTAGATCTTAAAACTAGAATCCGCTGTCTTAAGAGCAGCTTTGACTGTAAAAACAGAAAAGGAGATCAGAATTTGTTCTTGAACCATTTTTATCTCTTACACATCACCCTGTCATTACTATCAATAGAACTGGACTTGGGATGTTAAGCTCAATATGGCAACATCTGTTTCTTTCAAGTTTATCTCTTTCTTAAGTTTCTTTCCTGTGCTATACAAATATTTAACTAAGATAAATAATAGGGATTAAGGCCAATACAAAATCTGATCTCCTTACAAAGCTGTATTTGCATAGTTTAAGGGCTGCAGGCTGACTTCTGTGCATTCTGGAAAGGAGCTGCTTCACTAACAGCTTTATCTGACTTGGATGTGACAGGCACGTTCCTGCTGTATCAAAGCTGCTAATCCCCCTGTTGCAAGATGTGGGGCAGCAGTGTAAACACTGGTCTTATCTCCCAGATGAGTGAGTGATCTGCTCAGCTAGGCTAGATGATAGTCTGAATTGCGTTCAATTAATGAAATATTCATTAGAATAAATCCTGCAGTCCCAGGCTTCCTCCACTTAGATAAATATATGGACAATTTGATTATAGACTCAAATGCTGGATCTGCCCTACAAAATATGTTTCATTTTCAACATCTGTTTTAGTCACTGAATCCATTAAGTCATGCTGATGAAAAATAATTTCTTGCTGAAGTGTTTTTTGCTGGATTAGACTTTAAAAACAAAAGCAGGTGTAGTTCAGATCAGGCTTTGTGTGGGTTGCAGTTTTAATGGTGGAGTGGGAAGGTGCTTAGTAAGTATTATTAGGCAGTTATTAAAGAAGAAAACAGTAACAAACAGGGAGGTCAGCTGGGAGTAGACAAGAAGTTGCATACTTGATGCTGAATGGGAGTTGTCAGAAAGAAGTGCTGGGAAGAGTGCAGGACATTTCCAGAGTTGCAATGTGAAGTACAATTCTTTTTTTATTCAGGTGCCCTTTGAGCAGATGACACACAGCTGCATAAACTGAGCCATGTAATGATGCCTACCTCACACAGCTGTTTCAAAGACTCCATTTTCAGTCGGTGGCAGCCTAGACCTGCAGTTTAAGCTCCTTGATAAGGCAAAGGGCTGCCTTTGAGCAGTGTTTAATTTACTTCTGCAGAGCTTTGTAGATTAGTGATAACCAATGTCTGCTTTGCTGTTGGTATCAAGTGGTTGGTTTGTGCTGTTGTGTTTATGTACATTTTAAAAAATTCTAGAGGGAAGGGAAATTTGAGACTGGTGTGTGTGTCTAGTTCATGTAATTGTGTATTTTGTAGTTCAGGGTTCAGTTTTCTTCACTTTTTTTGGTCTAGTTTTGTTTTATCCTTGATGTAGAAGCCAAATGCTACTCCCAGCCATGGCAAGCTTCATCTGGAGTGATTCATGGCAAACTTTGCTCTCATCTGCTTGATCTAAATGAAGAATGTTGCTCAGAATACATTATCTTCCAGTATAGCTTAAATGTCCAAATCCTTTCACCATGTTATGAAAAAATAACAGATGAAATGGCATACGGCAGGTGTCTGCTGTCAGAGCAGAGGGCACACATCTGATAGGCTGTGTAGGAGTTGTCTATCCCTGTGAGAAATTTTGTGAGCAGGATCTTTTCCTGGCTGGGCTGAGTTCTGTGCAGTGTGAAGGGCTCTCACCACCCATTGTGAGAATTGTATAATATTAACCAGCTTGTGGGATTTGTCTGTATTGTTGGAAAGAGCCTTCAAACATCACCTGCCGTTTCCGTATTTCAGCTGCCAAATGTAACTCATAAATTCTGATGAGATGACTGGATTGCTTGCAATTAACAAGACAATACGTTATGGGTAAGAGGTTTTGACACATTAAATTCTTAATCACTAGTTTGTCTGGAGCTAAGGGAAGCTTGTTGAAATAAAAGCACACTGTTTGTGTGGGTTTTTTATAAAACTTACATGTGGTAACTAGGTAAATCTATCAAATGCTTATTTTAAAATCTACAGACTAGAAAAAAAACATAATGGAAGTGTTAGCATATGCCTTTTGAAATTATCCTTATAAACACAGACCCGGAATGACTGGTCAGGTTGTTAAAAATCCCAAACCCAGTTGTGCCACTGAAATCCACAGCAGCACTGGACTCTCCCGGTTAGAATCCCCATCCTTCTCCCAGCTACAAAATGTTACATCTGGAGAGCACTGCAGGAGATGACAGAGTAGCCTGAGCTGTGCCCCTTGGGAAGGATGGGAAGTTGGAGGTATCCCAAGGTTGTCCTCCACAGCAGTACCTCCAGCAGCACACCAGCCCTGCTGAGGGAGCAGCTCCAGTGGCCTTGGTGTGGCATCCCCTGCAGGGCCAGGAGCTGCCTGTGGGGAGGTCAGGCTGGCACCCAGTCAGAGTTTCTGTTCCCTCCCAGCCTGTGCAAGTCCAGCCTGCTGGGCTGGTATGGGAGGAAGGGCAGGCAAATCTGTGTTTGTGAAGGAGTGAGGGAAATGTATCTGCATCAAAGTTCTTTGGAAATGAAAGAGTTTGGGTATCTTACAAATAAGCATAATTTTATCCAAACAAAGCATTCTTAGCTTTGTATATTATTCTGCAGGTGATTAGCCAGTCCTTTTGAATATTAAACTTAAAATGCTCTAGTGTTCACTGTTCTGAACATGTTCCTCTGAGAACACACGGGCAACTAGATAGGAAAACCTTCCACATTGTCCTCTCTGGACCAGACACCAGGAGTTGGGTGTTCCACAGCCCTGCGGCAGTGAGATTTAGTTCAGGCAATTTTGTTCAGCTTTTCAGTTGAATGAATTGAAAATGTGTCTTTTAATTTCGTACACAATGCTGATCTGGTTTTCATGTGCCCTGCCATGGCAGTCAGCTCTCAACAAGAACAATGACTGCTCTCCCCAGCCCTGGTGGGGTCCTGCAGAGCCAGCCACGCCTGGCTCAGCGTGGAGCTCAGAGGTGCTGGGAGCCAGGCTGTGCCTGCTCTGGAACTGGTGGGAGGGAAATACCAGTGGACCTCCATTTGTAAAGTATTTTACTTTTTAGCTCAAATCCATATGTGTCAGAGCGATGCAAGAATTGGGCTGTGTTTTCTATGCCTCCCTGTTGTCTCTCTTTGGAGTTATGTCCTGGCACAGACAGTTCTGTTGGTGTTGGTGGGTTTCCTTCCTTGATGGACCATCCTCAAGTACTCAGTTTGTGGGAAGAGGGCAGTAATCAGCTTTCTCAGTTTCCTGCAGCACTTACAATTTTAAAATTTCTTCATTACTGTGATTGCTGCTAAAACAGTTTATTTTCTACTTTGACTCCTCTTTCCTGGTGCTGTTATGATTCATTCTTGGGACATTTGGAAGATTGCTTCAGGCTTCCTAAACTTATGCAATAGTTCACAACTGGAAGCCTGACCTACTTCAGAGTTACTCTTACCCAGTTAAGGATGTCTCAGACTGAACATAAACCTCCCAACTACTGCCCATGGGCTGAGGGAAGAAATGATTTGTAGTGAAAATTGAAAATCTGTACTGTGGGAAGGAATAGGTAGTGTGCTGTAAACTAGCAAACTGCGTGATGCTTAGGTTAGATTCGGTGGGTTGGATTCACTTCAAGCAATGTGTACAGTTTGTTACTACTGGTGGCAGTCCACAAAATGGAGGACAGTGCCCACCATTGCTTGTAGACAGTGCTGGGAAGAAGAGTTAAATAATCTGTTGGAACATGAACACAACTGCTGCCATTTCTGGATTTCTGTCATTTAAAAAGGCATATTTCATTTTTCATTCAAGAATGTGCAGATGTCCCGTGTGTGTCTTTTCATAGGTGTCAATGATGGAGTTTTGTGACCAGGTTTTGAAGCAATTGCCACCGCTGGGTGCATTGGCTGGTGCCTGGTGTGGGTTGCTGGCAGTTCCTCTGTCCCTCTTGTTTTGGTGTTTGAGCAAAATACAAATTTTCTTCCCCTGATGAAACAAAAGGTGTTTTAGATGTACATCCATATAAACCAACTGATGTTTATAGATAACATGGAAGACTGTAAGTAGAAGACAGTGTCTGTGGAACAGCAGGGAGATGTGATCCCGAAGGCCTAGTCCAGTATGTCAGCTTTGATTTGTTCCTTATTCTGTTGGTACTCACAGAAAATAGGGATTCATTCCCTCAGACCTGCCAGGAGGTGATTGAAGGAAGACAGACTGCTAAACCTGGGAGTCCAGACTGCGCACTGCTTCCCTTGGGTCCAAGGGCCCTGGCTTTAAATCACTTGTAGGGGATTTTGACCAAGGGATCTCTGTACATTTACAGCTGGTTCATGTTCAGATTAATTTGAGAATCTGTGTAAGCTTGATCTCTAACAATAAAACATTTTGCAGATTAAAGTGCAGTAATCACTGAATTGTTACTTATTTCCTTCCTTGCAGGGCACTTTTCGAAGGATTATTATCGAGAATCCTGATCAGGTAGGAAAACTGTTAAGTGCTGGAGTTCTGATTGTGTAGCTCTTCTTCCCTTAATTACCCTGACTGGGCAAAGTGCTCAGCTGCCTCCATCAGGGGATGTGAAATGTTTTGAAAGCACATGGCCCACACCTCTGGAAGAGGAAAGTAATAGGGACTGAAAAGAGAGCAGAAGTGCTAGTCAGGTTTCCCACCTCTCAGCAGTAAGTCTCTAGTAACATGCTTCAATTTCTAACTGTTTCTGCCACATTTATTTCAAACCTTGTCTAGATGTCAGAGTCACTTTGTTTCCATATGGACATACACTCAAATGTATATATCTTAAAGAACTATCTCAAAGTGTATGTGTCTTCAAGTTATATTTTATAGTCAGAATTGCACTAATTCTGAACTTGACAAGATTTGTGAATGTTTTTATTAAAATGTTTTACAGGAGCAATTATCCCCATTATTTCTTAGAGGGGGGAATTTCTTTCCTGGAAATAATGTCATCTATGAAAAGACAATAAGAAAATATGAGCTGTTAAATCCCCACCAAGTAAGTTGGTTATTATAATAATTTGGTTATTATTAATACTATCTATTGCAAGAGAAAATTGAGATTTTAGCTCTTTTCTTGTTTTTACTCATTCTTGAAAAAAATGTATTTGAAAAAGCTATCTGGAAACTTTGTCTTAGAATTGGTATTTTGTCAATAGTAAAAATATTCCTACTTATTGCTGTGAAATACTGTTACTTTCAACAGGAAAAATGTTGAATTGTAAGCTATTTCAGAGTGATTAATCTTACCTGTTTGCAGTTTTTGTTTGTTTATAACAGAAGTTTTCATTCCATTCTGGATTTTAGATAGATAAATTAGGTGTGATATCCTTACCCTAAGTGACAAGCAAAAAAAAAATAGAGCTAATGATGAATCTCAGCTTCCTTCTTCCCATAGAATAGTGGAAGTATGGGGTCTAGTCCTAGAAACTATTTGTATATCTGGTTTTTGTTACCCAGGGTATTATCTAGATTTATGTAAAAGCAGGAGTGTTGTTTTGGAGGAAATTTCCCAGTATCCTGCTCCTATACACCCTGTGTGCTCCTCTCATGAGAATGCAGTTCACTCCAAATCCAATGGAAAACCTCCTCCCATAGCTGGAATGTCAGGTTGGGTCCTCACTCTGCTCCCCTGGTCTCTGCTGTGCAGGTGTTGGGTAGACCCTGTGCTCTGGTTTTGGTGTGGAATTGGAAGCTGGTTCAACTTTTTAAATGCAGCATTGTGAATTTAAAGTTAAAATCACCTGAAGCCCAGGATCTGCATTTGCATGTTTCTATGTAGAATACAAAATCCGTTTGTTTTTTTTGTTTGTTTGTTTGTTTGGGTTTTTTTGGTGTTTTTTTTTAAGTAAATGTGTAACAGCCATGATCTAGAGAAACACTGTAAGTTTGCTGGAATCTGTAGCTTTCAGGGTTTTGACTTTGAACATAAATTAGCTTCTAGTTTATTGTTTTGGCATGTGGTTTTGTAAATAGTGCTTTTCTTGATTGTAAAAACAAGACAGGTGTCCCTTACATTTAGGACACTCTGAGTTACAATTGCTGAAAGCATTTATGGAGGAAAATGTCTTGAACCAGTTGTACTAAACTCTTTCCTAACTACAGTGATAAAAACTGAGTTCAACTGGAGCTCTTTTTTACCTCTAAAATCCTTAATGAAACAGGATATACATATGCTTAAAATTAAATACCAGGAGTTCCCATTGCCTCAGTAAATTAAGAGTAACAACATAATGGAACATACAACTCAGGAAAGATGTATCTTCTATGCTTGTCATTTGCAGCTACTAGCATTTGGGAATTAGAACCCTGAAGTATGAAAGTGTGAGACAAACTCATGTTCAATTAGGGAAAAAAAGGAATTTTATTAGGATTATTTAAATATCTGAAACTCTCATCAGTCTTTCAATGTAAAACCACATTTCACTAATTTATATATTGATATTAAGCTTCTGTCTCATTAAGGTGTGTCCAGCAGCTTAAAAAAATTGGTTCTTGTTTTTAGGAGAAGCAGTACCAGTTGTGCCAGCAGGCTGACCCGTGCCATGTGTCCCAGCCCTGTCCACAGCCCGAGCAGCCCCGGGTCACCCAGCAGTGCCAGCAGACACAGACCAGCAACCCCTGTGACCTGATGCCCGTGACTGTGGGCGATGAGTGCGGGGGCGGCTCCGTCAGGAGGGTCACAGTGCAGACCTGCCAGCCTGTAAGAATCCTTAGTTGAATGTTTTGCTGTTTTCAGGGTATTTCTGGTTTGCATGCAGAGTACAGAGCTTTACAGACACATACAATTGCTGATCCCCAATGTCAGAAGTCCTTGGTCAAATCCTAGTAGGGTAATTAAGCACCATCAGTTTGGGTCTGTTGCAGGCAACTTCTTTGTATGCTGAAATTGCAGACCTTGTCTGGAACTGTCCCAGACTTTGGCACATGCTGTGAAAACAAAACAAAACAAAACAAAAAGTTGGTTAGGTGATGTATTCTATTTCTTATGGGCATAGACCTGCACTTAATTGTGCTGACCATCATTCTACCTCCCTTTAAATTTGTTAAGTCTTGCTGGCTTTTGTTTTTGTTTCTTTATCTGGGAGTTTATCTGTTTTCATCTTGTTAGTCTTTGTACAACAAATATAAGGTTTATGCTTCCAGTTTTGGAGAATAGAGACATTGCTTTATAAAGTGGACATACATCAATTCAGGATAGCTAGCTGCACTGATCAGTGAGGATTCGAAATGCATTTCAAGTTGACATAGAAGTATTGACATATGTCCACTGGAAGCACCAAACTGGCTTCCTTTGCCCTTCATGTTGCAGCAGGTTGCAGGTTCTGGAGTTTCTAAGGGCTGCAGGAGCCCTGCTGTGCACATACACTGTTACTTCAGTTGTGGGAGGGAGTGTAGCAGTCCCTCCTGTGCATCTCTTTACTTTAGAGGTGGTGAGACAAACATACTTGGTGACCTTACTCTTAGAGCTGTGTGGAATCTTCTAGAGCCAGATAACTCCCATGAACCAGGTTAGGTAAACTCAGTTGGGGCTGCTCTTTAAATTCTTCTGTTGTTCATATGCACAAACAAACATTTGAACTTCAGTTGAGGTGTTTTAAGGTCTTGCTGGGCTTAAGAAAAGGAGGTGGCTTCTGTCAGTGCCCTTTCTGTAGATGCTTTTGAAACAGAGTCTGGGAAGGAAAAGAACTTCCTCACTCAGCCATTGGATATACTCCAAGGCATGACTGTGTGCAAAAGCCCTGGGAATGTGGCAACACACAGACCATTTTTGCAGTGGGGAATTTTGCACCCAGCTGGGTTTATTCAGGCGCTGCACACAGCATCTTGCCCTCTACAGCTATGGAAACATGTATGTTACTGAAAGAGTTCATCATTCTCAGGTCTCTGCTTGTTAGAGTATTGCTGATGGCATTGCTGAGGAAGAGAACACTTGTGTCGTGGTTGTTGTAAGGGCAGTGATTTCTGTGTGGTTCTGAAACCCAGACTGCACAGAAGGCTCAGCACCAGGAAAAAGAGCAGTGTAAGCAAATTGTTAGAGCAAACAGCCAATCCATAATACTTGAGCATCTTCAGTTTCAGTTTTTGTCCTGAGGAAGGGAACCCAGCTCTGATTCTCCTCCTACTTGCCAGGTGAACTGCTCCCAGGAAAGCAGTGACCAGCTGGACTGCCGCTACTTCGGCGAGCTCCTGGCTGAGCTGCACCGCAAGACCAGCGACCTGCACAGCTGTTTGCTGCAGCACGTGGAGAAAATCGGAGGAAGGTACTGGCATTGTCTGCTCTCTCCTTTTGGTATCCTAGCAATCACAGCATTGCACAGTTCAGAGGATACTGTTCTTTGTTTTTTCCCCCACAGCTAGGATTGACTATGTACTGTACATAATAATTTGCTGGGTAACTGAGGGCATTCAAATGCTGTAAGCCAAGAATATTGATTTTGATGCTTTTTCAAACTGTTCAGTCTAAAACACAGTAAGAATTCTGTATCCTACTCCTGTTTGCACATAAGAGCAGTAGAGTATACCTACAGCATGCTCTGACAAATGTCTTACTGAGTCCTGAAGAAAAAACCCAGATGTCCAGCCATTTCCTTTGTTCTGTCCTGGTGTTCTGTTATGTCCTGGCCATCATAAGGCATAAAGCTCAGTATCTAACTGCAAAATAATGCCAAGCATGTGTCCTGCAGAGCCCTACAGATTGTCTTTCAGAAGAAAGGCAGGATCACACCAGTACTCTGAGTCACCAGTGTTCTTACCCCTCCCTTAGAAGCACCACTGCTTCGTTCTCCCCCGTGCTCCCAGGCTCCTATGGTGCTTTCCAAGTTGCCTGGAATAAGTGGTCTCAAAGCAGGGGAGAAGTGGAATGGGAGCATCATAACACACCTGACACTGCTAAGGAAACACTTCAGCCTTGTCAATACACTGCAGCATAGTTCTAGGTACACCATCACCCAGCTAATTAAGAATATAATGGGATTAACTGGACATAACTGGGAGATCTGCCCCAAGAAGCAGATAATCAGCCTGTGTTAATTGGGCTGCTGTTAGTATTCCAGGCTGCTCAGATAGGTCTCTGTGGAGTCATATTTAAAAGCTCCTGCTGCCAGGCACCTTAAAAGGCAGGTACTTCATCTGATAAAAACCTTCCTTGCTCCATATTTTAAAGATAATCTTTTTATAGTTGTGCATGTGGGGATGAATTCTTACAAGTTCTCAACAAGCTTTCTGTTAATTGGTCCCTTGGATTTTGTGTTTTACAGGAACCATGACTTGGAATTCACCTATCAGGTAAGCACCAGGTGTGCTCTCCACAAGCTGTTCCCCGACGTGCTGTGTTAACAGCATTGGTGTGGCTCTGGCAGCCAGTTTAAATGAAGAATGCTGCTCTTTGTTAGTCAGGGATTACTGCTTTTAATTCAGAGCCTAAAACCTACTGCTAGACATACATTTGCAAACATGGTAGTATCGAAAGGAAACTAGTAATTTGCATTTTTCCAGTATGATAGTAAAATTTTGAAAGTCTTTAGCAAGTCTTTCCTGTTGGGCCAATAATGGTTTTGTTGTAAGACAAACCTGTGCAGCTACGTCTATTTTCATTATGCATTTTTTGCAAAGATTTTGCACTCTCTTGCCGGTAAAGCTGCTGTTGAGCACCATGTGCAGCACCAGTGCAGGAGGTGCAGAACCCTGCCTCAGAGAGAGGAGAGGAACATGAGCTGGCAGTTTGAAAGGCTGTGTGTATGTGGCAGGAATATTTGTCTAGGACTAAATATTTGTCAAGGGTTAAATTAAACTACATGAAGCAATGCCCCAAGTCACTGGGGCTGCCTCTTGTGACACGTTGGTCATCTTTTGTGTCCTGACAGTCTCTTTGTTGAGAAACGCAAGATTTGCTCGTATCATTTATTGCTGGGAGTTGTTCCAGCATGGGCTGTTACTTTCTTGAGAGAGGATTGTTTTGAATACTGCTTTTAAAATAAATGCTAAAAGATTTGAATATATGCTTCATGCATCACTTCCTCTCAGTTTTAATGCCACAGACAAATATGAGACTTTGATCTATTTTCATTCTTATTTGCCTTGTCCTAAGCATGTTTTTCATAGTAGAGCTGTGTAACTAATGAAGAAACCACATAATGATCAGACTAAATTCTTAATCAAGATGTCTCCCCTTTCCTCTCTCTTTGCTTAGACTGAAGAGATTGAAGATTTAATTCCTAAAGGACTGTCTGAAGCAACAAAGCAGCAGATTCGTTATCTCCTGCAGGTATGAGAGTGGGGTGGAAGGGGGATGTGGAAGCCTATAGGGACTTCAAATAGAAAATGGCTTATACATAGCAGGGACTTTGTACATAACATGGTTCACTTTGTGCTCTGCTTACTCCATTTTTTCTGGTGTAAAGGATATGGCATCATACAGGTGATCCCAGTTGTTGGCATTTGGGCCCACAGATCATGTGTGTATTTTAAACTGAGCTTTACTGGTGGCACTTCGTTGCAGTTTCAGTGGAAACCTTGGCTTTTGGTGGAGAACACAGATTCTTCATCTTATTATGTATTTGTGTTGTGTACTATCACTTTACTTGAAAAGCTAAAGGCAGACAGAAGGTGCTTTAGTGAATATTGGAGATTGATTGCCAGCTACACAGAATGCTTCTATCTTAGGTTTCACCTCTTACAAACATTCTGGGTAAAACCCTCCCCCACAGCACCAAGTTCCCAGGCTTGCTTATGGTGTTTGGTAACAAAGCAACCATTTCTGCCTTGGGTCCATTTATAAAGGCTTTTCTTCTGATCTTGTTCTTCAGCTGCCCCACCATCCCAGCCTGCCTTTTCAATCACCAGCCACAGGGGTTTGGCTGGAAGGTGGTGGGACAGGAATGCAGTTTTGGTAATGGTTCTTCATTCAGTTGGCTCCCAGCACTGGAATGCTCTGCAATGCATTTTCCAGCAAAACACTTGACCTGGTTAGGAATTGCCTTGAAGGCAGATGACTGGAACTGGCCCCTGCCTTTTTGACTCAACACAGGAGTGCTGGAGCATGAATCCCACTTCATCTCCAGAACCATTTGAGGTGTAGGTGTGTTAGAACAGGATCCAAACCAACCTGCACTGCTTGGCAGGTGTGTCCAGACCTGGTCTGGAGCTTAGGTTCACTTCCTGGTAAAAAATCTATCTGAAGGAAGTTGTGAATGTCAGAGCTTGGTTTGACTTCCCAGCTCATCTGCTTTCTGCAGGAGTATGGGTAAACGTGACCTCCCAGTTCGCTTCCAACTTTTAATTATTCTGGGATTCTTTTACAAGGCAGATGGACACTGGTCCTGACCTCCTCAGCAGGAGCATGGGACAAAGTGACCTCCCAGTTCGCTTCCAACTTTTAATTATTCTGGGATTCTTTTACAAGGCAGATGGACACTGGTCCTGACCTCCTGCTAGAACCCTGTCCCAGGAAGCCAGGTCAGCTCACCAGTGTGAGATCTGAAACAGTGTGTCCTGTTACCTGTAGTCCAGCTGGCCTCATATTTGCACACCTGTGCTTAAAAAAAAATGCAGCTAAAATGTCTTTTGGGGAACCAGATTTGGTCAGCTACTTGTAGACCTGCTCTCAGACCTCTCAGATGGGGTTACATGTGGAATGTTTTGACATCCCAGCAGGATTCTGAGCCAGCTATCACACTGCTCAGGTGGAGACTGTGCTGGGTGTGCCCAGAGGCTCCAGTCTAAGCACATGGAGAATGTCACTGTATACAACACCTGTGGAATTCAGCAACCTCTACCACTAATTGCTGAGTGGGGACCTACCTATCTTTTTATAGTCTAATTCAACCACTTTGACTTAATTCCTTCTTTTAATCTATTCTCACAGTGTATTTCACAATAAAACCAACAAAACAGTAAATAAGAACTGAAATTGTAGTTTAATTAAAAATCAAACAGGTAAGAAATGTTATTTTTGAAGCCTCAGTCACATAATAGCACCAGGGGATAAAAAAATAGGACAAGGGTTAATCAGCGTATTAATGGAGATCTTGGTGGCTTTCTTCAATTCAGGGGATGAACAAATAAGGGACAGTATCAGAGGAAGAGAAACAGGGAGCTTAATTTTCATGCAGAGTGTAAAAACCAAAACATATTGTGTTTAGAATATTCAGCCCTTCTAGATGAGTCAAAGATTTGACAAATTTTGTGATTTCTTTCAAGATAAATTTTTCTTCTTTCAAATGTTAGAAATGTATCATGAAATGAACCAATTTCTATTTTATTGTGAATCAATACACATGGATGAAAAGAACAGTGCTGGGCTGTCGAGCATTGCTGCCTTTCTTCTGCAACCAGTTGCCTCCTTTAACGTTTGGAATCTTTTTCCTTTTCAAGGGAGGAGTTGGTTGTTACAGATCTTTTAAAAAATTATTTTAATTTTTTAAATTTTTAAAGTAAATCCTCTTGCCCTTGAGCTGAAAGCATGTTCTGCCAGGTCTGAGCTGAGGACTCATTCCTCTGTGACTTCTCAGGTAGGGCAGTGATTTCTTTACATCCATGTAAGTCACAAAGCTCTACATGCTCAAAAGATGACTGTACAATATTAACACAATTATTTTTCCCTTTATTGGTGTACAAATGCTGTTCGTTCCTCTCTTGTTCCTTCCACTTGAAAAAATCTTGGCCTGTGTTACAAGACAGTAAGTAAAACCTGAAGCCACTGGCAAAGTGCAGATGTGTCATGCCAAGCAGGAGCTCCAACAGCACAGGTTACTTTGTGCTCCAAAGCAGGTTTCTGTTCTACCCTCTGTCAAGCACAGTGTAACCAAAGCACATCAATTAATCAGCTTTGTAATTTATTTTTTTCTAACCCATTCCTAGATGAGAGTGACATCAGACAAGTCATTGAGACTCGTGCTCTCCACGTTCAGGAACCTGCGGGAGGAGCTCTGCCATCTGCAGGATGACCTGGGGGTAAGTCACACTGCTCTGCCCCTCTGGCCTCAGCCTCTGGTTTTACCTGCCACCAGGAAGTCTGGCACAAAGACACTTCAGCTGTGAACCCCGGGTGCTTTACTGGTGAAGGACCTGCAAGACTTGTCCTGTGGGTGAGGGCAGGTTTCTTTCTAGCAGGGGTTTTCTGAGGTTCAGTTTGTTGAAGCCTAAAAACCCAAATACTTTCAAAGGAAGAAAAGACCCGGCCAAGTGAAATTAGGTGGAAAGTGCTGAATTGGTCTGTATGGTGCTGGTATCTCTGCAGTGGTGTAAATGCATGGAGCTGTTTCTGCTTTTAACTCTGACAAGGAGGACACCCCAAGTGCCTCTTTACCAGCACTGTCCAGGAATGGGGAGCCCTCAGGTCCAGTCACTCCTGATAAAGCTGTGTCTCCTGCTGCACAGGAAAGGTGTTGTCAGCTGGTGGCTTTAGCAACTCAGGTGGTTCTCCAGCTGGAGCTGGAGCTCCACAGCTACTGATACAGCTGGATACGTAGAGAGTTGCTGCTAGACAGGTGGAGAGTTGCTCCACAAGCAGGAACATGTCCCACAGCAGCCCAAGCCCTCAGCCCCACTGGAAACTTCACAGCACACACTTGTGAAATGCAGTGTAGGGAGCAGAGAGGGAGTTTTAAGGGTCATCTTCAGCATGGAGCAAGGAGTCCGTTCAGTGAAGTCGTTTCAGTTTAGGTATTTTTATTGGTTTGTTTCATCAAATAATTCATTCTAGGACAGAGTTGAAAGAGCAGTGTGCAAGATCTCAGTGCTTACACACAACACAAGGCCACAGACACTACAGTTTCAAGAAGACAGATGATTTTCTCAGTTCTAAAGCCTCACTCAGTATGTTGCATTTTGAATATGTAAACATTTACTGAGGAGTTGCAGCTATTGACCACAAACCCTTTTGTCTTACAGAAATTAGAAACTGACAATGTCTTACTGAAGAAGGATTTGGCTTTTAAAGAGTCTCAAGTAAAAGAATATGAAACTATGTTGGCTTCTCTGAGAGACAATAATCGTCAGCAGCAGGTAAATCTAAAGCATTTTCATTGTAATTACACAGCCCAAAACTGGCCCATACACTGTGTTCTGAGTGTTCTGAGTGACTGCTGCCTGGAATATGTTGGTGTATGTGTGTGATCCTGTTATTCCTTAAGGAACACTGCATTCATGCCACTTCTGGTCTCTCCAGCAAGGGCTCAGGGACAGCACTGCCAAGTGCCGCTGCCTGGAGGAAGAGCTGCTGTGCCTCCGGCTCACCGAGGGAGAGAAGGATTGTCAGCTGAAGGAGCTGGAGTACTGCAAGCGGGCCCTGGAGCAGGAGATCCAGAACCTCAGGCTGCAGGTGACAGACATGTTCTGTGTTCAGCAGCTGTTGTTCATGTGTGACAATTAATGATCTAAGCTCTCATTTTAACATAATACTTCATTTTCTGCAGAGCTGCTCCAATCCCACCCTGCAGACCACCACGGACGAGCTCTCCAGCCGTTATGTGGAGATGATCAATAACCTGAGAGAGGACAAAGATCGGGAGATCCGCAGCCTCCGGGTGAGCTGTTGAACATGGCACAGGGCATTCC
>NW_009953004.1:1173187-1205192 GCF_000747805.2 Chaetura pelagica
GTTGAACATGCCACGGGGCATTCCTGAACTGTCAGGGCAGGACCAGCCGCTTTTCACTGAGGGTCAGGAAAGACCCACCTTAGGTACTTATAGGTACCTTCTGATGCTGCAGTTACATTGTACAGAGATACTAAGGTAGTAAAACTGTGATTTAAACACCGTAATTCCTTAGGTAAATTGGGGTCTGATCAGAGTAGCAGCCTTTCCTAAAGACAAGTGTTGTGTGTCCTGATAAAGTATGAAACTAGCCAACAGACACCCAACAGAAAACAGAAATAAATCCCAGGGAGAATTTTAAGTAGGAAATGTCTTACTTTAATCCTTGCAGTCTTATTTTACCAGCCTGGAATCCAATTCAACTGGTTCAGGGTTGTATTATCTTTGTTGAGTTACAAAACCAGGCTGTTGACACTGGGTAGAATTCAATCCAGTTAGCACCCTCTGACAGCACTTTGCCACTCACCTCCCTGTTTGAAACTCACTGGTCTTACTGTCTATGATATTAATGAAGAAAAGACCCCAAAACCTGTCTGGGGTCCCTAGCTGACACAGCAACAAGACACAGCAACCCCTGACTGTTCTAACACCCTCTGTTACAGTCTCAGTTAAGCCAATTCCAGCAAGATATATCCAGGAGAGAAGGAAGTAACAGTGACCTGCAAGTACGGCTGCAGGAACTGACATGCATGTTGGAGGAGAAAGAAGCCTGTATTAAACAGCAGCAAGAGGTAAAATAATACAACTTATTTATCTTCTAAGAATTTTTATATTTAAGTTTCCACTTACTGTGTAGGTGGAACCACAGCAGGAAGTGCCTTGTACCAGCAGTCAGGGTTAGGATATTTTTTTAACTGAATGCTGTTCTTCTCTCAGTCTTTTGGAAAGACAAACTTTTTGACAGCTCTTTGAGAGGAATTTTTGCAAATATTCTGTTGTGACTTTACTGACCTAATGCTTCAGAAAACATAATTTAATTTGAATGTTTACTTTCGGTTTTCTCAGGAACTCTTCAGATTGAAGCATGAGAAGTTATCAGGCAGTCAGTCCCCTGGTGTAACAGCGATCATCACTAAGAAGTAATGTAGTTCTTCACCTTTCCCAACAACACATCCTTCTGATTTGTACAGCTTCTATTAATGAGGTTATGCAAATGTGTTAACATGGCCAGGGGAACAAAAGGATAGGTTTTCCTATCCAGGGAGGATTCAACACTCAGCACTGCATGACCAGTCAGGGGGTGGCTCGTGTGGGGAAGTGTCATGGCTTTGTAGTTCCTAGTGAAACCTTTGGGAATGAATGACTGCAAAGCCTGGGTGGAAAATCAGGGTTAGTGATCTGGATATGAGGATACAGGTTTCAGGTAACAGGTTTGTGACTCTCTTGAATACAGGTACAGGAATCAGTATCCTATCCTGGGCCTCCTGTCTGATGACTACAAGGTTACCTCACCTGTCAATAAATCACAAACTATTGTAATCGAGAGGACTGGAGAGATATGGAAACATGTAAGTTTACCTGGACAATGACTATTTAGTCTCTGACATTTCTAAGGATCCATTTAACTTCAAAGAAATGATGAGCCCAAATTAGCATCTGAGAGATGAGCCACTGTATTAAATTAACTGGCTGCAAAAAGCAAAGTGCCTGATTCAAGCCAAGGAGCTCTACTGTCTACTGCAGGTAGTAATTGTTGGGCAGTAATTGTTGGGTGGAGTATGAGTACAATAACCTTTCGCTATTTTCGCTGTCACATAATTACTTTGAACAAAACAAGCAGCCTCTGCCCTGGCAGCAGGCACTCTGGGCATGGCTGGCTGTGCTGGGCAGGAAGTTTTCCCTGTTGTGCTTTCAGGTGAAGGAGTGTTTTGGGTGGGCAGCATTCCTGAGTCACCAGCCTTAAGGACTCCAGACTGTTACTAAAACATGCTAAGCGCCGCGTCCCCGAAACTCCCACCCAGCCCGGGCAGCGCCCAGCCCAGGCAGCGCACACGAGTGGTGACTTGCAAGGCCTGATTTCAGTAAAAATAGAAAATAGGGATACAGAAGTGATTCCTGTGACAGAGCACAAGGTAAAGCTGCCAAGTCTGAACCCAAGGGAAAGGTCTGAGAAAGAGCAAGAGGGCCAGTTCACACCCACCTGTTGTGCTCAGTGGCAGGTGGTGACGCTGCCTGCAGGGCATGGAGAGCAGCACAACACTGTGAGGAGCAGCTGGGAGGACAGGACCAAGAAGATGACAACTCTGAGCAGCCTGAGTAGACGTAGGGTAAAACCAGCTGCCATGTTCTAAAAGGACGTGATGTCTGGAGTGTGGCTAAGAAAATAAAAGGCAGAGGTCACTGGCAAACAGCGATTTTATTTCTGACCTCTCAGCCTTGCATTGCAACCCAGTGAACTGTCAAGGAACTAAATATTAATAGAGAAATTACACAAACAAAGCCAAGACCCGCTCCTAGTCTACTTGAAAAAACAGACTTTCCATTATAAAAACTGAGAAAAGATGAGTACTCTGCATTTGAAGAGATCAGTATCACTAAATACTTTAGAACTGTGTATATTTTAAGCTTCCCGAGGTCTCTATCAATCACTAGTGCAGGTTTCAGCTAAAACAAAACTGGTTTCCTGCAAGATAAACTTGTGAAGTTTGGGAAGTGCCAATTTCAGCTTTACTACAAGCTTCCCAAGACCTTTTTATGTGCTTCTGTGCTGTCAGCCATGTCACTATTGAACAGCAGTGCTGATGGGGAGCAGTACATAGGTAATTAAAGAAGGCTTGCTTTGTGCACCAGGCAGTTCTGTTTTATACACAGAAATAAGTTTGTGTATTTTCTCCTAATAAGCCTCTTGTTTTCTTTCAGGAATGAAAGAAACCCCTGAGCCATCAGAGCTGCTCTACGGAGTTGACAACGACTACAACTGCTTTACTTTCTGCTACTTTGCATCTGAAAAAGGCTCAGTGCCACAGTGAAAAGGCTGGGGAGCACCTTAAGAACATGGAAGCATGAAGAAGATGGAAACCACGCTGATCCTCACCATGAAGAACTCGCTGATCCTCACCATGAAGAACTCGAGTACCTGTGTCCATCACCTGCCACTACCAGCTGTACAGATGGTGTCTGTGCTTCTTCACACTCTTCCTTGAAGTCAGAGCTGTGCTCTTGTGGACTCCTCTTCCTTAGCCCAGCCCGAAGCAAATCTAGGGAACAAAAGGAAGAAGGCTGAAGCTTTTCTTCTTTGTGCTGTTAGCCAGACTCTGAGAGAATGCACAGAGTGCTGGGTCACCTACTGCTGCCCACTGAAGATGAAGCAAAGCCCACAACAACCTTCATGGGGAACTTCCAAAACACCTCACTGAAAAACACTGACCTGACATCTACCTGTGCATGGGAAGCTGGAACACAAAGGAGAATCACTTCACTTACTCCAGATACACAGATCCTCAGACCTGGCTGCTGCATTGGCAAACACTGGAATTACCCAGTTCAGTGAAACGATTGGGCAAGTGCTAAGTATAAAGAATGGTTATTGACCTCAGAATTGACGTATTTGTCAGCTGAACCTTTTTAAGCCCTCAAAACAGCCGTATTTTATTTGCTGTACTTGAAAATTTAAAGAATATAATATATTTTTATATAAAAAATACAGCATAAAATAGCTCACAGACTAAATTTTATTATTAGACCAATCTCCTTCCATTTAAAATGTCCTCCTTTCCTTGCAGGACCATAGAAATTCTCTCAAAATAATTTGTTATTAATAGTAAGTAACTGTCTAAGCAACACAGTGCAAAGAATGCAAGGGAAATTCTAAACTATGCAATCAAAAAGGTGCTAGCTCTTCATCAGGGGCTTCTGGCTTTGCTTTATTCCTGCAGACATATATATTTCTATTCACAAATAATATATATCATAAACAATGTTTAGTGGTGAAAGAACACTGTAAGCTACCTGTAACTTTGAAATAAATGGAAGTGGAACTTTGCCAGTCACGTCTGTCTGTACTGAAAACACTTCTGTCTTTGTAACAGGCTGGAGGGGGTGTTGGAGGTGCTGTGACACCGCATTTTGGACAAATTGTTCCTCTAAATGAATCTTCACAAGTAAAGTAGTAAGTGTTAGGTCCCTTTTCTTGCTCCTGATGCCCATCCTGACATGTCAAAGGTGACCTCATGCTCTTCCTAACTGGGAGAAGGAGCCAGGGGTAGAACCTGCTCTTGGAGGATGTCCAGCCTAAGACAGATCTGCACTTTAGTTCTATAGAAAGTTGTTAATTAGTTAAAATCAAATATCCTCATTTGAATGAGTGCCTTGCCCCACAGAAATGTGTATTAAATTCTAAAATAACCCCCTCTGCTCTGGAGAGCTGTTGGCCGTAAGGTCCATGTACACAAGGTGTTTGCATGACACAGAATGGTGTCAGGGTACTCTGTCCCAATAAATAATTCTAGTTACAGTGTCATCTAATGGCTTTGCACCTGTGGTGACCTCAACAAGACAAGAAATAAAGACAAACAGATTTGGTTAATGCCATCCCATGGTTATGTGTGCCTCACAGTGCAGTTCTGATTGCAGGAGACAAGCTGTGGACTTACTGTGGTCTTGGCCATGATCCCAGCTGGACTTGCCCCACTGCCAGCACCACCCAAGGAGCTGGGAAGCAGAAACACAGGTTATTGATGGCCAGGTTGTGCACCTCCAGCACATACACTCACAGGTAACATCAACCCAGAGATACTTGGCAAAGAGCTGAATTGGACTGGGAGGTAAAGCACAAGGGCCATTTGGGGCTGGTTTTGCTCTCATACCAGATGTATTTAAAAAGCAAATTTAGTATGTTTTACTATAAAAGCACATTTTATTTGCTGTAGTTTCATTTATTGTCTCTTTTCTGTTGAGCTGATTTACCTAACATTATTTCTGCTGGGTTTACAGAAGCAGAGTTCTCAGTTACCGATCTCTGTAAATTCTAGCTCTTACCTCAGCTGCACAGTCCAGGGAATTTTTCACCTCCATTTCAGGTAGGTCCACTGAGACTTCTACAAGTTTTTCAGGAGCAAATGAGAGACATCAAAGACAGCTTTACTCCGTACATGTAAAACTCTTCACATGCTGTTGTACATATCAGATTGTTTTTATCATGTGTGTTACTAAATAGCCCCTCTCTGCCAGGACAGGTTTGACAGGGGCAGTTTCCTTCCTTACACTGCAGAGTAGAATAAAAAACTGCCTTCTGGTTCCTATGACTGACTTTCCATGTCCCTCAGGATGCCATATCAACACCACCTGTCTCGGCTGTACAATAAAAGCTAAACAGCCCCAGGTGAAAAGTTCCTGGTACCTCAGAGACTTCAAGTTCTACACCAAGGTACCTTACCTTCACCAGGAGGGTGCTCTGCTGCTGTTCTGTATTTTCTCTCTTAATCTCATTATCTTTAGTTCTGGGCATCTGAAACCTGAAGAAAAACAATACAGATGATCAAGACACATAATTTTTAACTGCTCCTGGTTGTTATGGAGTTCTTAGTCTGTCACTCAAACAGAAAAATGCAGTAACCAAATGCAGAATTTCAGACCTACCCTTCAACCTTGTCTGTGAAACTGGCTGCTTGGCTCAAGCCACCAAGATGTGTCTGCACCTCATGTACAGCACAGCAGGAGCAGGCAGAGGAGAAATCCAAACATGGTCCAGAGCAGCTGCATTTCCTCAGGTAGGGAACAGCTTGTCACATGTCACCTCTCCTACTCCTGGTGGTGTGGAGTGGCAGCCCATCCCATCACTACTGGTTGGAAAGGTACTTCACCCTGTTAGTGGGACAGATGTAGAACAATGTGACAAGCAAAGACTGTTTTCAACAAAACAGCTTCAAAGCCCAAACCAACTGACAAAAGGCAAAAAAGGGAGAGACTTCACTAGAAGGCATGAAAAATGATTGTGCCTTCTGAAGAGTGCCTGGAGAAGAGCAGAGATCAGGCAACTCCACAGCAGTGACAGGAGACATTGGTCAGTTTTCAGGACAATAACACACGATACCACCAACTTATATCATTCAATTCATTGTACTTGGAAAGTGCACTGAAAAGAACCTAGGAACTGTGCCTCCAACTGCTGAGGACTCAGGTGAAAATTTATTCTTGTATTTCAGATTATTTAAAACGCACCTTTCTAGTAGCAGCTCATGTCAAGAAGAAAGTGTTTGCTTTAATGTAGAATTGCAGTTGTCACGGAAACACAACCACAGGGAAAAAAACCAACCCTGATTCTACCTGAGTCTCACCTGCTGTCGGATGATACATACACAAGATACAGAGGAAACGATCCTAAATTATTTCAGCAACATACACACTAGAGCATTGCATATAAAACATCACTGCCTCCCAGGTTCCTCTGTCTAGCAGGCATATCTTATTGTCTCTTCCCTAACCCCAACTTCTACATCTTCTTCCACAGCCCCAAGGTACCACCTGCAACACACTGCACAGGCCCCTCCACCCATCACAGAATTCTTTTTCTAAAACCACCAAAGCCCTCCCAACAGCTTCAACCCCCTCCTTCACCTATTGTCCAGCCAGCCTGGACAGTTACGCTTTGACATCTGCAGTGATACAGGACATCAATTCTGGAAGGAGCAGGACAGTTGGGAATTTCAAACTACCAAACAATAGATAAGACCAGCTCCAGCCATAAACACCTGAGCAGCAGAACAGAACAGCAGAGGGCCAAGCAGAAGCATCACTCTCCCAGCACTATTAGGAGCTACTGAACTTTAAAACTACTGCCCAAGCAAAGAGTCTGAAAACTTTCAAACTGTTTGACATTTAACAAGATAAAAGTAGTAATCCACAAACCTTAACGCTGTGTGGCTCTTCCTCTCTTTGACAGACCTTGTTTCCATGGTTAGTCTTCTTAGCTGGGCTTCACTGTCCACATGATGCTGGCAGAAGAGGAGAAACAATTACTATAGAGAAACACCTGGCATGCTGCAAGCCAACACAGTGAGCAGGCCAAACAGAGGAGGTAACTAATTCTGAAGCCTCACATGGGTCACGCTGCTGATTTCTGATTAACAGCTGATTTCTCCCCCTCTCCATCCCAGGAGGCAGGACTAACACCCAGACTGTACCAGTCTGCACCTCCAAGTCCTACATTCTCTCCTATATTTGTACCTTAGCCAGTAATACCCAAAGACAGCTGTGGTTTTTCCAACCACTATTCCCCCCCCTCACATTTTAAAAAATGTGTTCCTTGCAGTTTTTTATGTTCCAAAAGGTATAACCTTTTTTTTTCCTAGTTAAAGCCAAATCTGGTTAGGTGGATTTACAGACCCTTAAACCTCAACACCAATTTCAGCTTCTGTAATACAAAGTTACAGAACTTCATCATTCTAAAATACAATGATGAAGCTGTACAAACTTCAATCCAAACACCATCCACTTCCTGCTATCATTAAATATGGTTTAAAACTGCACCCTTTATGCCGTGTAGTTTTAGGGTAAGTCAAAAACAGATGCAATGGAAATCTAGGCAATGAAACAGGTGCCCCACAGGGTACCCCGTGCTCTTAAGAGGAGTAGATGCCACTCATCAACCCAGAACTAAGCAACTGTTCAACCCACATATGTGATTTTAAACTCTCATGTATGTGAAAGTCAAAGCCTTTCACTGCAGCCCTTGGAGGTAACACTGTTATCCCCACATACACTACAAAATGTAAATGTTCACATAGCTCAGCAGTTATCGCAGGTATGAACAACTAAAGGTACCACATGTGACCCAAATGCAACACCTAACAGCAGCGTCATGCCCAGTGTTCACACCACTGTCTGAAATGCTGGCTCTCCACAAGTTTAACATTCTGTCATTTCCAGCCCCCACGTCCTGTTCTGTAGCCCACAAACTGATGGGCAGGGTGGGATGAAACCTTTCTCCAAAGGTGGCTACAGACAACATGTAAATAACTTGGTACCTGGTTATTCCATCCATCCGAAGGTGGACAAGGAGCCAGCAGAAACCTGTGCTCTGTCACAGCCAGAATTCTCCTCTTCAGCCTGCTCTGAAGAAACTCCTGCAGCCTGTGTATTCACTGTAACATTCAGGAAGAAAGCATTTAAACTGTCAACAAAGCACAACTTTCATCTCTGAGGTTTTTGGAATGCTAGTCTCCTGCTCCCATACAACAATGCAGCATGAACAAAAACCAGATGAACAGGCTCATGTCTATACAGCTTCTGTTTCTTAGTACAAACCCTAAGAGTTCACTGGCTAAAAGCCCACTGGAAATCCTCAGGGAAGAGTTCAGGGAATACCACGCTCTCTTCTTAAGTCTTTACACTATGATGTTGTAACTCAAGCACTCTAAAAGAGAGGAAAATCAAGAAATCAGTATTTTCAGTATTACATTTTGCAGACTGTTCTTGTTACACAGGTAAAAAGATAAAACCTACCTGGCTTTTCCCAAAATATATGAGCGGTCTTATGTAATCTTTACTTAAAGGAAAAAAGGAGTTTCTGGATCAGATTTGAGAATTACTTCAGAAATCAGCACATTACCTGTAACTTTAAAGGGTTAGTCAAATCAAGCCCTGACAGTTCCCTCAACAGCCTGATCAATATGCCTCAAGCAACCTGTTTAGTTGAAATGTTATTGCACATTAATTACTGACTAATACCATTATAAAGCTTAGGCAAATTTACACAGAAGGAGAATTTGCTAAAAACACCATAAATGAAAAGCAAACTCCAAAAAACTTGGAGTGCAAGAGATGCATTTTATTGTATGCCCGTTACGATGAGTAACACATTTAGAAATAATAATCCCACATAACAGTGACAATCTTATTTTACAGCGTGTACATCATTTTTTACAGCCACATATAACACGTATTTTTCTAAGAGATTTCCCAGATTGAACTTTCTGAAGTTTAGAAATATTAAAAAAATTTATTCTCAAGGAACTGATTCTCGTCTGGTGCAAAAAACAAAATATGAACATTATCTGAAACACAAAGCCACAATATAGCATGAAGTTACAAGGTATCATGTGAACAGCTGTGTGCAAACATGAAGCAACTAAAAAAGTAAAAAATACACATTATATGCATAACATTTATGAACAGGTTTTTCATTAAATAGCCCTAGACCAGCTTGTATATTAAGCGCCATTTGATTTGCAGCATGCTAACACAAAGCCTTGGTTAAAGGGATGCATATTTTAAATGTATACACTGTAAACTGAAGATCCACCTCCAAACTCTAGTGGCAGCATATTTTTCTGGTTAAATACTGCATATATACTTTCTTACAGATTGAAAATGCACGTTTATAGTATGGTATAGGTTGGTTTGATTTTTTAAAAATAATTTATTTAAAGGTGCAATTTTATGTCTATATTGAAAATTTTGTTATCAGGAGGTAGGACAACATTGTCATACCTGTTAAGAACACTGCCCTAAAGAAACTTCTAAGTACTCTGAATCTTAATTAAAAAACCCATACATTTTTCAACTTTCTCTTTAGAGATTTTAAAGTAGTGAGGAGAAAAAAAAAACCAATAGCGTTGAGACACAACACTATGAGCTGCATCCATTTTATCCTTAAAAAGAATCAAAGTTTTTTTTGTTATATGTGCCATACTGAACAACATTCAACTGTAGTTTCAGATAAAAAAGGGAAATTATATACATACACATCTTTAGACCTAGCACCAGAAGACCACCTTTGAGATCATAACATAATCCTGTATTTTAAACACCATATCCTGCAATAAAATAGGTTAGCAGCTTTGAAAATCATTAAAAAATTACCCATTGGACCTAAACTAATCAGGGAAACAAGTTTCCCAATGAAATGTTTTAAAAAAACAACCAAACAAGGGACAATCCCCCCAAATTTGACCAGTTCTGGAATTTTATTTCCAGAGAGGATTTTAAAATGTTATGATCAAGTGACTGACTCATACTCTCAAGACTGCACAAGCCTTTGACAAGACTCCCCTGCCTTTGCAAACTAGTTGTAAATAATCTCACCATGTATCTGAACTGCTTTCATATTGGAGACAAGTGCTGTTACTGACAAAATGGGTAACACAATCATCTTTTTTTTTTTTTTTGTCTTCCATAGCTTAACAATGTGTAACACTATCAACTTGAAGACATTCATCCACCTTATTGCAAATTTAAGACATTCATCCATCCTTCTGCATTCTATAGTGCTCTTTATGTTCTGATAAGCAACAATCATAGGGCTATGAGATCCCCTGCCAACCCTAATACTTTTAAGACTTTTAATACAAAGAATGTAAAGTTATGATTTAATATCAAGCTTTGAAACCAGGAGAAACAGTTCATGAGATTTTTTTTTTATTATTTTTTTTTCCTCAATTAGCATCTCACAGTTTCTAAATTCCTTCTGGAGATCACACATCACATGATGGCCTCCTTGTGGTGCCTCATGATGTGCTGGTTTTTTTCCGAGGGCCTGCGGAATCCCTTTTTGCAATACTCACACCTGTGGGGATAGTCTTTTGTGTGGATGGATATCACGTGCCGTTTAAAGCCCGAGGCATCCGTAGTGCTATATTCACAATACTGGCACTGATAGACCTTCCTTCCACTGTGGGTCTTCATGTGCTTCTTCAGTTCATTTTGCTGCCTAAATCCTCTTTTACATCTTTTGCATTTAAAAGGCAGGTCCTTGGTGTGAACCGAGAGGATGTGCCCACTGAGTACAAAAGGATCTGAGGTTTTGAAGTCACAGTGTCTACACTGATGGATCTTTTTACCTTTATGGGTTTCACTATGCTTCTTGAGCTCCGAGGGGCGGTGGAAGCCTTTCTCACACACCTCACATTTGTGGGGAAAGTCCTTTGTGTGAACTGAAATGATGTGTCGCTTCAGGTCGCTCGAATTGGTGCTCTTGTGGTCACAATGTGGACACTGATGAGTCTTATGCCCTTGAAACAATTCCATGTGCTGCTGCAGTTCCTTCTCCTCTGCGAACGCCTGGGGACAGTGCTCACATTTAAAGGGCAGATCAGTCCCGTGTTTGGTTTTGATGTGAGTTTTCAGGTTGGACTGATCAGCACACCTGAAGACACAGTGCTGGCACTGGTATGGCTTCTCCCCAGTGTGGGTCCTCATATGCTTCTTCAGCTCCGACGGGTGCCGGAACCCCTTCCCGCACTCCACGCACACGTGAGGGAAGTTCTTGCTGTGAACTGCCAGCAGGTGCCTGTTGAGGAGACCCTGCTCTGCAGTTTCATAGTCACAATATTTGCACTTGTGCAGCTTGGGCTCCTTGTCCCTCAGGATTAGTTTATTGGAGCTCAATGGGCTCGCTTCTCTGTATCTTCTCGTGTACTCTGTAAACTCATGGGTTTTATCAACTTTGTTTATAAGTTTATGGCTCTCCAGGTGATTGTGGAAACTTACTTTTTTGTTCGTTGTGAAGTCACAGTCTGTGCACTGGTATTTCTTCTTGATCATATGATCTGGATGGTTCTTCATATGCCTTTTCAAGAATCCTCTGGATTTAAATTTTTTCCCACAAATATGACAAGGGTAAACTGTTAAGGGCTGTCCATCAGGACCTATTATAACAGCTGTTTTTAAACAAACAAAAACAAGTTATGAAGGAAACAAATTTACTGATGAAGAAGTTTTAAATCAGCCAACTGCTGTTCAGATTCATGCACTTACACTTGCAGCAGAGAATGCTTCAGTAGTTTAAATACAAGCAATCCACAGCACCTATATTTATATCATTTTGTTTAGAAACTTGCTCAAACAGATCAAAATACCCAGGGTTACTTTGCAAGAGCTTGCAAAGCTGCCATGATCTGCAGCAGCCCTGGGTGAACTGCCTGAGCAGCACCAGTGACTATGTTGCCTATGCCCAGAATTGGAGGGGGGAAGGACACAGGAAATACGCAAAGCACCGTCTTGGTTTTTTCATTCTGCACCAGCTTAGAAAAACAAAAGGAATAGTAGAGGAGCAAGTGCCACTCCATGACAATAGGGATAACCATACAGTGTTTACCTGTTTGCCATTGCCTGGCCTCTCCTCTCCTCCTTTTCTTGGTTTTTTGTTTGAGCACTCTATTAGTGCTAACGCTATCACAAATCTGCAGGTACTGTGTTGCATTACCGTTTTTGTTTTCTAATCGTGTATCCAAGTTATTTCCTAGAAACAAAAATTAGACACCATAAAAAACCTTAAACAACTTCTTTCTTGGGGACTCATGATTGGAATTGCACAGCAGCATAACTACTCTTTCAAAAAAAATACTGCCCATTCCTCTACAATGAACTTACATATAAAAGATGAGTGCCATCGTAAAGCACTATATATCTTTGCTGGAAAGAATCAGGACTAGAATTGCTTAATCACTGATTAATTCTCAAATATATTCCTTTATTTCTCATACTTCTCATGAGTTACGCTAGTTGTTTCCTTTTATGTACCTTGGCTTTACTTCTTAACAACTGCATTTTCTTTTCTGACTACAAAACTACACTAAGAAACCTGGCAGACCCTCCCAGCTTCTCCACCCACTCTGAAGGCCTAAAACACACCTAGAATATTGGTTTCATTTCTAAATAGTAGAGAAAGACTGTCAAGCCCTTCAAGATATGCTTTATGGATAATGGTTTGCATTCACTGACACAGAAATGGACTTCATCTGACAGACAGCAAGTCAGTTTAATGCTGCACCAAGCACAGTTACAGGTCCTTACCTGCCGCTTGACCATCTTCGTATCTTCTGGGGAGTCGTCTTTCATCTCCTGCAGAAAATGGTATTTTAGTCATTAGAAATAAAAATTCTTTCTAGAGATGATGGCTTTGAAAGTCTGATAATGAGAGAAAACTAATTTAGCTAATAAGTAACAGCTTAAATCTATCCAAATGGAGATGTGCAGCTGAAAATCAGTTCAGCATTCCGTAACTAGGAGCTTCAGGAAACCCCCACACCTTTGAGGACAGTTAACATCCACTAAGGCTGTGCCTGCATGTTGACCCTGCTGCCTGCCCTTCCTGCTTCTCATGATTCACATGCTTGTGTCTGTAAACTTTTAACCTCATTTACAACCTCAGATACTAATCCAGAAACGAGGCTATCTGAAATCCACAATTTGTTCTTGAGATCCAAGCACTTTCTCTTTCTGGAGCAGAACTGGGCAGATCAGAGAACTTGTACCTTATCAGCTGCTCAGCACTCAGCTGCATGAGGCCCTACAAAGCTCTGGGAGATGGAGAAGTAGTATCTAAAGAGTAATACCTTAAGAGTATATTCCTCATTTATATTGAAAGCATTTGCTGCTACATGCCAAGGCTCTGTGGTTCTAAAGCACTTTTATCAGTCCAACCACTGCGCTCAGAAATACTACACCAATGAATTTTACCTGTCTTAATTATAGCACAAACCATGGATGACTTGATACCTCTTAATATACATTTAAAATGTAAAAATCTGAGAAAAGGATATGAAATAGAAGAATATTCAGAATTCACACTATACCATGATGACAATTCTACTATTTAAAGCATGGCTGCAGAGAACAAATTACCTTTTTACTTAGTTTCTAACCTGAAGGACTAACAGGTATAAAACAGGTATATAATCTGAAAATGTTTGAACATTTCCTCCTACTATTCCCTTTTTCAAGTTACTTCCCCTTCCTCCTAGCTCATGCAACACACTGAAGCCTATTCTTGGTTTTCTAAGATCTTTAGCAGCCAACTTAAACTACCCTTAAGAACCACCCATTCTGTGCTTCTGAGCTGGAAGTAGGAGCAGCATAAAAATTTTCCTACAGCTTCATACAACCCAACAAATAGCAATTCATTCATTATATGCAAGACAATCAAGCACCGAAGCCCTCTGTAACTGTCTGACAGGCCAGCTTTGAGAAAGAGCCACCAACATAAACACGGAATAGATCTCTTGTTACAGAACTGCAAAAAGCCTGAGGTGTGACAGGTCATGAGTGATGTCAAAGGGATTTTACACATCATTTCATCAACTCCACTAACTGACAATCAGAAGGAGCTGTTTCCAAACCACTAGCACAAGGGGAGAGGTTACCCCATTTGCACAGAGATGCTGGAAGCTAGACTGGGGAGAGAAGAATGGCAGGGGCTTGGAGAGAATAAGCACACAGGTTCCTACCGTAAGCTGCAGCCCAAGCAACAGGGACAAACGTTTTATTCACGCCAGAGTCTTCAAGCTGTGTGTCTGGAAGTGATGTGGCTTCTTCTTCACCTACAATAACTTCCATATAAACTTCATCTGCTATTTCAGCACAACCTGGATTAAAGGAGAATAAATCTTTAATTCTGCTCATCCTTGTTTTTCCTTCATTTAATTATTGCTTGGATTGATACCCGTTACAAACTACTTTACTTCCTTTGCCATTTAGAACCACCCCTTCCCTTAGGGGATCATTGTTTATTCAGACATTCCTTAAAGAGAGAAAACGCTTATAAATAAATACAAATCTAAAATACCAACAGAAATTCAAATATATAAACTTAGAAACTTGTAACTGATGACATCTTTTGCCACATTGCCAGAAAGCTGATTAAACAAGGCAATTCACAGTAGAAATACAGAAAAATGAGAAAGTTGACTAACCTCATTAACACTTCACCCATGGACATGTTAAATTTAATATAAATATTTAAATTATTGCATATAGTATGCACAAAGTGCATTTATCCACATCACTTTAAGATAATTATAGCCTGCTCTTTGTTTTTAGGGAAGATGAACTTAGTTTTCTACTACTTCAGGCTGAAGAATCCTTCAGAAAAAATTAAAAAGTCCTTGAGAATGATGTTTATATTGTTTTACAAAACAGCACGAGAAACAAAAATACTTCTTATTATGCTTACTAATATCTTCATCTTCCTGAGAAGAGTCCTTAACAGCCATGTAAACCATCTTTTCTCGCTGCATTCTACCAACACCTCCTTGTTCAATTACTCCAGCTACAGAATGTCCATTGTGGAAGTCACTCTCTGTGACAATTTCTGTCCCACCTTCAACAAAAAGAAGATAAACACATTAAGTATATGTAAAAAAGCCACTGTTAAGCTTCATTTCAGATTCAAAGGTTTTTTCCTATTTACAAATCTATTATATAAAACTCCGTGTTTTGACATCTGTATCTGTCATAAAATCATGCAAGTTTGACGCTCTGAGGCAGATAAGGAAAAAGTTCTCTCAGTGTCGCCTCATGAGGTCAATCCAGAACAACCACCACCCAAAAAGGACCAAGGGTCTTTTAAGCCTGCTGGCTGGGATCTGGGTGTGACTGGCAACACACACCTGCACAGGCTCACCAAAACAATGACTGCAATTCTAATCTTGCCCAGAACACAGCCCTTAAATTCTCTTGAGATGTGAAGCTAAGTCTTATCCCTGATCCTCTCCCCAGATCCTATTTACTCACTTTGTAAAAGACCCTAAAAGACCCCAGATCCTATTTACTCACCCTGTAAAGGACTTCCCAGAAAGACCCCAATGCCTATGTCCCAGACTCATCACCAGGGACTGAGCAGTAACTTACACTGGGGTCACACTTCTCAAACCACAAGAAAGCATCTCTTGACTGCCAATTATTTCAACAAGCACATTACTGTGAGAGGTTAGCAGGGATGCAAGGAGCAGCTCCAAATACCTGGAGACAACAGAATCTGAAGAATGACAACTGGAAAGAAGAAAATGAGAACAACTGCCCACATGGTCCTGCTCCAGGTGACTAAGAAGCTCTGGCCACTGACTTACTTAAACAGAAGCAGAAGCTCCGGCCTGGAACTTGATACTTATGCTTGAGCCAGAGAGGTGGCAGATAAATATTGATGCTTGGGTATTCCATGCATCTCAGGGACTGAAGAATGAGTAAAGAAGCTGCAGACTATGGCAGAACAAGCCGATGCCTGGCATACCAAGAGCCCTTCTTTGCTACTATGACCAGGCCTGATGGAAAACGGTGAGGTAGGTGGTTGAGTCCAAGTCAAATACACTGACCCATCCTTCTCTGTGTTTTGTGAATGGGAGACTCTGCCAAACATCCTTGCTACCCAAGCCCGTTTTTTATAGATTTTGCCAGAAGTGGCTTTGCCAGGACATTTACCCAAGTAAATGAACTGCAATGGAAAGGGATGACACTTTAGAAGAGCCCTCCACCCCACCCCATGGACAGAAAGATGAAGAGACGTCCACTAAGGGGTGAACTGGGATCTCAGTTGTCATCTCTCCTGTATTCCTTAATGCTGAGCAGCAAACACAGACACCATCAGCTCTTCCCCAGGGGCAGAGCTCACCAGTAATGAACTGGGTAATTTGCCAGGACTACCTTATGGCTACATCAGAAGCACTGAGAGCAGCTCAGAAGAACAGCCCTGCTGTACATTAGTTTTCAGCCACAGGCATAAGCAGTCTGTCCCTTGAGACTGACAACCTATCCCCAGAGGAAGAAACCATATTTCAAGGACAGGATCTGGCAATTAATGTAAGAACTGGCAGATGAAGCAGATGTCACAATAGATACGGGATGTTAAGAAGCTGCTTTCTCTAGATCCTTTCCCAAGCCCATGGTTTCAGAGAGCACCTGGTCTTCACCACCTCTTTCTCATACTTGGAAAGAATTAAGGACCAAATACTGAAAATCCCAGGGGCTTACAGAAATATTCACTAAGCTTCACATCAATCAGATACTGCCTCGTATTCCAAGTAAGACAGTGAAACATGTTAAGTTACTTTGGCAACCTTGAGAAGGACTTGACTAATAGCCTCCAAAATCTACACTGTATCATCCTGCAAAAGATACTAAGAAACTCATAAGACAGTCTTAACTAATTCTGAACGTACCCTAAGAGAGAGAAAACCAAAGACAAAACATCTATTACTTAGCATTTTGATCATCCCTGGAACAATCCTCTCCTGCCATTAACTTGAGCTGAAAAGATGGCTTGTTTCTCAGAGAAGAAAAACAAAGGCATCACAGACAAGAATTTCCTGAAGCAGCAGTTCATACTACTTGAAAAACAGTGCCAGGATCGTTACTAACAGGAGGACTTTCCTGATCTAATCCATAGTTCTGTCTCAGCCAAGCCGGTGCTGCAGGTCTATGGGAGATGGAACCACCTTCTCCACCCCAGCAAGGAGAGCCAGGCTGATTTGCCCTGGCTCTGGGACTCCTGGCCAAGGTACATTCCAGTAAAGCAGAGTTTCAGTACCCAAATCTAAAGGTTAAAGTGGAACAAGCCAGAGGTTGCAGGTCTGACAACTGTAAGGGGACTCTGCTTCTACAGCTGAAGAACAGAACATGGGTTAGCAGCATGTTCACTTGCAGAGCACATGAAGTGCTGGATCTAGCCTCTGCAAAAGAGAACTGCAGAGCAATTCTGAGTGTCTTGGGTAGGTCTGGAAATGGCTGTACACCTACAGCCCCAGTAATCTTCCCCTCTCTCTGTGTTAAGGCCACCAAAGACTGTTCTGGGACAGCAATCCACTCTAGAGGCTTTTCTGTGCTGACATGGAGTCTTGCAAGGTCAGAAAAAAGCAGCAGCTGAAAAAAAGCTGCAGACACCCAAATACTTTTACAATTGGGCTTTGGTTGCCTGAGAAGAAATACTGCTAATCAAGAAAGAACCTGACACTAACAGACCCCTAACTGACACCCAGTATTCACTGCAATGGGCAGCCTCCACAAATGTCTCGTTCTAGAAAATGTTCCCATTGGCGGCTTACATGAAATTAAGAACAACAAACGAAAAGGCTTTGGATTGCTTAAGAATACACAGAATTTAAAAGGTACCTATTTCCACATCATCTTCAGCTTCAGCTTTAAATATGTACACTTTGATAACTTCTGAACCAAACCCATCATCTTTAGCAACATCATCATTTGCCACCTCGGTACTGATTTTCAAGGGAGTGCTTCCTATGTGGTCCAGTTTTTCTCCAACATCATCCACTGTAAAGACAAGAGAATAATAATAAGGTTCAAACACAATTTTCAAAATTCAAAGTTATCAGTAACATGATTCTTCTGCACTACTATCCCCATGCATAGGAAAGTTCTGCATTCCTAACTAGCTTTTACAGAACAGTTCATCTCAAGATACAGAAGAGAGATTCCAAGAAGTTCAGGACTCTTTTTAAAGCAACCCAGGAAACACAGCAAGGAGGGAGCTTGTTGTCAAAGGGAGCTTGTTGTCAAAGAGAGTGGATGGTAATGTCTGAAACTACTACACTTAGAAAGCAAAAATGCACCAGCAAATAAAACTAGACACCTATCCAAATATGTTAAAACCTAGCCCAAAATTGCCTGTTATAATCAAAGAGTCCAGCTGCTCTAAGGTACCAGTGTCTGAAACGTAGTAGCTGATCAAGAGTCATGACTGAGTCCATTCCCAGGGGAAGAGCAGTGCATCAAAGATTTGCCCACATCTTCACCATAAAATAAATTATTATTTTAACCACTTTATCTCACGCAAACATACAAATTACCAAAGACTACTGTGTACTATACAGCTGATTAAAAGATACAGTGAGAATCCAAATAATACTTTGGGAAACTAACTTCTCATTCTTCATGTCTATACCTTAGTCACTCTGGTTATTTGGGCTATCCATACAAAACGTTCATTTTATTTATACAACAAAAATTACATTCACCCTATTAGATGTGTAGTAGGAACATATTCTGGTAAGAAGGGCATTCATACAGATATCCATATATCCCAAATGGCCAATAGGGAGGCAGCCTTCTGGCACACATGCTGCCATCACACTGGTCCCAGTGGACAGAACCAGCTCCTGTGCAGATGGTCACCACAAAACTGCAGAACTGACCCATCAAAGCCCTCTAAGCAGAGAACAATTCCACAAAATGTAAACTAAGTCTGAATTTAATACATCCCCGAGAAGCTGTGATTTACTGCAAACATAACAATCCAAATCTGTGCATACAAGACAAGCAAAACAAAACTTACAATTAATATTGAAGTGACAGCAGTGCTTCATAACTGAGAATTGTCTGCTCAGTGCAGACCCTGGGGGCTCTGGGGAAAGGGGCATGACCTCGGGAAGGCTGCAGTACTCCCCAATCCTCCTGGAGGCTCTGGGGAAAGGGGATTGACCTCGGGAAGGCTGCAGTGCTTCTCAATCCCCCTGGGGGCTCTGGGGATAGGGGCCTGACCTCGGGAAGGCTGCAGTGCTTCCTAGTCCCCCTCGGGGGGGAGGGTGGGGTGGTGCAGTGCAGTGCTGACACTCCTGCAAAGCCATCTCTGACTGGTCCAGACTCAAGGCCAGTTACTGGGCTAACTGGAGCTGCTCTGAGTCTCTCTTAGTTCTCCAGGCAGCCAAGCAAAGGGGCTCAGAGACTGCTAGCAAAGGAGCAAGGGTGGGAATCCACCACAGCAATCCCAGACTAAGCTCTTCCCACTCACAGGCAGGATTCCACAGGAACACCCATCCAAGTCACACCAGCCTCATGCTGAGGAACCTTATTTCTATTCACAAATCTTGGACTGCAGCAGCAGAGTACAGGAGTTACAGAAAACAGAACTAGATATAATGTAGGTAAGTACTAGTATTTTAATTTTAGAACCTCTGGAAATGATAAATTGTCATGAAAATGAAACAGAAAACATGAAAAAATGATATGGTTTAGCTGTTTCTTTTTGTAAAGATGAGTTTAATTGCATTGTTGAAAAAATATAAAACTTGGATCAGTAGAAAATAATTAAAATCTCCTTAGGAAAAGAGGATTTGGTTTTTAATGAAAAACATTCTGAATCTCTACTAAAATGGGTGTCAGCAACATCAACACCCTGATCTGTTCAATTCTAACACATCCTGCATTGTGTTCAGGTTACCTTGCAGGACCATGAAGAGAGGAAGAGCACGAAAGGCACAGAGAAGGGAGCACCACAGAGAACCTGGCACAGTCCTCTGGCACTGAACTTTGCCAGCATCAAGTTACTGGTACATCTTTATATCCAGTGTGGGAGTGTTACTGCATCTGCTAATTGCATTTTTTTATGCTGCCAGGATGGAGTTATGAGAACAGAGGATTATGCCTCTTCTACCAACAAGAAAAGGGAAGATGCTAAAAACACACTTCTCTTGGAATATCTACTTCCATACAGCTACTATGTTTGAATTTATTAAAGACCATTTTCTTCTCTGCATGGCTTTTAAAATTCATAAAAGCTTCTTATCCAAATTCTTCAAAATTATGCACACATACTTTTAATTTTAGTACAATTAACATTTCCACTGCATTTATGAGTCTTTGAAGGACTGGAGGTAACAGTACAGCTATGCATACAACACTCCTGCCTTGGAGAGGAACCTAGCCCTAACCTAAGGAGAAGAAGGAATATTTAAAGGCTGGGTGGAAGAAATCAACAATTTTAAGCTGTTACTGTCATTTTAGAATTGGTAGGTGCCAATAAAGTTATTTTCAAATCTGCAACTCAAGCAACATCAACTTTTCTAAACTCATGATAAACATAACGCATTATCAGCCTAACACAGAAAGGAAAGACATCTGCCTGGGAAGTTCTTTTCAAAAAGCAACTTCCTGCTGAGCAGTTCAGGAATCAATCCCAAATACACAGTACGTTTTCTTTATGGCAAATGTTTCAAACTATGTAACTAATATTGGGTCACAGCACATCACTATGCATCTGGTGAAATTAGAATAAACACACAATTTAAGATCAGTTGCTTGATCAGGGTATCAATTTCAATGCAGCAAAGACTGCATAAGGAAAAAAAGGAGGAGTTTTTGAGGTTTTAAAGACATTTTCAGCCAAAACATAATGTAAAATACCTGAATATAGCACGTATGCTCACATCTTGTGTTTTATCATTTCAATGCTCCCAAATCTTTAGCATCCTTCAAAAAATAGGGAGCCCTGTCCTAGAGGGGTGAAGTTAGGATGTTATTTTTAAAATTAGTGGTTAGTCCCACATCATCATCCATCCTGTGTTTTTTCATCAATCTTCAGTCTCTACTACTTGAGCTAAAGGAATGGGAACACAGCAGGAAGCCTGTGTATCGTGAGCCTCTAGAACAAGTTTTCTAAAAAAGCAACAGTGAAACATAACAAAATTTGGAAAATATAAACTAGACTGGGAACATAATACTGATTTGGACTGTCATTTGGAAGATGCTGTTTTCAAATACCTCAACAACAAAAGACACTTAATCAGCAATTGCTATTGCTGAAATTGCTTTCTTATATGAAGTAAATTTCAATGTTTCAATCTATTTTTTAAAAGCATCAGATGAGTGGAAAACAATCAACACAGCAGGAAACATCATCTTTGTTGAGTTCCAAGATATCAGGACTTTTTTTAAAAACAGAACATGAAAACATTCTATTGTCTAAATAAGATGACTTCCATCACAGACTGCTAAATCATCTGATGACATTTCCCAGTGGCAGGTATCAGGAACAGGAATGTTTGCTTTATGTCAATGGAATACCAGATATCTTCCAGATCTGACTCACCCACCAGAAGCACTACGTTTTATTATCTCCTCACTTAAACTAAAAAAACACAAGAGAGAACCTTTATAAATATATGCTGGATCCTCCTGATTAAACACGGTTTAAAGGAAAAACTCAGCACACTTCCAACTTGGAACTTACCTTACTTTGCTGTTTTCAGGTGTGTGATGTCCAGATTCACCGTGGATTGCCAGCTCCCAGTTCATGTGATGCCTCAGCATGCACTATGCTGGTGATGTCACACCCACCACAGGAGCCCAGAGGGATAACAGGAGGGCAGGATAAGTCCCATGGTTTTTACAATGATCCATTATTTTTTCTAATGTCTGATATATTCCATAGGTTACAATAGTATTAAAATGCTTAGCAAAGGATGTCACACTGTACTGCAATACACTAAAAAGGAGGTGGTGGTGGAACAGTACCTTACCCCTACAGCCAGCTCCAGTGTTGCTCTGAGGTGGGTATGGGCTCACCAGCATAGTGCATGCAGGGCCAGCGCAGGGGGCAGGGGCTGGCAACCCGCTGTGCCTCTGAATATCGCAAACCTGAAAAACAAAAGAGGGGAAGCTTTCAGCTCCAGCTGGGCCAGCTCCTCCTGCTCACCTGGGAGGTACTGGGCAGCACTTGCCTATCTCAGCCCGAGATGGGCTGGGCTCACATCACACCCTTTGCAGTCATTCTGTATCCATATCCTCCCAAACACGTCCCTTTTAAATGGACACCGTGGGGATTTAAAACAAGGGAACAGGCATATCCATCCCCTGGGAGATGTTGTGAGCATATCAGAAAAAGACTTTTCTCTCCTAAAACCTTAAAAAGCTGAAATCATCTGCACTCAGATAGCAGAGTGATGATAACCTTTTCTAGTGAAACCTTCCAATTACAAAATCATCCACAGCTAATTTTCAGAACCATCCAAGCAAACCTGTTATTTTCCAAATAGTATTTACACAAAAATACAATTAGCAGTAGTGTGTAAAATATCTACGTGGGAATGCTGTCTTAAAATGGTGAAAAATCACCTTTCAGCATATTTAAAATGTGACTCCCAACAAAATAATAAGGTAATTTAAAATTCCAAGCTCATCTCAGCTTCACACCTTAAAACACCACAGAAGTTCCTCCAATGTGTTCCACAGGACAGCTGGTGGCATTCCCTAAGGGAATTCCCTGTCCTTTCATGTCAAGTCCCCCCTTTCTAGATGCTACCTTTCACTAAAAGACAGCTAAGCCTTTTTAGTCTTCAAATCTATCATTCTAATGTGATTTAAGTTATTAAAAAGTTCAACAGCCCTACATACACACCCCAAAAAAGAGATCATAAAATTGACTTTCTGTAGTATTTGCTGAATGTTTAATCTGACAATTTAAAAATGGGAGTGAATAAAAAGGGTTTTAAACTGCTTGATAAACTGGGGCATTTATCTGGTCTACACAATAGATTATAAGCTAAGCCTTTTAGAGTCTTCAAATCTATCATTCTAATGTGATTTAAGTTATTAAAAAGTTCAACAGCCCTACATACACACCCCAAAAAAGAGATCATAAAATTGACTTTCTGTAGTATTTGCTGAATGTTTAATCTGACAATTTAAAAATGGGAGTGAATAAAAAGGGTTTTAAACTGCTTGATAAACTGGGGCATTTATCTGGTCTACACAATAGATTATCTTAATAAACATAACAAATTCAAGGCTAATTTAAAGACATTACAAACAAACCAAAAATTAACAACTCTGTAAGACTGACTCTTTTTTTCTGAAAAAAATCAATAGCAGACACTTTGTTGGGTCAAGCTGGCACAGCCAGTACAATACAGCCTCAAACCTTGTCAGAGCCAAGAGACTGCTTTAATTATCTAAAAAGATTGCTTAAAGTAAAATCCCAGATTACTAATACAGCTTCTAACTGTGCTGATTCAGGGATATCCTGATCATACATACACATAAAACTGACCTGCTTAAAACTGTGTCTCAAACTGGCTTTGAAGCATTGCCAAAGCCATGGTAGGCTTGGGAGCATCTGACAAAACCATCAACCAGTGGGGTCATCAGGTAACTGCTCCTGAAAGGTCAAGATGCTCTGCTCTAAATGCAGGGATCATCATTATCCATCACACTTCACCTCAGAAGGAATTCCAAAGATGACTTTACTTAAAAGGGAGCAGTTGGAAATACAGCAGCTACAGAATACAACCCATCCTAAATTCCCTGTCAGAAAGGAGGGTTTTTTTCAGTGAAACAACTGACTGTAAAGATGGCGTTTCTTTACTTACAAACACAAAGATATGTTGCTGTTGTCATTCTAATTCACTTTTAGACTGAGGTTTTTTTGTTGTTGGTGGTTGTTTTTTTTCAAAAAAACCCCTTTTTGACTTCTATTAGTGACAAATGGCATTACAGTAATGATAGTATGATAAAAAATTCATTGCTGTCCATCCTATACTGAACAAAAAATAAATACCAAAAACGTATTGTGCATAAGGGGCATAAACGCTATGAAACACTGAAATCTCTGTCATCAGTCATGTCCTCTTCTTGAAATTTAAAATAAATGCATCGTGCTGTGAACAGACTGACACTTTGACACACTTGGCATTGCTGGCTTTTTACCATATTGCTTCTGACTAAATAAAATCTGTTTTGACCTACACACATTTTAATAGCTAATGAGTAGACAAAAATCTAAAATGAACTTTCTTACATTTTATCAAATCTGTGTAACAACAGGAACTGGTACCTTGAGTATAATTCAACCACTAAAGAAACACAATGTATCTAAGGGTCCTTTCAGTAGCTCTCACTGAACAGCACCACACAGCCCCCTCAGAGCCGAATGCAGTGTGGAAACTGAAATGGGCAGCCCCTTCCCAGTGTCAGGGAGCCAATCCACTAGTGCACACAACCCCTTCATGTCAGTCCTCAGCACCATAACATACAACTAAATGCCTATAATTTTTAACACAGCTAAACAAACAATACTTTGTGGACATGTAAGAGAACATCTCATGAGTCAGGTATCTTCAAAACCTATTTCTTTGTTAGATTCTACTGATTAAACCCAACATTTAGTTTTTACACCAATATACATAGCATGGTAATACACCTGTCTATTTTTTAAAAAGTATTATACTCAAAATATGGGGAATATTTAACTTTCCAATGTGTTTCCCTTCATTTTCAGGAATATCTGGTTTCAGAAAGATATACACAGTCATTCACTCAACAGCAAGAATGTCATTCTCTTTCTTGCTCTACTAGAAATAATGGATTTTTCATCATCAACACCCAGATCCAGACACCAAGAGTTTACAGGGCAATTGACTACATGTGAGAGTTCAGCACAGAAGGCAGCAAGAGTCCAGCAACAGTAACTTCTCCCCATCAGACCACTCCTACTTCAGACAACCTCCTCTTTATATCTACCTTTGTTTAACTTACAAGATATCATTAAGTAGTCTTCAGATGTACTCTTGCCATCATCATCATCTTCTGTTTTTATAGTCACTGTGGAGCCAGGAACAGTACCAGCTGCTTGAATGACTGCTTCAGAATCTGAGTTTGTTACAAGAACTTCTTCTGAAACCATTGTAGGCGAGTTGGCTCCTGACACAGAGTCTTGGACCACATGCTCCAGCTGTCCCTCAGGACCCGTAACAAGGTCAGCCACAAAAACCTGGTCAGGAACTCTAACGGTCTCTGTTATCAGGTCAGAAGTCAAAACATGATCAGTGGTATCTAAAGCTTCTTCAATAGCAACATCAGTTTCCAGAACAGAATCGGGAACAATCACACCTTCGGTGACAACATCCGTCTCAGTGATGATGTCAGGTCCTTGGACAACTTCAGCTGCTAAGCCATGATCAAGAGTTATTCCATCATCAGTGACAACATCAGAAACTAGGACAGCTTCGGGGACTGATACAACAATGTGGTCTCCATCAATATGAGCAGTGCCAGCCATTCCAGCCACTAGGGAACAATGATGAATGAGGAAAACAATGTTAGAATTGTTGCCTGAGCAATCAGTTAACCTAAGGAAGAGACTCAATGTATGGGTCAGTTAAACACAGACCTACCAATCTCTTGCTGTTCTCAAGCCACATTTTGCATTCCACCCCACAAATACTATCCAAAAAGCCTGTATGATTTAAATTAAGAAAAACAAAACATGCCACTTCTTCAAGACCTAATGTAGAATTTGTCCCAAATTTGGGTTTCACAATGCTGAATGCTGAGATGTTAAGAAACACAGGCCAGTTTGCCATTTAATCTAAAAATCCCATTTATAGAATATTAATTACAGTAGCAATGTGAACCTTCACAGAATTCATTGTGGTTACAATAAAAGAATTCTCATCCTCTTGACTGTATGGGCCTTGATAAAAATAAATACTCAGTTATATGCAGTATTTATAGGGCAATTTCCAACAACTTGCATGTTGCAGGGAATGGCTAGAAGCAGAAACCTGGTTTTTATCAGCAGACTTGACTGGCCAGTCATATTTGCAGACTACTTTTCCATACATTAAAAAATAATGCACTGGTAATTATTTTAACACACACAAAACCACAGTTTAAACTCAATGAAAAAAAGAAAAACACTTAAGAAAATGATTCTTATCAGAATTAATAAATAAACAATTTATTTATTCAGCATTGTACTGCAAATGCAATTAGTTTGGTACACTCTGAGAGATATTAACTCATGTCAGAATGAAGACATGGTCCTTCCCAATGCTTGGGAAAGTCATCTCCTCTCATATGGAGATCCACAAAGAAAATAATGGAGATTTCTTGCTGTCCTTTCTCTAAACTTTCAAAATTGCTGAGTTTATTTAGCACTGCCACTAAAAGAAACAATATTCATTAAAAAAATAAAATACAAATCAATCTAGAAACAAGTGTCCTTGCATCAGTCTACTCCCAGACTGATATTCTTGACAGAAAACTTCTCAGCACATGTGAACATGCAGATTTGCTGAATCTGTAAATTGCTGTCTATACAGTAAGTTACCTGTTGTCACACAAAGACATTATTTCCCACCACACCTTCTGGAATATCCTATAGGAAAACTGCAGACAGTAATCAAAGCAGGCACACAAAAGCTCAGATGCTGTTTGCATCCTGCCCTGGATGTTATTTAACAACCAGTCAATGAGATTGCAGGCAGAAGCCCATGAACCACAAAAAACTATTCCACTCCAGATGACATTTTCTGTGTCATCTCTGGCCCACAGACTTTGCTTGTTTTTTAAGAATTACTTCTGTGCTTTGGAATAAATTACTGTTTCAAGGTCAGCAACCAAAGTATTCAAAGACATATTACATACCTGTCCAACATTTTTCATTTTCTCAAAAAAAGCATGCAAATAGCATTGAATTAGTTAACTCTACATCTTGATACCATTGATAAACACACAGCAATAACCTGAAAAACAGTCTTGATTTTATTCAGTATTTGAATAGTTAAAATGTTTACCGAAATCCTGCATAATCATAGTGTGAGGCATTTTGGATTCTTGTGTTTGCAAGCCAAGACTTCCACCACCTGGATCCATATTCAGCTAAGTTCATTCACAAATAACTGCAATAAAAGCAGAATTAGAATTTATGTTGAACAGCTTTATTAAGTAGTTTTACTGGATTAATGTGTCACACTGAAATACGCAAAAAAAGTAGTTAGCCAAAACTTCAAGAAAAAAGCATTCAGTATTTCATACCATTCACTCTATTATTTTGGGTCTTGGTTCAGGTTTTTATTAAATCTAAAAACCTGAAAATGCTTCTATCCAAAATTCTACAGTAATCAAAAGAATTACACGAGACTAAAACCAAACAAGTCAGTAATTTTTGGTCCGGACTTTGATTACTGCCTGGCCTAGAAAAATTCTGTTTATACTCTGCAGAATTTAACTGGAAAGTTCCCAGTTACCTTCAGCATGCAGAGGTACAGACTTCAACACTTTCTAGGAGCAGTAAGCACAAGTCAATAAATATGGGATAGACCTAGTATAAAACTTGGTAATAAGTACATTTGCCAACATCTCCTTCACTGGAGACATTCCAAACCCGCCTGGATGTGTACCTGTGTGATGTGCTCTGGGTGATCCCTGCCTGGCAAGGGGGTTGGACTGGATGATCTTCTGAGGTCCCTCCCAACCCCTAACATTCTGTGATTTCAATGGTTACCTTTATTGTTGATCTACCTACTAGTAGTACATTGTATTGTTAAGATGACTTTTGCATTCTAACCCTAGCCTCTGTTCCAATCTCCCAATTTCCCCACAATCTGACTGCTTGTGCCTTCTACTTTAGAACAGTTAAGACCCTGGTACTGTTTGCAATAGATCTTGTTCTGTGCAGATACAACTCTTCTGTTATCCTGCCCTATTCAGGACAGTTGCCCAGGGAAGCTGTGGCTGCCCCATCCCTGGAAGTGCTGAAAGGCAGGCTGGATGGGGCTTGGAGCAACCTGGTCTGGTGGGAGGTCTCCCTGCCCATGCAGGGGATTGGAACTAGATGGGCTTTAAGGTCCCTTCCAACTCAGAAGTCAAAAGAGCACATGTGCCATTACTAACTATGCGCCTTACAATAACATGTATTAATAACTGCACAAAGAAGTTATCTTTGTTCTTTCCTTGTCTATACATACTCTAACTAATTATCAAGGCTGGTGACTATGATGTATGGAGGTGCATCAAAGACAGTTGAGAACTGTATTGGGAGTAAGAATTTTTCAGATTCTTTCACAATTTTATATCTATTAGATATTCCAAAACAAATTTTAACGTGTAAATCTAATTGAATATTACATTTATTATAGGTGAGTTTTGAAACAGCTGCACAGTGCACTACATTTATGAGAACATAAGTGACAAAGTTGATTTTCTCTTCCAGGGGCTGAGTGAACCCCTTTACATCACTAAAAAAGCTTGACAGAAAATTTAATCAGCCCTCAGTTAAATTTGCATGCATAGTGCAGAACTACCCATTGTAACAGGCAACAGCTAAGCGCAAGAAAGGCCAAATTATTTCAACATCTCCCTTGCCATGACATTACTGAAGAAACAATAGTTCTCAACAGACTTCTGTGCTGACACCTCTGTCCACCATTCCAGTGTTTGGTTGACATTTTAATTCAAAACTGTCAGGTTCTCCTAGAAATCTTATCTTCCAACATTGTCCCTTCTGGGTTGCCTCATTTCTGCTGCCAGGGAAAAGCTGCTCCTATGCAGTTACTGCAACATCCCTCTCATACGAAAGTGATGCTTTAAAGCTTCTGATGGAACAACCCCATCAGCTCTTTGTGAACTCCCGCCATTCTCCTTCACTGTCACATCTTTAGCTTGATTTTCTTTTATTTTCTTTTTGACAAATGGTCTCTACATCTATGATACTAATTCTGGGGGCTGACAACACCATAATATCCTTTTTGCAGAGCTACAAGAATTCCCCAGTGTGATTTATTGATAAGTGCTGTAACAGAGAAAGCTAATTCCACAATATTACAAAAACACAAGTCAAACGTTATCAATGGGGAAAGCAGTCAAGGATTTAACTAACCCAGTTCCATCCATTTCAATGTGGTTTTAGGTTTCAGTTCCAAAACCAGGCTGATTCACCATTGTAAGGATTACAAAGCAGCACCAGGACCATAATGCCAGGCTCTGTCCCAGCCATCCGAAACTCTTATGGTAGCTAACAAACACTTGCAATGACAAAGTGAGGTACAGCTCTAGACCATAAATGGCTAACTTAATACAGCAATTTCAGAATTAATGCAGTACTCTACAATTTCATGACCACTGCCTTTACACTCAGGTACTCCTTTTTCAATGTAAATGGCTCTGAAAAATTATCTAAAATTATTATCAATCTGAGATTATGAAAGAATATGCTCGGCTTTTCTTCTCAATAAGCAATTTAATTTATCTTCAGATTGTATACTTAGATGCCCAATACATGACATATTGTGCTACATATAAAATTCAATACAAATTATAATTATTATTTAAATTTCTTCAGGGAAAGCACATGATCACTACAAGGAGTTCTTTCCTAGTAGCTAAAAGGACTATAAAAATCACCAGTTATGAATGGCACCTTCTGTGCATGTAGCACGAGTGCCTGAAACTTCCACCAAAACCACAGATGGGTGACAACTCACTAGCAGTGAACACCCAGAACCTGCACCTCAGCTGATGCAGCTGCTATCTATCCAACCAGAAGGATAGTCTTCTAAACCCTCAGTGCAGACAAAGACCAGAGTTGCAGCAACAATGCAATCACAGATTTATTTCTTTTGCTATCTACTTGTGGGTCTTAAAAGGAATGCAGTGACAGCAGGAAACTCCCCTTACTGCTCACGTTGGAACAACTACCAACAGGTAAGGAACACAACTTTGGTACAACTGGCTATTTTTGCTCTTAGATTTCTGCAGTGCAGATGATTTAGTTTCACACACTACATATGTATGCAAATCTTATTACTGGGAACAGCAAAAAATGTACCACAGTGATTAGCTGTGGTTCTTCACAGCTGCCTCCTGTCCCAGACACATCCCATCATAAAATAAATGGTCCAACCAAATGTTTTAAGCATGGGCAGAGAAACAAGGCAGAAAGCCACAATTCTATATACTGTCATAATCCCAAATGTAGCCAGGCTTCTCTGGCCTCTAAGTATTAAGATCTCAAGTTTTTCCTCTCAATTCCCCTTCTCCTGTCTCTGTATTTTAAACGAAATTCTGTGAAAATGCTTTACTAGCATCAGCCAATAAAATAATATGACATTACAACGTTCCACCAGTATTTTAATTGATTTAAAAATAAATAAATATAGCATGCTGTCTTGCACCAGGAAGGGGTACATCACCATCAAATACCGAAATGCAGACTTTGATTAAACCTAAACTGGGACTCCCAGGGCAGTGTCTCAAGGCTAAATTTTTTTATGTATTTGACATTGTTTTGCTTTTTTAAGAAATATAGCTCTCTTTCTAACTAGCTTCAGGAGCAGGTTCATTTAAACCTCTTTCAGTTCTTTATGCCAAAGCTCTTCCTTGGACAGGGCTCAGCTGAGACCAGGCAGTGAATTTTAGAGTGGAAAAAAGGATATATGACATCTCTGTACACAGGCAGGAAAACAACTACAAACTACTACTGTAAACTGTATTTTTAAAAATCAAAGATCTGGCAATTTAGAGCTACCTAAGAACACGTACTTCTAACAGCAACACTCCACTGAAGAGATGACCAAGGCCCAGGCCCTTAGAACACTGCTCTCATCATACACACTGATTAGACTTTCCATGAAAGCATCATAAAATACCCAATGATATTTTCATTTTCTTTGAGAAACCTTTCAGAAAACACCCTAAATCGAGAGATTCGCATCAAAGTATTTTAAGAGGGGAAAAAAAAAAAAAGCATCAGCACTTCCCCCCCTTTCTCAGGAAAAAAAGGGTGTCGTTCTTGCACCCAGGGGCACAATGAAGCTCCTAATCAATACACTGGCTTCCAGGCATTGTTGCTGTAGCAAAAATAACATTAAAATATTTATAGAAAATGCCAACTGCAAGATAATAAGTCTACTTAAATGAAGAGTATGTATTTAGCACATTTTGTTACATCCTAAGCAGTGTGGTCCTGCAAACACGAAGCATCTCCCCAGTTCACACAAGCAATTTCTCCTGGTGTGTTCAAGTGACACATTTTCACATAAAGCACATTTGCAGCGTCTGCCCTTCAGCACTCCTTTAAAACACTTGATTTCTGCTCAATAATATTTAAGTCTTGTGTACACAGAATAATCACATGGTACTTTCTCAGGAGTTGGAAATACTCGTCAGCTGCAGGTGACATTTTGGTCAAGCCAAGCTCAGACACGAAACAATATAACACAATAGATAAATACACACAGAACTGAAAAACCGAAACCAGGTTATTTTCTAATTAGCTTATCCCTTCACGTTCAAATTCAGTAAGAATGCAAGAGAATTATCCTTCCCCTGAGGACAGTTCAGGGTTTAGGTTGGGTTGTTGGTTTGTTGTTTTTTTTTTCCTTTTTCAAATTTTAAACGCAGCGACCAATAGAAACGCCACGAGAAACATCCTGGTTCCGCAGAAACCAGAAGCAGGAGAACACGCTGCGCACAGCAACGTGCAGCACACGGCAGCCCTTCGCAGAAGGTGACTGGGCATCGAAAACTAACATCTCCATTTTAAAGTCCTTTCTTCTGGTCACCCGTCAAGCACCCACGCTCTAAACCAGTTTCAAACGACAAAGACCCGAAGCAGCCAATGCGATTCTGTCTCCACCGCCCGGAACGCGCTCAGGGCTCTTCAATAAATGAATTAATCGGAGGGATTTACATCTACGTGTCACATCCGCGGCTGTAACCGAACTTCCCGGAGTGACAACCGCGGGCGGGGACGGGGGACAGCCCGATGGCGGCCCGGCCCGGCGGG
>NW_009953004.1:1206330-1213492 GCF_000747805.2 Chaetura pelagica
CAGTGACCGTAGAGGGAACTGCTGCTCCAGCCACCCGAAACCTGCAGTATTTCACACCAAAACCACCAACAAAGGCACCCAGCGCCTGCGTTTGGGCACCCAAACCCTGCCAGTAAGTCTGTTGCACTGCACAGTCATAAACTGTGGATAAAATACAGCGGTTTTCTTCTGAAATTAAAAGATTCTTACTCCTGGACTTTCACATCCTTAGTGTAGAACTTGGACACCCCTCCTATGTTTAACCCTGACAAAGTCTGTTGCACTGCACAGTCATAAACTGTGGATAAAATACAGCGGTTTTCTTCTGAAATTAAAAGATTCTTACTCCTGGACTTTCACATCCTTAGTGTAGAACTTGGACACCCCTCCTATGTTTGATCCCCCCCTGGAATAGAACAGGGGGGTCAAGTTGTCCCACAACACATCCCCAAGTAAATATGAAGGATATTTTAGTTGTTTCTTCCAGCTCTAGCAAAAGATCCAGCTCTCATGTTCTAATGAGAAAATTATTTCACACTCATCAACACAATCAAGGAATGACAGGAGTAGTACCTGAAGGAAGTCATCATAAAGCACAATACTTGGGGAAATGGGTGACAGAGAACCTCACCAGGTCTGAAAAGCAGAACTAGGGAGATGAATTATCCCTTTCTTCAACAAAAACTCCATCTGTGCTGGCTTCTGCCTTCTCAAGTAATATCAAGGGGAGTCTCAAAAGCAAAGTGAGCATAAAATGGCAAGGAGCAACACAAGGGCTACTGCCAGCAGTGTGACACAACAGGCAGCATCAGCCCCAACATGCACATTTGCAGAGCACAGCAGCAATTTACAAGGAAAATCAACCCAAAACAATGGTCAAAAGCACAGAATAGAAAAAAAAACCCCACCAAGACACCATGATCACAGGAATCGAAACATCACAAAGCAGAGGATCACAAAGAGGGCACAGAATGCACCAATTAACATATATATTTAAACTGTTCATACCTGATGGGGAAGCAACCACCACACCCTCCAGCTCAGAACACAGTTACAGAAGTTCTCTGCTCTCCAGGTGAGAGGCAAAGCACCCAAGCACAGTTCTTGCAGATCCATCATTGGAAAGATATTCCTTAGTATTACTGGTGTTGGAACGAGTGGCTCCAGAGTTTTCCCAGCAGTTTCTTCCCAGCTCTCATTTACTGAGATTAACCTCAGCTGCCTGAGGTTAATCCTGATGACCCCGACCATCAGTGGTTAAGTGTTTCAGGTGCAGTGCCTGCCCATATGGCTGACCTGCAACTCTGAGACTGAAGAGCCTGACAGCAAGAGTCTGATGAGGGAAGTTTCATTCTCTGTGAAACTTTTATTTCCATTTAAACAGCAGGAGTGCACACCTTCCAGATAGCTCTTCCCTTGCCAGCACCATGTGTGTCTGACAGGATTGCCTCATCTCTTTCTGCTACCCCTTTCCAAAGGAGTGGTGGGATATCAACTGAACACTCCCAAATCCTCTGATCACTTTCAGGTTGGTAATGGAGCTAGAGGCCAACAACTCCAGAGTGTGTTAAATGATAGGACTACTGGAGGCTAAGAAGTGACAGAAAAAAAGGAATTCATTGACAAAATCCACTCATACAGTAAGATCTGACTTTCTGGGGCCAAAGTAGATTACACTGATAGTCTAGGATCTAACCAGATGTGCTAACACCACTTCTGTATGTTTCTGAAGATAACAGGAGGAACCATTTTCACTTCTTCTGATAGAAATGGAAAAATAAATGGGATGATATAGAAAGGTGCTTTTACTGAACATGCCCATTGTAAGAGCAGCAAGACAAGTAAAAGCAATGGCATTCTCCCATGCTGCATCCTCTGGTGATGCCAGAACACACTGCTTCTTCAAGCTGGCTGTGCAGATGTTGCTAGGATGAACATTCAGCTCCTTTGTGCTTTAATCAGCAACCAAATTCTTAACACTGGTAGATACCAGCATTGTTCTGGGCTGTCTGCAGTCTCAGAAGACATTGTGATGCAGGTTTGCAAGCAGGTTTGAAGTCCCCATTCAGAACATCTTTGGATGCTTTTTAATGAATTTTGGTGCCTGTGATTTCAATGCAGAGACCATGAAAAATTGATTTAACAGTTGGCAAATCTGCCCTCCGTATGTGATAAGCCCAGACTTATATGCCCAAGGGTCTCTTGCAGCTGTAGAGGTAACACCAGCGAAACTTACCCACTTGGGATATTTGTGATACTGGGGGAGAAACAAAACAAAGACAATTGTGGCTGAAGATTAGAGAATGCCAGTTAGGATGGCAGCTAAGTTAGACAGACAGGAAAACCTGCCAGCTTTGGAGCCACCCTTCTTTCATGCCCCAGCAGGAAGCTGTACCTATTCACAAAGTTTTTGCAAGGAACAGAAAGCAAAATGAAGGGATATGAAAAGATTTCTGGCTTTGCTACTCATGTTCTTGCATAGGAAAGGCAACACAGTCTGAGCAGCAATGAAGTTGTGCAGAGCATGGGAATGCCAGGATGCAGTTAAGGCATGGAGCTGCTGCAAGGAAAGCATTCTGATTTACAGAAAATAAATGCCAATATTTTCACCTTTCTAAAAACCTTAAGATTCTGATCTTGTCTTACAGTTTTGCATATTACCTAGTAGTAAGGAAAAGAATAATTTAAGGTAAATGTTAAAATAATGTGCTTAAGACTTTTTGGGGAATGGGAAATATATCCAGGACTTCTAATTTGTTAGTTAGTGGCACAGTGGCCAGTTTTCCATAGCTGCATTTATTTTCATCCTTTACAGAACAAGTTATAAAGAAGGCCACTGCATTTCTGAAGGCAAACCAGTTCAGCTGTTAGGGTCAATAAGATAACAAAGGAAGACCAAGTGAAAAGAAACAAGTGACAACAGAATGGGCTCAGAAGGTGGCTACATAGCCAGTCCTTCAGTATTTGATGGACCTTGGCATAGTGGGAAGCCCAGTGCCTTGTTGCCTTTGTGCAGTGCTGCCAGGGTCAGGGGGACCAAGTGGCTCTCCCTGAGAACTGAGCCTTCCCTTCCATCTCATTCTGCACATAACTGGTTTAACAAGAATGCAGATTCTTACTGCACAGTGCAAAACTGGATGCAATTTGTTGTTTTCTCTCTTTTAATTATTGGCTTGTTCAGGGGAAAAAAAACCACAATGGCAGTTAGGGCACAACAAGCTCTACATCTTATGATGCCCTGAAGAATCTTCATCATTACAGTCAAGAGAAATTCATGGTCCTACCAGCAGCATTAGATTTGGAACCATAGCTCACCAGCATGTGGAGGGAGATCATGACAAAGTGCAGCAAACATCACAAATGACTGAGTGAGCCAAATGGACAATGAGAAGCAAGAACTACTTGGCAGAATCTGTCTTTGACAACCCTTGCTCAGAAATACGAAAAAATGTAGCCCCTTACCCCTCTTTTCCTTTGATACAGATTTAAACCATCCTGGGAAGGAAACAAGGAAGAATTTGTAATTTCCTTATGAGTTTCTTCTGAGGAAGGGAAGCTTTTTATGATAGGAGCTTCTTGTCATTTAGGCACAGGACATATGGTTAATTACAATTTAAGCAACACTCGGAAGCAGCTCTGTAAACTGTAGAATCAGGTATTCACAAAAAGTTGTCATCAATTACATAGCAAAAAAATCAGATGCTAATATAATGTTTTGTTTCATAATCACCTTCTCTACCTTTTTTTTTTTTGCAGTAACTTTTAGTGCTTTTTCATAGCTATGGCTATTTCCTCTGTGTCCCAGCCCACAAGGTCTTACTGATCTCTCAGCATTTGGATTGTCCACCAATCATGCAGCATTCCAAGACATTCCAGATCCAGGAAGCTCTGGTATTTAGTATTGCTGTAAAGAGATAAGTATTCAATTAGTAGCATGACACACACTCCCCAGGATGCTGGCTATTAAAATAATTGGTATCTACTAAAACTACATTTATATATTTATTAGTATGTGAATATATGTGCTTTTAATGAATGTCTACTCAGCAACAGCTTTGGGAGATTAGTTTCATGCAAATAACTGAATGTATTAAGATTTTGTGCACACATATGGAAGCAGGTTTTGAAATATCTAAAAACATTTCAGCAAGGCCAGCTAGACAGCAGCAACAGCAGGACATTTTGTTGCTATTGAGGTGTTTGTAAAACAAACAAACAAACAACAGAAGGGAGTTTCTGTGGCTTAATCAGGAGGGCCAAAGAAGTCACAGGGCTATCGTGGCTATCGTAGCCCTTCCTATCGTGGAAGTCAAAACATGATGAAAACGTTGCAAAATGTATCCAGTCTAGAATGGAATGGCAGGTATGCAATATTCCTGAGGAAAACACTCCTCTAGTGAACGGTGGGTTTAGGCTTCTTATTTGTTCACACCTTTACTTAGTGACATAACTACTACCGATACGAATTATGGTAATTTGTTCCCAGTGCCTAGAAAGAAGCATATACAATATATATATATTGGTATCTATTAATACATACCTGACACTGGCTGTCCTCTGCATAACCTGCACAAGGCAAATTGTTGCTCAGAGAGCCAAACCTCTCCTACTGAGTTCCCTGCTTAGAAAAATGAGCTGTTGCTGCATCTGGTCTCCTTGAGGGCTGAGGAGGCATGGAACTGTGCAAAAGAAAAAAAAAGAGGCTATAAAAATATGCATACTAATATACTGCAAATTACATGAAATGCTTAAGCTGAAGTCTAAAAATAATAAAGCTCACTACTGGATGGGTAGCACTGAGGCTATAACAGTAAGACATCTGAATCTTCTAAGTTCATTTTACTGTCAAACCTCCATCCTGTAAACACAGATAAAAGTGAATGAAAAGAAGCAACATCTTCTCTGAGCTTTTTTTTGTACACTGCTACACTAAACAGTGCCATATCTAATATCTGATTTTCTATATGCCTATGATTCTTTTGAAAATGTTTTTAAATTCATGATAGGTACAACTTCAACATTTTCAATGTTTATCTTTTAAAAACTCAGACTTTCTTGATGAACCAGAATACCAGAAAGCTCCAGTCTGTCTCTGCAGTTGAACCCTGCTTAAGAGGAAAATGTTCTGCTGTTGTTTTGTTGCCTAATGGCAGATGAGCTCTCTGCAAAGGAGGGGTAGGAGCTGGGACAGTTAATGGTGCTAGTTAGGGGGATTCAAGTGGGGAAGCACAACTAAGGAAACTGTGTTTTTATACAGCAATGGAAAGGAATACTTTTGTAATTATTAGAGGAAAACCATACAAGCCTTTGGATAAATCAGTATTTTAGGATTTCACTTCAGAAACAAGAGAAATACACACTGACTTTTTCCTTTTGGTGATACTTTAGGAAAACAGACTAAGTCTGCTCACAAGCTGGTAAATGTAATTTTTTGTGCTAGTTCATGTTGAGTAGCCATGTAGAAAACAGTCCCAGAATTCCTGCAGCTATGCTGTTGGAATTATGCAAGGTAGAGGAGAATAAAAAAAATAATTCAGAAAAATAACCTCTTTCTTTCAAAGACTCAAGCCACAAATCAGTAAATCCAGAATTAGTTAAAAATTAAACAGCACCATCTCCTGGTGAAGGAAGGCTGATGCCTCATTTTTTTCCCCTACTGCATGCCCAAGATCCATCATTTCCTGTTAAATATATTTGTAAAGTATTAGTATCAGACTAGATTATTTCCTTTCTTTGCTCAGATAGCCTATTGTGTCTTTTCAGACATTATACACTCCTTATAGATGTAAAATAATCTCTTAAAGTACCGAATGAGGAAACAACCCCCCCCCCACAAACACATTCCTGTTCAGATTTCTTTGTATTTTATTTCTTGTTCAGAAGGAATCCTGTAATCACAGGCATCCACCATCAAGCTGTGTTGGTTAATTCCTCTCTTTTTCAAGTGTTTCCTTTCTCAGAAAATAACAGAAAATACTCCTCTGGTAAGGATGAACATTTATAACAACTGAACCTTAGCACACCCCCACAGTGTCATCTTCCCCTTTTTTTAAATTAAAGTCTTTTAAAAACTCCCAACATTCACTGTGCAACAAGACCCTGAAGCTGCAATGACCTCAATGGGAATGCCTGACCATCCTGAAGAACTTTTTAAGAATAAATGGGGATATACTCAATGTTTGTCAAAGATGAACTGCACTGAAGTTTTAGTTAGCACCGGAATTGCTTTTCAGGTTGGTGCTCTCCAAATTTCTCCATAACTGCTAAAATCCCTACGGATTTCTTCATTTGACAGGAGCTGGCTGCTTGTGAAAACATGCCAAATACAGTTCCACTAAAAGCAAAAGGTAAACTTCAGCATTTACTTTTCAAAGAATAAAAGGTGATCTGTAAAAAGCAATGCCTAGCAATTTCTTCAAAGAACACTGCTGTGGCTGAAAGCCCAACAACTCAGAGCACAGAGTCTGACTGACTCTCAGCCCAGCCAGCAGATTGCTTTACAGGAGAGCCCACAAATTAACAGAGAAATTAACACGTACCTCATCATACAAATGGTGTGACCTTCCTCAGAGCTGAGGAGTGTGAGGCACCAGTTCATAGAGCTGACCTTGTTCTGCTGTTGACAGGCCTGTCCCCTCTGGTTCCAGCTCACAGCTGCTGAGTGCTGCTCCTTCAGGTGTCCCACACACACCTTTCCCTAAGGCTTTTGAGTGTGATTGAGACAGAGATGCAGAAATGTGATCTGCAGTTTTTACTTGGGTGAGTTGTTCAAATGAGGGGATTACAAACCCCAAACGACTGGCTTCGTGTCACATGCTGGTCTGTTACTGAACACAACAGGCCTGGACTAGGCCTCAGGGGCCATAAGCAGGTTCTTCTTCTAGTGCCTACTCAGGTAACAACAAATAAACCCAATGCCATTAAAGCTGTGTATGCTGTCAGCTGTAGACTTCCCAGCAAGCCCATTTCCTTCTCTTACTGTCTTAGTTTATGAAACACAGCACGATTTAGTGGAAAGCTATACATTCTATAACTACAGTCCAGAGAGACTACACTGAGACTCATTTAATTTCCTCAAGTAGAAAGCTACAACTAAAGCAAAGTTACTGACCAAAATGAATGGTGGAAGCTGGTCATCTGCTCAGTAGCTTTAATCTGAACTTCAGATCTGCTGCAAGAGGGC
>NW_009953004.1:1213542-1219242 GCF_000747805.2 Chaetura pelagica
TGCAAACAGAAGGCAAGCTACACACTTCTCAAATACTGGTATTAGAACTACTACAAATAAAGCACAAAAAAGTTACCAACACTTAAAAACCATGACAGCCTCAGTTTAGACCTATTATCTGATCACAGCAAGGCAAGCACGTGGAATTTCTTTCTGTTATTTCACTAAAAGCATCTCCTACAGCTCGTAAATGAAAGGGCAAAAAACTACTTGCACCTTGAGGAAAAGGGCGTTTGCTGCCCTTCAGTAACCTCAGCCCTCCCAAACACGCCTCCCTTTCACCACTTCTGAGGCAGGAAGGAAACTTTCATTGCCCTCTCCTTTTACTTCTCCTCCTCAAACTTCTTACTATGTACTGATAGACTCATTTTTTCCAACACAAAATACATATGGCCATTAGACCTAAAAAGATAAAGAAGTTTCTTCCAATAAAAAAAATGACTGTAACAAGATTTTCCAACTTTTCAGATTTCCTTCTCCTTAGCATTGCAGTTTGGTTTGTACACTGGTCTGCATGAAGACTGCAACACTACTGTGCTAAAAATAACGCCTAGAATGGTTTTGATTAGTCTTTCTTGACTGTAGCTTGTACTATCAGCACGTACCTGAGCTTTGCATCTTAGAATCTAACATAAAATCTACACACAATCTAGTGCATTCTAATGGTCCTTTTAAAAAGTGTAGTCTTTGTAGAACCCCACTTTCTTCTTAGGTTTAAAATCCATTTTCCGTTTCTTAATGTGATTCAGAAATACTCCAGACTTTCACTGTAGGATACCTATACTGATGCATTAAAAAAATCTTTACACTATTTCCTAATTTATTCAAGAATCATAACAATAATCTGCCATTAAAATAATAGCCATGTTACTTTTTCACACCATTTTTCTTTTAAGTAGTTACTCTGTAGTTTACACCAGTTTACATTAATTACAACCCTTGGATTAGCAAATTACTTTACCTAGATTATCATGGAGCCACACTGAGGAATATATTTTTGCTATCTGCCTTATTCTTTTAACAACGTTGTTCCTCCAGTATAGATAAAAGCCTTCTTTTCTTCCCAAGCTCTGTGCTACAACATTCTTTCCAATAAATGACCAGGAAAACAGAAGCACTTCTCCAAATTTAAGAATCCTGAGCATTATTACTTCAATGATTTCTTCCAGGAATGTATGTTTCAGTTCTTCAGGGGTGAAGTTTTTTTTCCCAGTGTTGGTGAAACAGGCATGACTCAGTCATGTTTACCAAGTAACTTTTAAAGTGTACTTTAAAGAAACAAGAGTTGACCATTTGCCCTACAGATAAGAAAACATACAAAAGTTAAACTTAATTTTTAAAAAGTATCTTATCACCCTTTATTTTCAGGTGCTTCACAACAATATAACAAAATAAAGTATCACAATCAGTTTTATGTAAATAAAAAATGAATATCAACAAGTTCCAAATCTCTCTATTGAATGCAATCCATCATCAATAACAAAACATGCATTAAATAAAAACTATTTCTATATTATAAAATATAATCATGTGAGTCAGTTCTTTAAGACATCGGGTTTTTCACAAATATTTAACTTACATAATATAAAAATTACAGTATACATTCTTTCTTCTTTTTTTTTTTGCATTATTTGTATTACTGCAGCATGAAATAAGCTTTAAGTCACTATTAATGATACATTTGAGAGGCATTTTAAAGTGTTTCACTATACATGAATCAAAACATGTCTTGCAATGCTACTTTTCTGTGTATTTATGGTAATTTCTCATTGTTCAACACATTTGCATACTGGGTCTGAAATCTTCCAAGAGATAAAAGTCAGGCACATATATGTAAAACGAGGTCTCACAACATGCCATAATGAAGATCTGAATTTGCTTTTTAAAAGTCATGGCACAGCACCTTCACTATAAACCATGAATTCAGAGATGTGGGTACAGGTCCTTGTAGTTAACTGGAACAAGCCACCTACAGAGTATCATCTGAAACCTGGAGGTTCTGATGCCTGAACTGGAGAGGGCCACTTCACAAAATGGCAGCTGAGTAATCAAGATTCACAGCCACCATTCCAGTATTTGTGCATGAGCGATCTGATTTGGGCTGCCTTCATTTCAGCATGAACACTCCAAACTTCTCTCTATGACCTGCATCTTTTTGGTACCTCTAGAAATGTCTCCCATCACGTGTCTCACAAGGGTGGATGGGACACTGACTGACTCCAACAGAAATTCATGTTAACAAAGAACTGTTACAGCATACTCAAGGTTTTACTAAAAAATTATTTCTTACTCCTTATAAATCTATGCTCCAGGACAGAGAAATACCAACTGAGAGATTACAGTCTTTCTGAAAGCAGAGAACACACCTGGACAGGATACAAAACTTATACTAATTTTGTCCCATTTTGTTTGGCTGCATCTGTTTCCGTGCCAAAACCCAAGCCTCCAATTTTAGTCCCAGCTTTTCAACTGTATGGGTATATTAAACAAAAACTGTTGGTAGAAGACAAAAAAGAATTACCTTGTCTTATAGAGAAAGAGAAATCCCAGCTGATGAAGAAGCTAAACCTGTGCTGGCTCACCCCTTTTGTCCACCAAGAAGAAATAACACAGCACAGGGACACCATTTTATGAGCTTCAGAACTGCTCACTCATCAAAGGGGGCAGGCAAAATAATTTTATGTCCCAGAAAATGCATCTAACATATGTCTGAATGACAATTTAACTCTGACATAGTTTTATTACAGTTTTACTCCCTAAGGAGTAATTTGAGACTGAAATACAGCCTAGGGACAGCTTTGTGTATCATGTCCCTTTACAGCATCAAACTTCTGGTAAAATTAGGAGTTTTCATACAAATGCTTGCATGAACTAATTCTTGACTGCCTCATCACCAAGGAGTCCAGTGGACCTTTTACAGACCAGACACTTCAATTTATATCATGACATCTGAGTGGCACTGCTCTTTAAGTATGGGAAGGACCAGATCATCTGTCAGCACTGGCAATCTTTAAGGCCCTCCCTTGCCTGGAAAAGGCAGATAGGTTTGTTCCTTACCAGCTCCCCAAGGGAGCTTCTCTCCCTGCTCCCAGAAGACTAATCCTCTATGTAGTTCTTCAGTATGTACTGAAAAATGTCACCACAATAAACCCCTATAAAATCCACACAAACCTGCATCATCTTATCTCTCTTGATGGCTTGTTGTGGTGGTATCAGTCAAGGACATAAACTAGAACTTAGAATCTCAGAGTTGAGCAGATGGGTTTTCCTTTATGTTTTTATCCAGAATCTGATCAAAGGGAGATAGATCATATGTTTTCTGCCATCCAGTCTTGCACTTGAAAATTATAATTTCTTCACCATTTTCACTTCCTGCCTTTTGGCCTCATCTGTTTCCCTGGAAATGGTATATGAAGCCCAGCCATTTAATTTTCTACTCCTCTCTGTGCTGGAACACTAAATGTGTCTTGTCCAGGAGCTGTGTGATGATTATCAACCTCTGATTGCTGCCTGAATTCTGACAGCTTCCTGGGCCTTAAGAGATCATTAAAGAAACAAACACATTACATTCTAAGTCAGCTGTCCCAGGCAAGCTCAACTAACAGAATCCTTCTTTAAACTTCACATTTACTGATTCACCTTCCTCTGGACTCGGTATAACGAAGTCCACCACTTCACCCGAAACTCAGATTCCAAAATATCAATAGTTCTGTTTCTGAACCACCATGAAAGCCTTACTTGCTGTCTTGCTCATGCATCCATTCTGCCTTCTGTACATTCCCTTGTGCAGTATCTCCTCACACCTCCTGCTAGTCCTGCAGTGACACTAGGAACACTGCTTGCCTGTACTCCACTAGGCATCTTCCTTTGCATTAGCAGCCTTAGAAGAAGGAATCAGATTAAGAAATCTTTTCTAAGGAAGGGAAGCAAAAATCCTTTTGTATCCCAGTGCTGAGAAGTTCATATGAAGCAGCATTTCTGACCAGGTCTAAGTCTTCCAACCAAACTATCTCTATAGTTTGTTCTTGCTTCCCTCCCCTAGCTTTCCAACAAAGCACCTATTTTCATTAATTGAAAGGTAAGAGAGTTCAACAGATCAAAGGAGAAAGTACCAGCATTGGGTCCTTTTGTAATTGATACATTAGGGAAGGGTTACAGAAGATACAGACATGAGAAAGGGGCTGATTAGCACTGTGTACTGATCATCAGCTGCACTTGGCTCAAGGAAGCCCATCGGATCTATTCCAACCCTTGTAAGAGTGTTTTGAAGAGAAATAGAGGATGAAGAGGAGTGATGTACACAATGATAAAAGCAGTGTTTGAAAGTCCCATCTCAGGAAACAATCAATTTCTGATTTCATTCTTATAGAAAAAGAGAATTTCACAGAAATCCTGCTCAGACCAATGGGTATTGCATACAACCTTCTGGGAGGAAAAGCTGGCTGCCTATTACTGCTGAATTTTTAGTATTTGTCAGCACTTTAAACCTTTAAACTACAAGTTTCCCACTTCCTGAACACTGCTGATGCAGTCTATGTAAATTCCAACAGTATCAGTTTCCTGGATTAAGCGATTTGCATACAGTTCTTAAAAAGTATTAGAAGTAGGGGAAAACTAATGCATAGTCTATAAAGGATGTTTTAGAGATTAGCTGTGTTTTTTCCCAACTTGAGTGACATTTAAATACACAAGCACACAGGACAAGAATTTGTTTCCATTCACCTTTGTGAGAGAAGCAAACAACAAAAAATGATTTGGCAATGCAAAAAAGATGAGTTCTTTATACAAGCATTAAAGATAATACTATTTATAAGACACAACAACCACCCTTTTAATGGTACTCAGACCAACAAGAAGCTGCACTTCTTTCCAGAGCTGAGAGAAAAAAGACAAAGGAGCCTCTGCAACCCCCATCCACCATGTTCTTCTTTCAGATCAATGAACATCTGAGCCAAAGTACAGAGATATGTTTACATTTTAAAATATCCTGTGTGAAGTGACATTTATTAAGAAGCTTGGCACAGAGAAACCTCATTGTGAGAAGACACTGACAAGTATCATTTTCTCAGTGTCTCACAACACTGAATTCTCACTGCTTATACATAGTGAGAAACAGAATATTCATTGAACACAATAATCTAAGCCAACAATACAGATTGGGATATAAGAAAATACCTGATTAAATTATACCTCACAGTGTATGTATTGCAAGGATTATTCCTTCCCTTCTTCCCTCCCCCTTATCTGCAACTCTCTGCAGAGATTTGTGAGCAGATTTGTCTCAGCTTCTAGTACTGTACATATCCACATCTTCTGGGCTGGACTGACCGTGGTCCATAAGTTTTGGATCAGGTTTAAATTTTGTTGTCTTCACTGTTCCTGTGAGAGATATTAAAGAAATGTAATTAAAAATATACATAGAGTTGAGCTGTAGGAAAATTGCCAAACACTTAGAAAAGATGGGAATATGCATAGTGTGGTTAAACCTGTGCAAGGTTGCTGAAGCCATGTTGTAGTTATTAGTAGTGGATGAAGAGCAGGTCTTCCTCCTACTGTCCCTAAGACTAGTTCCTGAACACAGCAGGGGCAGAGAACAAATAGTGATGCTTTACCCTACAGGAGGGGAAAGTGGACAGAAATACTTTGGAAAGTGGACAGAAATCTCCAGTCTTTCTTCCCTCACAGGAGCTGTGCTGTCTG
>NW_009953004.1:1219421-1231868 GCF_000747805.2 Chaetura pelagica
TGAACCAACTGACTCAGTATCTTCCCTGAGGCTGCTGCCAGGTGGTCAGCATTCCAACTAAGACAAACACTCATGCCCAGCTTCACTTCATGACTTTTAAAAACAATGAACTACATTTACTCAACATTGAGCCCTCACACTTACCCTGAATGAGAAGACACAAATGCTGATATATTTAATGATACTGTAATTCCAGAGGATCTACGGGGATAGAAAGGCAGGTTTTCTAGGACTGTGCCTCCTACTACTAGTCTGCTTCTTTGCCAGCTACATCAGTTGCTTTAACAAAGGGTGCTATGTTCTCCTGAAAGCTTTGGACTACTGAAAATAAACATCTCTGACAACACAGATTAATTTAGGTCATGGACATTTTTGGCTGTATTAGGGACATGAACTAATTTCATCTATGAAAGCAAAGACAGACAATCTGTATACATAAAACTATTACAGACAGTCTGGCCTGAAGCAAATGTGAAAATAGATCAAAGCATTCCACAAAGTACATCAGGAAAAATGCAAGGGCAAAGCAAAGAAAGCTGTGCATGTACAATACAGTGAAAATAAAGGGAAAAAAATATCTAAAATTCCATCCAAATATGTTCTGCTTGCTAACCAGAACAGAAATGTCCTGTAAAGAACACAAAAGAAAAAAGCAAGTGTAAGTGACGAGTGAAATTTGCAAATTGCCCCTACAAAAGGTAACAATATTTAAAAACAAATTTAAATCTCCTTTCATAGGTAATTCTACTATTTCTCTTAGCAATTGCCCTATCAAAATATTTGTTTGTTAAACATGCTGTTACATGATACAGTTGATTATCTCAACCACTTAAGATGCACAGAGTACATCACTGCAAAAACCCTAGCAAAATAAAATCCAGTGCTTCATTTGTCAGCCACACATTCCTCTTTCCCCAGTGCCTGAAGGCAGGGAGCCTGTTCAGAGAAATGAACAGTAATTCACAAAAATCCAGCAGTAATCCTTTCAATTGCACGGATAGAATTCTGACAACAGAAGGCTAATTTAAAGTAGGTATTTAACAGGAGTACTTGATGATATCATCTCATTGCTAATGGTATGGGGTATGTGCCACACCATATGGAAACATTACTGAGAAAGCACAACAAATATGTAAGAATTCTGATCCCGTGACAGGGTCCACAGTGAGAAAATTATCACCTCCCTGAGGCTCTGAAGTATGTATCAAATGAGAGTGCGCACCATATATTCTCAAGAATAATGTGCTATGACAGTCTGGTCCATTTTAAAGCAAGGGTAACTACAAAATTAAGTCAAGTAATTCAGTTTGCCCTGGATCTGCGAGCTTCTCTGAGATTATGGTTGACATTTTTAACTCACCTGATGAAGGCACTGGATCTTTATTACTCCAAGACTCTACTGGAGAAGATGCTGTTCTGTTAAATGGTCTTGATTCAATAGCAGACTCAGGTTTTGTACTAGAAATGTCTTTTTTCTTCTTATCTTCTTGCGTAACCGATTTTGTCTCTTGCTGCTGGAAACCAAACATGAAAAAAAGCCAACAACCATGGGTATATGCTCAGTACATGATTGCAAAATAAAGCCTTCAAGTCTGAAAGCTTATCTTTTTCAGAAATTACACCATAGTAATGTTGCAGTCAAGGGACACAGCTACCAAAAATAAAATGGAGGGAAGAATCCCAGAGTTCAAACACAGTAACTTCAAATTCACAGGTAAGGAAGTTTCCTTCATCAGGAGGGAGATTATTGCAGCCTGACACTGAGGAGACACTGCAGTCTGACCTGAGAGCCTCCAAGTCCTTCACAAGGAAGTCATTACTCATTGACAGATGAGGAACCTAAAGTCTTACATGAATGAAATGGCATATAGTTTTTACAGAACACTTACTACTCCTAGTTAACAGAGGATGGAAAGATAAATCATGGTAACACCTTTGTAATGAAAAATAATATATTGCTTTGGGAACAGGCTTCATTCAGGGAGATAAATAAAGTTAACAGAAACTGTCCTTACCACATCTGTTCTTGTTTTACTGTCATTTTAATTACATTTACCTGAATCTCATTGTCAAAATTCAGAATTCCATTTGCACTCCTCAGTGTTAAAAAAAAAAAAGGTGAGGACTGCATACAAATGATGACCATACATTTAAAGTAAAATGCTTCCAAATGGTATTATGACTGAGAAACTTTCATTTTCTTTAAAAAGAGAATGAAAAACCAACTGTGTATGCATTACATTTTACTCAGGGAAGTATTACTTTTGTCAGGGGTCTTCAAACTTCCATTGCAAAAAAACCCTTTCAGATTGCAGAAACAGTATGTTTAATTCTAGGATATACTAACTCAAATTCCATGTGTGATTTACAGGAGGTTAATATTCCCCCCTACTTAGTACTGGCAAGGGCTCAGCTGGTTTACTATGTTCTATGATGAGCACCTCACTTACAAAAATAACACACCACAAACCACACACAAAACCCCCTACAAATAAAGAAAGGAAAAACTAGAGAAAGCACAGAGGAGAACAAGAAGGATGTAAGGGTTAGAAAGCCTACTCTGTAAGAAAAGGCTTTATTAGGGAGAAGATAATGTCAAAAACCATGATAAATTTTCCACATGTAACAGGTCACTCTAGAGAAGTTACTGACCATTTATTCACTATAGCTGCAATGAAGACAAGACAAGAAAAAACAAACAAAAAAACAAGAACAAAAAAATCAGACACAGACAATTCTGTTTCTCAGAGTAATTAGACTACCTGGAAGGGCTGTGAAATTTCCTTCACTGGTAAGTTTAAGAATAAGCTAGTCATGCCTACTGTAATTCTGTGTCTGTATCTTAAATTCAGTGGTCTGCTTAGGACCAAAGCTTGAAGCAGGAAGGATTATTTTTGTCAAGATCAAAAATGAGCTATAAGAGAAACTCAGTCTTCTCTTGTGCATCTTGTGTGTACTGTGGGGCTACACTGGGGGCTGCAACACCTGGTGGTCTGGAAGGTACCACGAGTATTCCATTAATGAAACACTGAATTACAAAATAACAGAGGAGTTTGTGTCCTCCACTATTAAGTAGTGATGAGCAAACTTACACAGCATCCCCAGCACAGTACCTGACCTTTTAATTTTGTTTTTCTCCCTTAGGGTTTCTGGGTTGCAGTGATGACTCCAGCCAGCCTACCTTGGGGACACCCTCGCTCCTTGCCCACAGTGACCGCACAGCTCCGTACGTCTGATGGCTTGCAGAGGAGAACTTTTTCCCCATTACCTGTTTTTTGAGACACATGTCATTTAATGGCAACTTTAAAAATACTAAGATAAACAGACCATTCAAGGAAAATACATTTTATTTGCACAAGACCTTGACCTCATGCTAAGACATTTCAGTCATCCACTCTTCAAAATCTAGTGCATAGTTCTAAAATACTGTTTAAACTGATACTAGAAATTCACAGGGAGCCTTCACCTCCTACTACAGCTACTCAAAATTAAATCAAAACCTGATCAGCAAGCAGGGTTTTGGCAGTGTTAGCAAAACATACTGGAGCAGCAATTCTAAAGGATCCAAACTTGCCTCACTATGTTGGAAATGACCAAAGACAGTAACACAAAAGGAAAAAGCCCCAGAAGATGACCTGGCAGTGAGCAGTGCTTTGCTTTACAAATGGCCAAGTCCTTTAGCCTGTGTTCAAAAAGCAGTTTTACAATGCTGCAGTAACCCTCTGCAGAAACAGAGTACTCTACAGCTGCAACTAGAGACCTGCAGGAGGTGATGCATCATGGAAGGGAGTAAGAAGAAAGGATTTAGCTTCCTGAGCCAGGTCGTCCCGTGCAGTGTAGCATTCCCTGTCATGCCAACCTGACACCTCAGCCTTATGATCATGAGCAGAGAAATCCCACTGCCTCTTGAGAAAGTGATTTACATAAAAAACCAGATCAGTTTAGCAATATAAGATTGTCCAAAGACCTCAACCACAGTACAGGTCTTGGTGCTATCTTCCTAAGAACTGTGGAAATACAAAAATACCAAATAAAAACACCCCACTAAAATTAGTAACAGTAACAATGATAGGATGTTAAAGATTCACCAGCAGTTTTTTCAGTCAGATTTCAGGACAATGTTCCATAAATCTTTCTGTCAAAACTTAAATCTGATAATTTAATGAAAAGTCCTAGAAACAAACACAACTAACTAAACCAAATTTCCTTATCTCATCAATTTGACAGAGAAGCACAGTTTTGAATCTATAAATACAAAGTTTGTCAAGGAACTACAAAGAATTCTGTGCTCTTCTAAATAGGGAAACACTGGAAAACTACAGAGATGGAAAAAATAAACAGACTTTATATCCTGCTTGTTATTTCACCTTTTGTGTAGGAAAGTACTCCATGCAAACAATTCCTGCCTGTGAAATATTAGGTGTAGTTCTGCTTTCCTACATAACAAGCTAAGAGCTGCCATTGTACACTATCTTACACTGCACATCTATCAACTTTGGCAAGGCTTTATTTCTTATTTACTTTTATTTTAGTAGGATGGAGTATTAAGATTAAAAACTGAGAGGCTATACAACTGCATTTTTAAAGTCAGATACTTTATTTATTTTTTATAGTCATGCAATTAGCACCTGGGATACATTATATGTTTTAATGAAGATATATGAGAATTCTGACTCATGACACTTAATTCAAGTGAAATGGGAATTCTCTGACAAAATTCACAGTTAATTCAATATTAAAATACAAGTAGACTTACCTTAGCAAACACCACTGCTTGAGCTGGGTAACAAACAGAAATTCCTAAAGTACTAAGTCCCAGTGGATAAGCAATTTTCTTAAATCTAGAACCTGTATAAAGCCAAATATTTAAAATAATTAGACACTAATGAAATTTAAAGCTAAGCAATTGTATCAGTTAAATGCAATTGTTTAACCCCTAATTATTGTTATCCCCGTAACAGCTGGAAGAAAAAATAAGTGTGATCATAGTTCAGTCCAGGCACTTTTGCAGGAGATACTGATACTTTGGTTTCCTGAATGAGATATAATCCCAAGTTAACACTTTCCAGTATTGTGCAAGATGTGCCATTTAGGAGCTGCTGTGGTTCTTCATTAGCTCCATGCCCACCTCCTTGAGGACACAGACTGCAACATCTGGAGCAGCCAGGAGCCTGGAAACAGGGGCCTTTCTGTCCCAGTGTGACAAGGGCTGGGCCAGGCTCAGGTCCCTGTTTGGTGACAAGGAGCCCTGATGACAGATTCTCAAGCCCAAGTCTTTTTTTTTTTTTTTTACCACCTGCCCACCAAAAACTAACAGGAATAGAAGAAGAATGCTTTTACTAATCTGCCAATACTTTGAATAACACATGCTCTTTGTGAAATACTCAGGTAAGACATAGACTCAGGTATTACAGCTTAACATCTTCACAACAGTATTTCCTGGCAGGTTAAGTATTATTCCTCTAATATTTATCCTGAAAGGAGAGGTGGCTGTATCTGTTAAACTACCCTTTTGACTTCAAAGCTGCCAAAACCATGCCTTCTGGTGTGCATTCTCTTGTACCTGTGAGTCAAATGCCTACACTCTTTAGCATCTTCCCTCTAAACTCCCTTAGTTTTCACTATATTCACTAACCTTAACTGTTAATTTTCCTACTTCCTCCCATGTGCACATTGTCTCTGAAAATCAATCCTGAACAAACGAGGGTCCTACTTTGACCTTCTGTGGATTCTACCATTAAAATAACTATATAGTCCTGCTCTATTAAACGTTAGTCAGTTTTTAAAAGAAATATTCAATAATACCCCATCTGTTTATCAGGAAGGATTTATTTTAATTAATAGGCTTTTGCCTATGTTTCAGAAAAGTCTTTTGACCATTAAAATCCCTACGTGCTACATATTCAACACACCAGGAACGAAAAGAAGCAAACCCCCTACCTTTTCTTGCCAGCACTATGCCAGCTAAGCCCGATATTGTGATGACACCAGCTTTGGGAAGAAAATCTGGTGGTGGATTCTTCAGGTAAATGTAAGCATCTGGGAATTAAGGAGAAAAAGAAGGAAAAAAAAGCATAGTAGGTTCTAGATTAATACTTTTTTATTTCTCACTTCAGAAATAAAGATGGAAGTAAATTATGAATATGCAAAACTGAAAACAGTCTGAGACTGGATTTTAATTAATGACTGAAGATGCCTTGTTTTCCAGCTACACACTCTGCAGTCTGTGTCAGAACCAGAAAAATCACAGGCCTCAGCAAAGTTCAAAATTTTCTTTTTTAGACACTTTTTTGTGTTTTGTAAAAAGTTAGTCCTTAATAAAGGAAAAGGAAAGCATAGTTCCAGGTTTTGATTTTACTGTGAGCTGTTACAGCTCAAATGAGAAAACATCTTTTGTAAACTCCCAATGTACCATTTTAAAAGAAAATAACTTTTATCAATAGCTCCTGATCCTGAAAGTGAATACAGATACTGCTTGTCATTTGGCTAGGATTAAGAAGCCATTTTTATAATTAAGCCAGGTTGTGGAATTCCCACAGGACCTGACTGGACAGAGAGCCAAGCAACCTGCTTTGGCCCAGCTTCAAGCAGGTGATTGGACTCCATGATCTACAGGTGCCTCTCTAGAGAGAGCTGTGGATCTACAGAGATTCCTGCTTCAAGGAGGCTGTGACTTTAAGAACAAAGCTAAAATCAAAGGAATGAGAAATTTCGTTGGTAACGTCCCTCATTTGAGAATAGAAATGAAACTGGTCCCACTTATTTCTGCCCACAGTTGAGATAAGTATTCCAGGGCACTCCCTTTTCCCCTCCTCCCTTTCTGACTAGAATTTGCTTTTTCAGTCATCTTTCTCATTGCAAAGAGAAACAACACAAAATGCTCAAATCAGAAATATGTGACTTGCCTACCTTTCCCAAATTGAATGGAATCCATTATTCCATTTTTAACAAAGACAAAAGCATCCTACAAAAAAACACAACAGAAACCCAAATAAAACAAAATAAATGTAGAAACTTTGCAAAAGTAAATGTTTACAGTAAAAAATTACTCGGTTGATACATATGGCTCAACACAATAAGACATTATGTAGCTTTAAAAAAACAAACCAGATCAGTGAACTTCTACAGAGGCTGTGCTGGGATCTATCTCCTTTTTGACTACCATATTCATATATTTAAAACCTCCATCCATATTTAATTCTTAAAAATCACTTTAATATAGTATAATCACTTCCAAAATTGACATATGAGGAACAAAAGTGTATGGCAGCAAAACATCTGGATGCCAAGTGTTTAACACAAGAAAATTCAATTATAAATTATAATCTCCTCTTCCTTAGAGAAACTTACCCACTAAAACTGACTTTGTCTTTTACTTTGTAAAAATGGTGCTCAGTTTTGCTAAAGATAAGCAATAATGATTTCTTTGGTCTACAGCTGTGTGTTCAAGTGGTTTACATTACTCTCTTCAAATTGGTCAATTTACTTCATTAAAAGTTTTTATTTATCCAGAAGATATTATTGTCATTGTCCTGAGACTGCTAAACAAGTTAAGTAAACACACATTCTTTAGGAGATTAATGGAAAAACCCTGTCATCTTGACTTACTTCACTGAAATAAGTTTGTTTTCAGCAACAATTTGTACCACCAGAGGTCACTGCTTGGCAAGCTTGGAAACACTCATTTGATCATTAAGGAATGAAAAAGTTTGATGCACATTTATAACTAAATTATTTCAGTTATGCAGTCACTGAAGACATTTTCACAGACCAATGGAATAGAAATTTACAGGAAGTACAGGAAGACATTTTCGTTTCCTTGCTTTTTCCAAATAATAGGGTCCAGGTTTTTTGTAAGATAAAAACACAAGGATACAATTTCACACTAACAGCAGCCAGGGTGAAGTTGTTATTTACTAGCAATTAAGAGAACAGTGACAGATTCCACATTTTCCTCTATGCCCAGAACACTCATTTGCAGTGTTGGGAGGTATTTTTGATGACTAGTTGGCACTAGCCTGCTTTAACAGCTACCCTGATGCAACTCACTCAGTTTTGTCTTTCCCGTGCTCTGGAAGCAGCTCTCTCTGTCCTTGCACTGCACCTGGAATTTCAGACTCCTAAATACTTATCCAGTTCTGCCAGCAAGAATTTACCCAGGTAACTCCTGCTGCAGAAGGTAACCAAGAGACATCTCTGACCCTGACACTGTGGGTTGGCCTAGATCCAGTTCAGCACTGACTGAAGGGGACCTACTCATCTGGCTGCCTTTTGATTTGGAAAACAAGCAGAACACACATGTTCCCTGTCACAAGCGCAGGAGATAAAAACAAACAGAAAGGTTAATTTTTGCATCTTAAAAGAAAAACAAGGCACTGCAAAAAAACCCACAAAACTCCAGTACGCTCTTTTTTCAGCATTTTAGTCAAGTGCTGTTGGGAACTGCAACAAACTTGGGATGCATGTCTTACCCTGCACCAGCCAAGGTAGCGGCCGGTTGTCTGCCGGACTGAAGACAACTGCTTCTGCAGGTGTCCAGGCTGCTCCTCAATGTATTTCAACTTCAGAGGGGGTGGACAGTAAATTGGGAGCTGGGAAGAAAAGCATAACTGTGTTGCAGGGAGATGGCTTTGTATACTAATGAGCACTTCCATTGAAAAGTGTTTTTCCAGACTGCAAATCCTTAGTGTCCCCACTACAGCAAAACAGCATTTCTGTTTCAGATTGTGCACTTTTGTATTTACAAACTGAGTTCACACAAGGGTGACTGCAGGTTAATTCCTGAGAAATGAGAACTGAAAGTACTGGGATAGGTTCTAAGAAGTAGAATTACTGAGTGGGATAAAAATACCTTTTATTCAGAAAAAGCATGAGCAAGAATGGTTGGAAGATGCATGCAAATATTACTAGAAATTGTACAATAGAAAAAGACTTGTTACCAGTGACTATGATCTCTTACATTTTCTGGCTTCAGTCTGGAAATAATGTCATAATAAAAATGATATAAAACTTTATTAGCTTCCTGCTGTAACACTTCACATTTTATTTGTGCTACAGTGGCCAGTTAATCAGGAAGCAAATTCTGTTATCACCTATTATCTACGTGTTTTATTTACTGAGTAACATAATTCAATGGGAAGAGATGACATTCTTCAGATTCTTCCAGTATTATTTTAGAGACTGACAAATACTAAGGGTCTTACCTGATTTGGCTTTACCAGGTGACCTTTTGCTTCCTTTTCTGTTGCTGCATACACAGTGATACATGCAAATGGCAGACCAGAAGAAAGAGCTGCCAGCTTTGCCACCTGGGACAGACAGATGAAAAAGAGGAGTCTTAATGAAAAAATAAGAGTAAAACCACTCCAGAAAAGTCTGGATTTGACTCTTGTGTTGTGCTTGATCCAATATGGAATGAAACAAGACACTTTTAAAACAGTATGCCTTTTAGGAACCCCTTCTAGTATAGTGACTGTCTTTCTGGCAGTGTTGCTTAGAGCAAAATGCCCCAGTTTGTGCTGCAGAAGATTATCTATAAAGGGACACCCATCCTCAAGAAAAGTCTCTCTTTGTAATGCATTATTAAAGGAAGCTGCTTCAAACATCTCATGATTCAGGTAGCCTATTTCAGCACATGATGCTACCAAGACAACAAACCAATTCAGAAGACAGCAGAAGGAAAATACAATTTGCAAGTGAGAAAAAACATGAAGAAGTTTTATTTTTCACTGAATAAATTTGATTAACTCATTTTAAAAAGTCACAAGAGAGTTCTTTGTGCTCAGTGTAAAGCAGAAAGGCATAGTGGGAATGATGAAGGCAGTCCAGTTCCTGACTGACAGTAATTGCTTCACTTCTAGATGCCTGAAGACAAATGCATAAATGTTTAAAAATCTAAGCAAACAGCTGTACTATCTAAAACTTAATGCTGGCACAATTATTGCAAGGAAGTTTCACTCTTTTCTAGTGAAATCACAAAGAATCAAGGTGAAAAAAAAAAGCAACATCACTCTGACTACATAAAAGAGGCTTCACTACACTGAGGTGTTTGTCATTCTCCTTTATCTAATGACTAGGTGTACTGAAAATACCTCAATTAGCTAAGTTGCTTTGTCTCATTATTGCATTAAAATTACCTCAAAGGATATTATGTATTACACAAGGAAAATCACCTCTTATATAGCTATGAATTAATTTCTTACCAATGAACTCTTCTAAAAGAACTTATTGAGAATTAAGATATGGCAGGATCATACTGTTATATCAAAGAATAGGAAAGAAGTACACAGTAAAATATCTGCAATTTGAGCGACAAAAAGTCCTGGAATTACATGATCAACCAGTAGAATGACTCCAGAATGTCAGCTGATAACATATTGAAACAAAAAACCCAACAGCTTTAATGAATTCAGGAAATATACATGTTGGTTTTTTTAATTGAGTAGTTTAACTGAACATGTGCTCTGCACTTTAGTACTAGTTCTGTGTTTACCTGAATCAACGCTCTGACTTAAGCCCTGTGAAACTAACAGAAGAAAACAACTCAGTCCCTAATGGGAACAGATCTAAATACCAGCAGCTCCAGAAGTCATGAGCCCAGACCTCATCTTCTGGAGATGAACTCAACATAAACACAGATGGAAACATCACCCAAATTACAGACACTAGAAATTACCAGCCTGAATGCTCTGGATGCAGGGAAGGTCAATGGTGAGAGTCAGAAGATCCAGTAATACCACTGCCATCAAACTGCAACATGTACCACCAGAAGTTGGGTTTTCCCAGCCATAAAAAGCACATTGGTTACCTCAAAGCACTGAACAGAGCACACCAACAGACATGGCAGTGTTTTTACTGGTAAGACCAAACACCAATTATTTGCTGAATACATTTCTTATACACTCTCCAGCAGAAAATTCTTACAGCTATGCCTTTTCTATAGTAGCACTAAAGTAAAACTAATGAAAATATAATAACAAAACTGTCAAATGTTCCTGGATAATTTTGGCTCTAAGTCTTTGCATTTAAAACAATGTACCTCAAGCTGTTAGAATCTTACAAAGATAAAAACCACAGATGCTACAAGAAATAAAATAAAAAAGCTACACCACTAAAAAGAATTAATGATCTTAAACTCAAAAGATGGAGAACAGAAACCAAAGTGTAATAAAACCATATATGTAACTGATGCTAATCCCCAAGGCACCAAGTATGGTTTCTCACTAAAACTGCAAATTCTGAACACTCGCCTCAAGAACTGGACCACAAATATGGAAACTTGCCTGTAAGGTAGAAACAAGCCTCGAAACAGAAAAGAGTAACTGAAGGACTATACACAAAACCTGATTTGTGTGATCTATAGATACGTAACTTCTCTACCACAAATCAGAACTCAGTCAGATAAAAGTAAGATTAAAAGTTCACCAGCCACTGCATATCCTATTTTCAGGGGAGAGCTGCTACTCAAAGAATAAGAAGCACAAGCTTACAGTTTTCTGCTACCACTTAGATGTCTTCCTGGAACTCCACGGATTTGCTTTGAATCTTTGTCTGCTGGGTGGCAACCCCCAGAGTTAAAGAAGAATAAAACTCTATTAATTTTTCATAGTCAATAACAAAGAATACACACAAAGTTCCATCAGTTCACCAAAGGCACTGAATCACTCAGATTCATCACTTCAAGATCACCTCAGCACACAGCGAGGCCAACTACAGCTTATTTCAGGTGTTTGCCTCCTGACTGAGGCAAAATGCTTCTCTTCCATTTCTTTGGCTGTCCTCATATGCATAACAATTTTATTTGCAGACATATACACGCTTAAATGCTTTTCAAAATAAGTATGAAGATTCATGCCAGTGCAACCTGCTCATCAAATTGACTACAAAAACTGGAAAGCCTGTGTAAATATTTGAGAGAAAGCTCAGCTCTTTATGCACATTTTCTCCCTGGTTGTGGGCACGATATTATCTCTAAAGATACTTTAGATTCTTTTGATCTGGTTAAGTTGATATCACTGTGATTTTAACATCTTTTATTAATGAATAGTATCTTAGTGTTTCATCTCTCGAGTACCGTGTGGAAGGTGTTTCAGAAGCTGTAAGTAGGAGAGCACCAGAAGACAAATACTTCAGGTACTCCCTGCTGTACAATTTAACCACTCCCTTCAACCAGCTCTTTCTACCTCAAGTTCCGACAGAAAACAGTCAGTTCTGCCTCTGTTCAAGGCAGCAAAACTGAGGCCCTCTCACCTTCCCACCCCTTTGCTCCCCTGCCTACAGGCCGAAGGGACGTCCCCACCTGGAGAAACCCGCTCTCCTCCCCCCGTGCTGGAGCCGAGGCTGAGCAGCAGCCCCGGCCCTGGGGAAGGGCTGTGCGGGGTCCCAGCGCCCGGCGGGCCGCTCAGGCCTCTCGCCTCCCGCCCAGGCCCGGGCTGTCCCGGGGCTCCT
>NW_009953004.1:1234913-1253202 GCF_000747805.2 Chaetura pelagica
TCCTGAGCTCCTGTCCTTCCTGCATCCTGAGCTCCTGTCCTTCCTGCATCCTGAACTCCTGTCCTTCCCTCATCCTGAGCTCCTGTCCCGCCTTCATCCTGAGCTCCTGTCCCGGCCCAGGTCGGTGCCGCCCGCCGAGCCCCTCGGGCAGGTCCTGGGGCCCGGGGTGGATCCACATCTCTCTGATACTTCTTTTGTCCTTGTTAGTTCCCAGCGAACATCCCGCTCCCAGGCACCGCGGGCCTGTTTCATCTAGAAAAGCACAAAGCTCAAACGTTGCCATTGAAAACAATGGGATGGAGAGGAAAAGCCCCACGGGAGCTGCGTTTGCTGTGGCCAAGGGAAGGGGCAGAGGGATTTAAAAAAAAACCTGCTGAGGAATGTCAGGGAAGCACAGTCAGTCCCGGGGACAGATCATCCTCTGCCTCCCAGCGCTGCCAAACCTTCTTACTCCTTACAACTGGTGACACACACACACGAGAACATCATCTAAGTGCAGATAATTGGTTTATTGAAGTCCAAATTTACAAGTGAAGTTTACAACTTCTTTTTTTTTTTTTTTTCCCCAAAACAAAAGCTTTGTTTGAATTTAGGAAAAATAAATGTTTTTTTTTTTTTTTTTTTTTTTTTTTTATAATGTACAGACTATATCTCTTAAATAAGTTAATATCTTTGAAAAAAGAGCAATATGTTCCTTTTTTTTTTTTTTAATGTTGCAGTGCAACTTACAACTTACACGTCTGTGCAATGTACCATGAGGTATATGCCCAGTGAGCAACACACAGTGAAGTTTTCCATTCATAAATTTTCATTGTAGACGCACAAAAAAGTTAACAAGTTAATCCGTGATAGAAAAAACGCAGCGGATCACAGTAAATTCACACTGAACTCATCTGGGAAGAGGGGAAAAAAGAAACCTAACCTTTGCTGCCTATAGAAACTATTGGTTCATCTCTCAACATAGACAAGTAGAAAATTAAAAATACTGTATTATCCAGGGGTTGAAACCTAGTTTTTCCTGGTCTAGAGCAGTTAGTTTTCTCTCTCTGTGGCATCCATGAGCCGAGGGACTTGACTAAGGGTACGAAAGTGCTTAATAAGCAAGATGGGGATTATAAAAAAGTTAGAGAATGCTGATAAACTGTGATACCACTCAGACACTTTCCCTGGCATAGGCAGGTTGACCATCACCCCTCCCATTTATCTCACAGCTGATGAGAAAACCAAGGTTGAAACATGGGACATTACCAATAGGTGAAGCTTTGACGCTTCAGACTTTTCAAGATGGCTCTAGAATAGTTATTTTTCATCATGACAGAAAACATGTATTTATTTTAGAAAGAACCAACCACAACATAAGTTTGTGATAAATAACAGTTCTGCCTCTAATACATATATACATACTGCTTGTAAACAAAAAAAATGCCCACAGGTCATGGAGTCTCCATGATTTTTATACAAGGCGCTATCGATTTATTTTTGTTATTGAAAACAGTCCTAGTGAAAGTTTGGTTTATAACCTCCTATTGCTACAGAAACAGTAAGAATGTCTATATTTACAAAGAAAACAAAGACCATGGAGACCCCATCGCTTTATTTGCTGAAGGTTTTCAGTGGGTGGGGTTTTGAAAACACACGTTGTCAGCATGTTCAGATTGGAGGAACAGTGCAGGTTGAACACCAGCAGTACGATACTCTAGTGCTTTGGTATTTCAACCCCTGAATATACAAAGACATTACTACAGCCTACTTCACAGTTTAATGCAAGTAAAGTGCAAGCCATAGTACAAGGGTGTCATACATTTTCATACATGTAAGCATTATCTAAAAAAGGCTCTCTATACAAGTTTTATTAGCTACTTTAGTAAACTAGACAGAAGTCACCTATGGCCCAGCAATTAATGGTCTTACAAGGATATTTTTCTTTGTAATACAGTATGTGTCAAATGTAAAAAGTTTATTAATACTAGTGCATTTCTCTTCTAACCTGTTTTCAGATTTTTAAGCTGAAATCCTTGTTTCTCAGTAAAACAGAAGTCTTAACTGGTAACAGGGTCTTACTGGTATTTTGGCCAGTGAACACGATTTTTTAAGACATATTTGTTTTGTGGTTGCTAGTGATAAAAATGCAATACAGTTAATATCTATAATGTGGTGTCCTTATTTAATCTGCAGCATTCAGACAGATGCATTTACAGTTAGTAAAAAGATCTGCATTGATACCCTCACCAAGGCCTGAGAATGAACAGTACTCTAGAAATGTGAGGACAGAAGCTAGAGGGTCTAGCTGGTCAAACAACAGTTGGTCAATGCATTTTTATAATTTATACAACACTGTTTTCTTTCAAACACTGCTCATACAGTGGCATTAATGCATTGTAATGCATTGTAATGTAATGCATTAATTTGCATACAGCAAAGTCTCTAATTGTCACTTTGAACACTTGTGTGCGCTCGATGAAAATAAAGATGTACCTGTCTGGCCTGCATTAAGAATGAATATGGTTTTTTTCCTGAAGATAATGACAGGCAATATCTGTCTGAATTTTTAAAATACTTTCATTAAGAATAAGTCCCAGCAGTAGATCAGCTATCTCAGAAACTGGTACAAACTTAATATTATTTTTAATCCTCCCTCTGAGTGTGGAAGTGTGGTATAAACTGTAAAGCATAGCAACTAAGCTTTAAAAAAAAGCTTCATCTATTATTATATCAAGAATATAAAGTCACCTGCCTACACATTAGTGAACTGATCAGAAGTACAACACTAGGCTTATATGGGATGGGAGTAAAAGAAATAATTTTAAAAATAAATGAAGAAAATATGACTTACAGGACTTTGAATAACGATGTACTTTCCATTCATCAACTCATAGGGCTCAGGTTTGATTTTCAGGTGCTGCCCAGTTAATGTCCATGGAGAGCCTCAGTCACACAGTGGGAATTCCTCTGGGATAAGAGGAGATGGGGAACCTACACCCGCATTAGCTTGCCTGGAAAAGCTACTCTGAACTTTCATGAGGGAGACATTCTAGAAGAAAAATAACTTTTTATTACTTAATACAAATTAACTAGCTAACATTGCTTCTTTAGTCTTTCCTGTTATTACCCATTTTTCATACTAGTAGCAAATAATCCACATTTGGCAATGGGGAAGTTGGCAAATTGTCTGGGATGAAATTTTAAGCTCAGTGGTCTAAGGCATGTGGCACGTGGAAAACCCACAGAGCTGCAGGCAGAAAGGCATGGCTACAGCCTGCACCTGGCTGTCTGCCTGGGAATGCACAGCTCCCCTACTGTGAAAAAGAGAAACTAAAAAACCTTTAGGAGACCCAAGTTCCCACTCATTTCTTTAACGTTAGGCCATGAGAGCCTGGCTGTGCTGACACAAACAGACCTGTGCTCTCTTCTTGAAGGAGTCTCTCCAGGTCTGGGTCCAGGTCCAGTAGTCAGGCTCTCTGTAGAGATACAAGACTTGCTAACTGAGCCTGTGTTTAAGCTGTAAATACAACCCTATGGGAGGCTCCTTTTACAGCACAGCTTTTGGGGGCAGCTGACAGGCTTTGCAAATGGGGCTGAAGTGTTGTTGATTATTTGTGCTGCATCTCACCTTAGCCAAGGATTGCTTTAAACAACCCATCTGTGAAGCACTTTGGCTCCCACTGCACGGGGAGTTGGTCCAAACCACGGGGGAAATCTCCAGAAATAACTCTGCCTGGCAGAGCTGTCCCACCCCAAGGGGCCAAGAGCCAAGGTTTACCAGGATGTAAGCAGCCCCCAGCTAGATCACCTTGGTCAGAAGTACCACCAGTTTTTTTGTGGAGAAGAATGCTTTTATTACTTTGGAAGTAAAATAAGATGATGTGATGAAAGAACATGGGGAATAAAGTATGGGCTAAGGACTGATTTATATTGAGATAAAAGAGATACAAGAATTTCCTTCATTCTCTTTAGATTTGTGTCAAGTTAAACTATTTCTACCAGAGTCTTAATTTTTCTTCCAGGAGTCCTGTTAACATTCAACGTGAAATCTTCTAAAGGTCCTTCACAAAACCCTGGGTCAGAGGGTAAGGATTTTGGCCTGGGAAGCTAGGACTGCTGAAGAGAGAGTAAAGTGACCATGTATATATAGAAATTCTCTGCAGCACTCATTTCTTTTTCCTTGGAAAAAGCAAGAGACAGACCACATTTCTAGCTTACAAAACAGTTCAGATCTGAGTATTAACAGACATATTCAGAATTCCTTGCTTGATGGAAAACCTCATATTCCAAAATCCCTTAGTAGCAATTGATCAGTCTTTCCTCATGATGCTGAAGCAGTTCAAAAAGTGCTCATGATGTGTTTGAGCAAGCAGAACTGTTTTTTGCCAATGAAATGAAGTAACCCCCCCTTACAGAGGGTAAAGATGCTCTGTAAAGATCCCCAAGCAGGCAGAGTCTAGGAGGGTAAATGAAGTCCTCCTTGTGCTGGCAAAGTGTGGGGCCAGTATTTCTGCAATACTTGTATTTTAGAATGTGGACATGCAGAACCTCCTCCTCCTCCTTGGATTCTTGTTCATGTTAATCAGAATAAGCACAGGAAAGTTTTCACTTATATCAATGAAACAAAGAAAAAGGTCTCAGCTTTCTCAGGAAGTGCTGCTGGGATGAGCTGCCAAGGTCCAAGATCTCAGTCACTACAGAATAGTATTAAAAAAGAAGGCAAACCAGTAGCTTAGGGGGAGCACTAAATCAGTGATCATAAAAAATAGCCAGTAACAAAAAGACTAAGCTTGTGAAGCCAGAGACTCTGGACTCTGCTGGCTGAGAGTTACTTTGCCTGCAGAAATAGTGAATGAAGACACTTGAATAAAAACCAGAGAAATAAACCACATCCAAACTATCTCTTCACATGGTTGTGTATGTTAAGAACCACGTTTTATCTAAACATCCAGGTGTGAAATCCAGAAAGCTAGAAAATGTGTTGTACTGGTGTTGTTTATTTCCCTTGGGGTGAAGTCAGCAGCAATGAAATTTTTTTCCCCATTTAACAGTGTCTGATCTTCCCAGTGGTGGGAAGAGAAGGGCTGTAGTGGGGAGCTGAGTACATGTGCAAGAAGCATGGCAAAATCCTTGCATAATGACTCAAATGCCAACTGATGGTTGTGAAAGAATAAAGTATTTTTATTGCTTAATTTCTTATTTAGATTTTGCTTGCTCAAAGGCATAAGCAATGTCAGAAAAATCTCTCAGATTTTTCTCCCACTTAATCTTAACCCCATTATAGGAAATTCTCCAGTGTATCTCAGTTCACTCAGTGAAGCTCTTGGATAAATTATCCTGACTATTCAGTGCAAATCATATTTGATGAGAACTGCTCCCCAAGAGCAGAGTACAGACTCATGGCTGAGGACTTCAGAAGAGATTAAAGACTTTAAAAATCAGCTTAGATCATAAGTGTGATCCCTCAACTTTTAATCTCACCTCGTATTTCAGATTTTTTTAACTTTCAGAAATGAAAATCAAGACTGTATCTTTTCCCTACTCCGTGTCATTTTTGAGAAATACATTTTCCTAGTAATGTTTGTCATTTTCAGCTGTATGCATAAGTAGCACTTTAGAAGAGAAACAGCTCTTTTATTGCTTACTATGGACTTCCGTGAAATGTGCTCAGTGGATAATTGTAATTTCTGTTTTGAGTTGCAACAGACATTTGAAATTTTTTTTGAAAGCTATTTTTAAATCACATAGATCTTTATATTATGAAAGCACAAACCATCTTTTGGGTTGGAAAGAAAAGTATTGTTTACATTTCTTTATGAATACAGAAAGCTCAACCCATGTCCCTAACTCTTTGGCCATCTATCACTGCTTGCACAGACAGTTATGAACTGGTTTCTAAAAGGCTTCTATAATTTACCCTGTTGCTTGCTTCACTGCATAATATTTCTCCCACATTATATGAGGGATAGGATTTAAAAACAGTGAAATCTATAACTTTCAGAGAACTATGAAAAGCTAGACAAATTTTCTCTATCCTTCTGCTATCCTGTTGTCTAGTAACTACAATGTTCACATAGTAAATACATTTCAGTTAAGTTCCATGTTTTGCATGAATACTGCAACCCCAAAATGCTGTTCTCTTATTTCCTCTATGTTTTTATTACCTCAGGTGCTTAGACAGGGGTTGAAGTTTTAACATTCAAGCAAAACCTACAGAATGTGATCTGCTCCTCTGATGTCACTGGAATTGGAAATAGGATTAAGCTCCAATGTGTGTATTTAAGGAGCTGTTTTCCTCAGTGATGAAGTACAGAGCTAATGACTTTGTTGAAGGAGGCAAATATGCCTTCATGTTCTATGTTCTACCCAAATGTTGTTCTGTATTTGTTGCACTGGTGCTGTGACTCAGCTGCTTGTGTGATGCAAAGGACTCAAAACAGCTGCCAGCAATAATTCCCTACTCATAACACCTGGGCATATTGTACACTATTATTTGTCTACTATTATTTTTAATGACTGCATCTACTGGGGTTCAAATAAGTGCCAGTGCAAAGGAGAATAAAAAGCAAATCTGAATTGTGTTTCTTCAGCTGCTGTATTGGGTTTACATGGCAAGGTTTTGGTAGCAGGGGGCTGCAGGGGTGGCCTCCCTGAGAGGCTGCTCCTGTGTTGGACACAGCCAGGTCCAGCTGGCTGCAAAAGAGACCTGCTGAGCCCATGGCAGAGAGGCTGGTGGTACCTCTGTGATCACTAACTTGAGGAAGGGTAAAACTGCTGCACAGCAGCTCTGAGAGAAAAGAGTGGGAAAAAATTAAGAGAAACAACTTAGTATGGATCAGTGTCAGCAAGGAGGAAAGGGGAGTAGGTACTCCAGGCAGTGCAGCAGATATTCCCCTGCAGCCTGTAGGGGAGACCATGGTGAAGGAGCTTACCCATGGAGGACAATGCCTGAGCAGGTGGTGATTCCTGATGGGAACTGCAGCCTGTGGAGAGAGGCCCACACAGGAGAAGGTTTTCTAGCAGAAACTGTGGCCCTTGGGGGGGGGACCCACACTGAAACAGTCTGTTCCTGAAGGATTGCAGCCCATGGAATGACCCATGCTGGAGCAGTTGCTGAAGAACTGCAACCCCTGGGAGGGACTCCATGCTGGAGCAGGAGCAGTGCTCCTCACAGTGCAGCATGAGGAAGGAGCAGGCAGAGACAACGTGTGAAGATCTGACTGCAACCCCCATTCCCCATCTCCCTGTGCCACTGAAGGGGGAAGGAAGGAATGAAATTGAGCCTGGGAAGAAGGGGGGGAAAGTGAGGGAAAGGTGTTTTTAGTTTAGTCTTTGTTTCCTACTATGCAACTGTATTTTTAATTGGCAATAAAATAAATGAGTTTACCCCAAGTCAAATATGTTTTACCTGTGGTAGTTACTGGTAGGTGATCTCCCTGTCTTTTTCTCAACCCACGAGCTTTTCCATCATGTTTTCTCCAGCTGTCCTGTTGAGGAGGGAGAGGGAGTGCATCTTGGTGGGCATCTGGTGGGCAGCCACCATCAGCCCACCACAGCTGCTTTGTGGAGATTGAGCTAAATAAACAGGTTACCTTCACCCACTTCTGGCTCTGAATAATTACCTATCTTCCTGGGTACTAGGACCTCATTGGGATAGCTTTTGTCCTCTATTATATTGAACTATATGAATTTTGCAGTTCATGGTGTATGACAGACAAAAAGGTTTATCTTGAGAAAAAAAGTATCAGTGAATATCCAAGTGAAATGATGTCAGCTGTATTCATATCCCCTTTGTTCTGCTTTCTAGAAATATTCTAGCAAGCATAATCAAAGAAAATTATGAATAGGTGCTTTAAATTTCTGCTTAGTACCATTCAGAGCAATCTTTTTTCTTTCCTCCAAGAATACAAGTGTTTTCTCCAAAATATGATTCTTAGAAGTGATTCCTATCCAGGCAAGGAAGTAAAACACACCCTGTGACTTGTGTGCCTTCCCAAACCAATCCATACAGATTGGTTTTCAAGTGATGTATTGAATAACCCACTTGCTAATGTACTACTGATGGTTAAAAATTATTGCCAGACAGTATGTAATTTGGAATAATTTACTCAGCTCTAGATGTCTGTCTACCAGAGAATTTAATTGATTAGTTCAGGAATTTTTTTCAACTTCATTTTCACTGGAGCATCAGAGCTTTTTTGAATCTTGTGACCCAGGCATGTGTCACTTCAATTCACAGTGAAGAAAGTATGAAAACCTGCAGAATGTACCATGTGCAGTGCAGATGTTTTTCTTTCACCATGAATACTTCAAATGGTATTAAAATCAGTTGAAGTTGCAGCATTAGTGAACAACCAACATTGTTCTACTCATATCTTAACCTCTGTGCCATACCTGCTTGCTTCTACTCATTCCTGTTGGAGGCAGGCACAGTTTGTTACAAACACAGTATCTAAATGGCATGTACAGTTTGCCCATAGGGCCAGGTTGGGATCTATTTGCTAGATGTACAGTGTACATTTTAAGGCACACTATAGGGATTGAGTTTACATTTTGATAACTCTGTCCTTTTATTTGCAAAGATGGTCACTACTTGGAAATGTTGCAAAAAATAAACGTTCATCTCTAAGAGTGGCCAATGCATTTCTGCTGTAATTTTTATCTTTTTTTTCTCAAGAACAAATGTGTGAAAATGTGAACTTTAGGGCATTTTAAAAGTAAATGTCAACTACCGTGTTCCATTTTATATACATAGATATGTCTCTCTCTATATCTAAATATATAAAATGATTGTAGGAGCTCATACTATAAGCTTAGTTTTAGTACAGTACTTTAAGTATACTGGTATTTATTTTCAGTTACACTTCTGCACTGCTTCTTTCTAATGCAGAGCTTGATACGGACATCAGTTGATAATAGCAAACCAAAAAAATTCATCAGGAACATTATTGTCTTATCATGCAATGTAGTAGGCATCCTGTGGCACTATTCTCTTACCCAACCTATTTACAGTACTGCTGAGTACACGCTCAATAAATATTACAGTGTTTGTCTGAGTTGATTTTTTCATGGCACCCAGCAATTATTCAGGCTGTGAGTCCTGTCACACGTGAGTTTCAATGAATGAGTGTGTGTGTGTCAGCATTGGTGCTGAGCTGGCCAGTTCAGAGGCTCCATTTTGTGATTTCACAGCAGCACTGTACTCACAAATGTCCAGGAAAAACTCATAGTTCTTTAGTTTCCAATCTTTAAACTTCTTTGATGTTAAGTTGGGATCATCCAGAAGGCTGTTGATAACTCTGAGGTCCCCTTCCTTTGCCTGTCAAATTCCAGAAAGATACAGTACATGTCAAAATGGAACTTAGGCCACATTTTGCATTTCTGCACTTGATTTCTTCTTTCACTTTAATGCACAGTGCCAAGGAAACTATTAAGGCCACTTAGAATCATAGAATGGTGAAGGTTGAAGGGATCTTAAAGACCATTAGGTTCCAACCTCCCTGCTATGAGCAAGGACACCTCCCACCACACCAGGCTGCACAAGCCTCATTCAACCTGGCCTGGAACACCTCCAGGGTAGGGGCATCAAAAGCCTTCCTGGGCAACCTGTTCCAGTGCCTTCCTACCCTCATGGGGAAGAAGCTCTTCCTGATGTCTAACCTAAATCTCCCCTCTTTCAGTTTAAACCCATCACCCCTTGTCCTATCACTGCAATCTCTGGTGAAAAGCCCCTCCCCAGCTTTCCTGGAGTCCCTTCAGGCTCTGGAAAGTGTTCTAAGGTCTCCCCAGATCCTTATCTTTTCCAGGCTGAACACTCCAGCACGCTCACCTGCCTTCATAGCAGAGCTGTTCCAGAACACTTGAATCTTTTCCCTATATTCAGGAACTATTACAGCTTAAACTGCTTGATAACTCAGTCTGTGGCACTTTATACAACACATCAATAAGAAGTGTCAAATAATGTGTCAAATAATGTGTTTTATTTTAAATTTTCCTTAAGCTGGAACATGTTTTGCTTTCAAGTATTTTTTGTTTCTTTGGAACTTAAAGCTACAAAGAAAACCTCATCCGTAGAAAAGATGAAGAGATTATACTTTCCCTAGTTTATATTGCTTATACACAAAATTAATGAAAAAGCCTTACTTTTAAAGTGCTCTTGAGGACTCTGATGTGGTGAAGCTTTTCATTGATCACTGGATCATTACACCTCTTCACAAAAGACCTACGGAACTCCTGCTTGGTGGAAGGTCGCTGCTCTCCAAAAGCTGACAAACTAGCTTCTTCCAGAGATTTGTACAGCTCTTGCAGACCATCTATGTTTTCTTCAATTTCTTTTATGTTTTCTGAAAGAAAAGGGACAAAAAGACCTAACCAAAACAATCTATAAAACTCACATGAAGTCTCTAAAACCAGCAGGCCATTCTGCAAATTCCTGTACGAAGGAACCCAGTAACACAGTCTTCCACTTTTTGTTTTGATAAAATAAGAACTTTTTCATCAGCCCTAAAGCTATGTTCCTAGCACCACATCCAAGCATTTCAAGTACAAACTGCTGTGCAGTGAGACTGATGAATTTGGCAACACAGAACAATTCAACCACTGCAACCTTGCTGAGAATAATGGCAATACTGCTTTGGCTTTCAGTAGCAGTAGAGAAGACCACAGAATCACAGAATGGTTCTGGTTGGAAAAGAGCTTGAAGATCAGCGAGTCCAACCATCAGCCCAGCTCCACCAACCATCAGCCCAGCTCCACCAAATCCAGGGCTTAAACCATCTTCCTAAAAGATCAGAACTCCAGAATCTCACCTTCTGCACAGAAACTATTATGCCTTCTAATAGGAACTGTCTCTTCTAGGCTGTCATCTGTTCCTTCCAGGGACTTGACATGTCCCTTACCCCTGACATCTCTGTTTCTGGGAAGGCTTTGGCTGCGCTGCTTCTGAGGCCTGCTGTGGGAGCTGTGTCCCCGTGGACATTCCACCAGAGGGAAAGGCCCATCCTGCTCATAATTATGGCGTCTTTGTACTGGGAGCGTCGCTTGTCTCCGTTTGTCCGGTGACATTCCAGGCCGGCCACTCATGTACTCAGCATCAGGAGGAACAGTCTGAAGAAAATGGAGCCCTGAACTGGTCAGTGGAGTCTCTATCAGATCCTGCCAGGAGCGCCTTTCTCGGTAGGGGGGCCTGCATCCTGAGGAGTGTGTGCTTCCTGCTGCTTCCTGGCGGGAATCCTCGGCAGAAGACTGAGAGTAGGTGGATTCACTTGAGAAGTGCCGACCGTGTTGGGCTTCAGGGAATGGACTTGAGGAATTCACCTGAGAAGATACAAAAGCACCTGACTATCAGAGGAGGTTGTGAACAGACCCGAGAAAGCGAGGGTAGTGTAGGACATTGTATGGTCTGCACTGACACGATGGGCTGATGTGTTTCGGTATGTCGCGACATGAACCTGCCAACAGAACAGATCTAGCAGTGAGTCCTTTTATGCAAGTGCTGTTTTAACCACTCCCTATTCTTGTTTTCCACATTCTCTGCCCATGGGCAGCTCCTGCTGGAAAGAGCAGTGTCACACTGGCACGGGTTTGCTGTCCAGCTCATACTCAGTCCAGCAGTGTGCTGTGAAGACATGGAAGTCCCCAAAAGAAACCACAAATGGATTTCCTTCCTTCCTTTTTGGTTATTTTTTAAGGGATAAGTATCCAGCCAAACAGAAATTAAAACCATCAGCACCCAGGAAGATTTTTTGAATTTGGGGGGACTGCTGAACTTCTCAAATTATTTAATTCTGCTGGGTCTGTGTATAGTTTTAATTCAAACACAAAAATAAAGGCAAAAAAAGTGAAAAGACAGAAAGGGAGAGGCTTAACCTGTATCCCAGTTGATAAAACAGCATCACATGGGTGAAAATCAGTCTGAACTTCACCCATGTGATGCTGTTGTTTCAGTCAGTCTTTGGTTCTGGCTGCGTGAGGATCATGTCAGTCACGCTGAAGAAAAATCTGAAAGAAAAATAGAAAACAGTCCTATCTGTGCCTAGAAACATAGAATAATTATCACAGCCTGTTCATGCTCCTTAGAGTAGAAATGTTCTTATTTGTTACTAAAGCCTCTTCCTCGACAAAATGTTGGGGTTTCTTTTCCCCTCAGTTATCAAAACCAGTCTGTACACAATGTGTTAGAAGTATTTTTATGACACTAACAGAAGATCCTGTCACTACTCTGGGATTGCACACAATGCTTCATATTGTAAAAAACAAAACAAACCCTTACCTCTAAAGATATGTTTTTAAAACAAAGTCTTGGTACTAAAACTTTATTACTGGTGTAAAGTCAACATTGGAATAATCTATTCACATTATTAGGTGTAGAATCCCAAATCCTACAAAAAACATCCTACCTGCAGTCTGGTGACATATCTGTGTAAGGAGACATTTCCCTCTCCTCCCTTTGTCATTCACCTGCTGCAGAAGGATTCAGGTCTCAGCTCATGAGGAACAGCAATAGTTCCATTCTTACATTGAGATCTGGCTTTGTTCTGCCTTTATGATAATTAAATATTCCAAAACAAAGGAAATGCAAATCCAGGCACAGATGTATTTCCTGGGGACCTAGTGTCAAATGCAGTACTCATAACTCACTGAGGGTGTTCGATGGTAGGTGTCACACAGTGCTGAAGAGCCTTCCTGCTTCAGGGTTAAGGAGCCATCCATGTCATCCTGGTCGCTCTCACTCCAGTAATCTGCTAACAAAGCATTCCAGGTTTCACTCGTGGGCTTTTCCACAGGAAAGCAGGTCCCACATTTTCAAAATACCAGGTAAACTTTTCAGTCACTAAGGAACAGACTTGTGACAATGTCTGGTTTCTAAGGGACACAGACGTGGAAGAACCTTCACGTATTTTCAGATAGCAGGTGAGAGACCTGGCTCCCACTGTACATCAAAACCAGGTTCTGGTCACAGACTTTCAAAGAGAAACTTAGTTCTACTTTGGCATGTAGAGTGAAGTCTCAACAACTAATTTAGTTACCTTAGTATAACTGGTTCCACCCATGAGAGATAGGGGACAAGGCAAGACTGGCACGGGAGCTCAGGAGATGCAAAAACAGTTCTAAAGCACAGATGGGCCTGAGTTTGTGATGTCCTCCCTTGCTCAAGGGTGATGGCCATACCCAATGGCTGCCATCTGGAGGATCATACCTCACCCTGAACTCTGCCTTCACTTTGTTGTTTGTTTTAAATGTTCCTTAAATTATTACTTCAGGATTATTATTGGCACCTGTATAGTTCTTCAAGGATATGGATACTGATAAAATTACTATTTGTGAAATATATGGCACATATGTTAACAAAGAAGTCAGTTATGACATCTCCAACTTTAAATAATAAGCAGTTATTTATTCTCTGCTCTCTTCTCTGAATTGCCATCTCTGAAGCATTACCTTCATCTGGGTGAATGTCCTTGTCATCAGGTGTGTAGCCAATCGCTGCGAGACCCAAACGATTCATCCATCTAAGGCAACAATAAAACATGAGGAAGAGAGACACTTAAAAAGACATCTAGGATCAGTGCGAGGGCATCCACATGCTAAACATTTGGAAAAGTCAGAGACAAGCTGAGTCCAAAAACTAAGCACTGCTCAGGCTGTTAAAATCAGGATCCAGATGCATGCAGTGGTTAACAAACTCAGGCGAAGGATGTTCCAGGTCATGTACAATGCATGTCTGGGCTGCTGTGCACATCTGCTGGAGGACGTTTGCTTTGTGGCATTGGATTCTGCTCTCTAGGAAACTGAGGAATCATCACATTGATCTTCCATATGTCATAAAAAGAACATGAAGCACACATATACTGAGCTTAGCAATGACTAAACAAAGATTTTAGGATGCCCTGGGTAGAACAGAAAGTGTCCATCTCTGTCTCCACTCAAAGCAGAATCAAATCCTCCCTAAGCTGCATCTGCAAACTGTATGAAATGGTTTCCAGAGACACAGCCTAAAGGAGCACGTTGCATTTATTCTGAGTGCTACTGTTATTAATTTCAAGGACCTGCCTGAATTTTCCAAATGCTATAAACCAAAAGAGCTTATAATAATTGTATGAAAATCTGTAGAAGAAATGTCCTACCAGTTGTATTAAATTTGTACACTCAGAAAGCTAAATCAGACTGTGAGAGTATTCCACTGGCTATTTCTAGTCTAGATTCATGATTCTGGTGGTATAAATGATTAGGTTTGTTGAGCTGTGATATTCACATTATTTCCCCTTCATTTATTTTTTTTTTTTTTCATAGAATCGCAGTTTACTAATATTTGTGTTTTATATTGGGTGTCCTGGTTTCTTTGTCCCAAAATAAATTAGTTTGGTCAAGAATAAGATTCTTTGCTTCAAAAAGAAAATACTAGAGCTTATATTGGGGAAAATACCTTTAGAGTTTTCTTTATATAAGATTACAGGAGGTTTATACAAAATAGAATCAAAAGATGGGGAAAAAAGGAAATTACACATAGAGAGGAAAGTCACTTCTGAATGTTCAGCAAACAAAACTCAGGAATCAGCTTATTTTCATCAACACAGAAACATAACCAAAAGAGAAAAGCCCTGTTAATAGACATCTGCAGTGACTGGGATGCATTCCTAAGCATTCTCTTGCTCAGTGACTGAATTATTTTCTATGTCATTAATTTCCTAGTGTATTGCATGTCAGTGTTTTCTAGAAGCAGCTCCTTTTCCTTTTTTAACATTGCAACATAAAGCTTAATAATTGTTCTTGGTTAATGAATCATATAATGAGAAAAGCATCTTTCAAAGACTTCAAGAAAGACGTAAGTAAACAATTTAGATACTATGTCAGAAGGACAAGGTTTTTTGCAGACTAATCCAAGAAAAAAACCTATTCCATGTACTTTTTACTCATACTAGAACAGAAAAAAGCTTCTGAGGACATCTGTGGATGTGTTACTGGTCAATAGCAGGGTGTTGGGAAGATGGCATGCAGAGCAAGGAGGCAGCAAGTGAAGAAGGAGAGAACTCTCCACTAAAAATAGCCCAGAGCTCAGTAGCTATTGATCCAGTGTAAGCATCGTGCTGTGGCTACACAGCAGTGACCTGAACCTGTGACACTGGATGTACCGCTGGCTCACTGGACAGGCTGCAGCAAACCCTTCTGCCTGTCTTAGGGCTTTCCTAAGTCTCCCAAGGGGACAACTACATTTACTTCTTACAGGTAATTATGACAGGGTTTAATTTACCTGCAAAGCTATGAAAATAGAACGAGTTGGATGGTAATATTGCTTTGCCTTTCAGTATTCAAAAAGAAGGAAATTGTAAATATAAATGAAGATTAGCTTTCACAAATGTCAGCTGCAGGGTTCAGAGACATTGTTTGCATCACTGTGTTGAGAACTCATCTTTATCATGAGGGAACTGAAATTCAGGTGGATTTACAGGCTTGCTGACAATTCAGTCAAGACCTGGCATGCTGATCACTTGACATTCACTTTTCTCAAAAGGTGTATTTGTTATTGCAGTTACTGAAATTACATCAAACCCTTGTTTGTATTCACTGTTGGCTTTTTTTCAGTAGTTCCTGAATTTCTAAACTCACTAGCACCAGAGTAAAATAGCTTTAGTCATTCTTTACCATAAGCCTTTGGCAATTAAGCAGAATGCCTCAACAGCTTCAACTCAGGTTCTGCTCAAGCACCAGTGAGAAATTAGGATTCATTACCATTTTCAAAGTTAAACCAGACTCAGCTGTTTTGTTGGTCAGTGCACAGAAATTTGTATTGGTTTAAGTGTCTTGCCAAATGTATCTTGTTGCTCCTTGTTAATTTCAGGGTTTCAAATCTTGGGAGCATATACAGATAACAGCAAAGTGTTAATATTACCTTTAAAGAGAACATGGATATTCTTAGTGTACACAGAGTATCAGTGTTACTCATATGGCCTCAACGTCCACACCTGGAATTAGCAGAAGGAAATGAATCTTCCTTCTCTAAGACTGCTCAGATTTTTTTCTCTTCAAAAGGGCAAGAATATCCCCAGCTATAGTTACACAAGTACTTTCTTACCTCATCTGCCACAATTTAGAGTCACCTCTTTGTCAAGACAACATGTGCTATCTGGTGACATTCAGAGGCTTATAATGATTAAAAGCCCTTCTGAGAAAAGAAAAATAATTTCAGTTGTAGGCTTTGCAATTTTTAAAAAGCATAAATTAATGTTTTTGAAATTATTCAGGAGTTACAGAAGTGCTGAGATTACAGATCCTTGTCTTACAGTTAACATTTTATTTTTTTCCCAAGGAAAATGTGAACTCGGTTCAAAAGGAACATTGTGTAAACTTGAGTAATTTACTTGATGAACACACCACTTTTGTCATTAAGAAACCAGGCAGTCAAGGTTATAAAAAGTGGAAAGCTTGGAAACTCAGCCATTTGTTTCTGATCCTTGCAGTGACTGCCTGGTGGGCACATGTCAGGTTGCAGGAAGGCAACGAGAGCGTGTGTCAGGATCAGACTCTCCAAGGGATGATGGTCTGGCTACTGAAGGTCAGGCAGTGCAACATGACATGCTACACCTTACCAGCAGCCAGAGGGACAAAACCCCAGGAGGTCATTTGTCTAATTTGGTTTTTATAGCTGTTCCCATAATAGCAATTTGAGTCTCATGTGATTCACAAAAAGACAGGAGATATCCTGGCAGGTACATGGGTGGCAATCTTAGACATCTCCATATACCTCGGCCCCCTGAGGCAGAAAGTTGGGCTCCTTTTCCTCCCCCAAGCCCTACCTTTTTTCTTTAATAATTTCAACAGCTCTTTTCTTTTGAGAATTAAACAACATTTCACAAAGTTTGAGTCTAGGCCACTCAACAAACCACAGGGTTTGCAGTCTAGATAGAAATCAGCTGTGAGGCACATGGAGCAGCACTAAATGTCCTGAGGATACTTGGCTGCAACATTTTACCTTCAATATTGTACAGCATCTCCATGAAATACAATATCCATCTCACTGAGGGGCACTGTAACAGGTTACAAGGAACCAAGAAGTGTATTAATTATTTTTTATTGCCTGTCCCTCAAGTCAAGACATCTAAACACATAAGTAAGTTTGGCACTTTGTCTCAATGGTTTAAATTCTAAATAAATCAGACTTGACTTTAATTAATTCTGTTGATCACAAACAGGCACTGTTGTCATTGCTTCAGGATAAAATAGAGCTGCATAGAAGGAAGTTCAGTTAAATTTACTGAGATAATTCTGGCTAGTAGCAGGGGATTACAGCCCAGGACCTCTCCTGAGAGCCTGATTCTACCCCCAGGCCTGGAAAGTGATGATTGCAAAGGTACTGAGGGCAGTGATGAACTCAGCAGTTGTGACAATAATTAACATGTGATCCTGAAGAGCGAGTCATGCTGGAAATGCCCTGAACTCTCAGGATTTGGGGGCACATTCTCTTACTGATCGTTCAACAAAAACATGGGAGAAATGTTACAGGGGACCAAACAACAGGGGAAACTGTTTCATCTAACCTAACCCACTATATTAAAAACAAGAACGTGCCATTAGTGACTAAGTTCCTGTTTGCTGACTGTCAGAGTTGACTCCTGCCAAGCGTGGTGATGAGCCAGCCCAAGGTCAGGGTGAGGTTCTGGAGTCGAAGGTGACAATAGCTCTCGTGGTAGCACCACACTTCACCCACTTGGCTGGTCCTTTCTGCAGCCCAGAGTATAATAGGAAGAGAGAATAAAACCAAAACAACCTGGAAAATCTCAGTTGTAACATTTGAGAGAACTATAACCTTTAGTGTAGGAAAATAAAAGCCAAAAGCAGGATGGTAACCATTTAAAAATAATAATAAAAAATGTGCAAGGCTGTTATTGTTAGGGTTACAGATCAAATAATTCCATAAATCCACTGAGAACAGATCAGGGAGTAGGGAGTTTCTGTGACTCAAGTAAGATTTATTTGCTAATATCCTAAAAGCTGGATTCACTTTTTGCATATACAAGTTGGCTGGTATGTAGAAGAAACTCTCTAATTCAACCTGGCATTCAAACCAGGACAAGGTGAAAAAGTAAATAATGGATATAGCCTGAAAAGGTCTAAATTCAAGAGTCTATCCACTTCCACTAGTTCTTTATTTTGAATATTCCCTTAAAAAATTAAACCAATAGAACAACAAGGCATTAAAGGGTGGAATAAATAAATAGGTTTATATTTCTGATCTTCATTGCATCTATTCATCAATTAATAACTGAACTTGTATGTCTTCTCAGGTTTGTATTATAAATGTTTCACAGCA
>NW_009953004.1:1253272-1268734 GCF_000747805.2 Chaetura pelagica
CAGGAATGTATCTTTCTTCACCTCTGAGATTGCATTTACACTTGAGATTATTGAGTTAAAAGGAAAAAAACAGAATGCAAGTGAAAGTTAAATTTTACTTAATCAAGTTATCTTTAAGTCTATTAAAATACAGAGATTTCTTTGAACTATTTATTTCAGACATATAATTTATTCAGGGCTATTTATATTGTATTTCTGATTAAAACCTCTGTATTATATATTTTTTATATATATCGGGGGATAATTGGATTCTAGAATTCACTGTAAAATTCTTCTCAATACAGAATTATATTTTCAAATTGATTTTGTACTTGTTATGCTGGCTTCTCCCTGACTAGTTTTTCTTGCTGGACACCTAAAAAAATCAATGTTTCCAATTTTGGTTCCTAAGGTACATTATTTTCACTCTTTTCTAAGGTTATACAGGTAATATATTCATTTAATGGAATAAAGGTTCCTATGATAGGCATGGCTAAAGTGATGCCTTAATTTTTCTGAACACAAAAGAAGGCTAAAGAAGTAACTTGATGTCTCACATTGAAATATAATGCTGAGCAGAATCTTTCAATCAGTTCATCTCTCCAAATGCATCATCTCTCAGCAGCCTGTGTTGCTGTTACTTTATTTGTCACAGTTGCTGGAATTTGTTAAGCAAAATAATTCCTGGGATGATCTGTAAGTACTCCCTGATTTGGTAATTTGAAATGACTCTTTTGATCTTTTTTCATGCATTGTCTTCTTAGGTTTGTCAGGCTCGAAAAAAGCCTCAGACAGCTTAAGAGTTGACAAGTGAGCCATGGCAATTTATGCCCATCTACGTGATGCACTTAATGGGAATTTTCCTATTTATTTTTTTAACATCACTCTGTCAACCAAATGCACAACCTGCCTTTGCAGCCAGGCTGGTTTGGTGTTTGATTTTTCCTGGTTGATGAGGGACAGAAAGTTGACTACTTCTGCAGCAGATCAATTCCCTTCCTAGTAAAAAAGTCAAATAGCAGCTTCTCTTAGAAATATAATTGTGTACTCCAGAGCATATACACACAATAACTTTATGAGAGACAATAATTACAAGTAAAATCAATCATCAATCCTAAAGGATCCACCAAAATATTTTAAAGATCTCACTCTGTGACATGGTCTTTGCTTCAGCATGTGCAACCACATCCTGTTCTCCAGACAGGCTTCCTACCATTCTTACAGCAGTACAGAGAAGGGATGAGAAGCTGTAGAAGTGAATCCAAGCCAGGATTTCTGAGCATTTAAATGCATGCTGTAATTTTACTCAATTATTCAAGTTTTTACCCTAGCTTTCACCAAATAATTGGCCCAAAAGAAGGCTTTGGAGAAATGAAACATTCTCTATGAGCAAGAGAACTGAGTTTAGTATAGCCTGAAAAGGTAAGGGTCTTTTTTTAGGGGTTTAGTAGGGAATGTAGAATTTAAGAGATTGGATTATTTAGTTGTGAAATTATATAATTTTACTTCCACATACTCTTAAAGAAAACAGATCAAATAGGCCAAATAATACTTTCAGTGACTGACTTTAATTATGTCTATATTTTAATTTCTACTACTAAAAACTTCAGATTTTACTGCATTCACTGAGTATCTCCAGGATAATAACATCACAGCATGTGACTGTAATGCATGTGCATTCATCACTGTCATCACAAACCCTGCTCTATTAAATGCAGATGAACTGTTTGACTCCCAGAAGAATGATATCAATTCACAGTGGTATTGTTTACAGCAGAATTTGATTAAGTTAATTCTGTAATTTGAACTAGTACAGAGAGACAATACAAATCCTTACCTCTGTGCATGAGGGATGCATTCACATCTGGATGCTAATTTGGATTGCTTATTGGATAATGGCAACTCTGCATTATCAACTCCTTTGAACTCTAGTGTAATGCCATAAGTCAGTGGTTCTCCAACTGCATTAAGGGTAAATGGTTGTTCCCAAGTCTCTAGTAAGTAGTCCATAAATCCTAGAAAGGAGGAGTTAGGTGGCTAGCCAACAAAAAGAGATTTTGAAGACTTACAGATGAAGACTAGTGCCTCCTGGACTAGTATCTCTCCCAGCTGGAGCCCTGTGGCTCTGCTGTTGCACTGCTCACTCCCACCTGCAGCAGGGTTTCATCCAGTCTCTGGGGCCTGCAGCTAATTCTGATCACAAAATTGTTTTACTTGTGCTGCAACTTGTGAGCTTTTATGTGGGAACAATAGAAAAATAAAGTGGCCTCAGGCACAGGCTATTTTTCCTGGATTTGAAACAAGTTTTACAGGAACATAAAGGAAAAAGGGGAAAACCTGCTGCTTACTTACAACACCATTGGGAAGCTCCATTTCAGGTATTTCTATTTGAAAGTACCTGTCATATTCTGCAGAATTATCTCCATGCTTTTCAGTGGGCAAGGGACTGGAGAAGAAAAGCTTTTCAATAACTTACTTAGCTCTATTTCACAGAATCACAGAATTGTCAGAATTGGAAGGGACCTCTAGAGATCATCCAGTCCAACCCCCCACTAAAGCAGGATCACCTGGAGCACATTACTCAGGACTGCATCCAGGTGGGTTTGGAATGTCTTCAGAGAAGGACACCTCACAGCATCCCTGGGCAGCCTGTCCCAGGGCTCTGTCAACCTCATAGTAAAGAAGTTTCTCCTCATATTTAATTGGAACTTCCCACGTTCCACCTTGTGCTCATTGCCCCTCATCCTGTCACTGGGAATTACTAAACAGAGGCTCCATCCTCCCTGCATTCCTTAGATACTTACAGGCATTAATGAGGTCTCCCCTCAGCCTGCTCTTCTCCAGGCTAAGGAGTCCCAGCTCTCTCATCCTTTCCTCATCAGGGAGATGCTCCAAGCCCCCAGTCATCTTTGTTGCCCTCCCCTGGACTCTCTCCAGCAGTTCCCTGTCTCTCTTGAACTGGGGAGCCCAGAACTGGCCTCAGTTCTCCAGATGTGGCCTCACCAGGGCAGAGTAGAGGGGGAGGATGACCTCTCTTAACCTTCTGGCCACACTTCCTTTTGCACCCCAGGATTCCACTGGCCCTCTTGGTGACAAGGACACACTGTTGGCTCATTAATCATTTACTACCTACCAGGACTCCCAGATCCTTCTCTCGGGAACTGCTTTCCAGCAGGTCCACCCCTAACCTCTATTGGTGCATGGGGTTCTTTCTCCCCAGGTGCAGGAACCTACACTTGCCCTTGTTGAACTTCATTGGGTTCCTCTCTGCCCAGCTCTCCAGGTCACACTGGATGGCAGCACAGCCCCGGGAGTGTCACCACCCCTCCCAGTTTGGTATCACCAGTGAACTTGCTGAGGACACGCTCTGTCCCCTTGTCCAGAATATGTTGGACAAGACCAGATGCAGTATTGACCACTGGGGGCACCACTGGTTACAGGCCTCCAAATTGGCCCTGCTCCATGAATCACAGCCCTCTGAGCTCTGTCACACAGCCAGTTCTCCTTCCACCTCATTTGTTAAAGATCTGTTCAACTAGGACAGACAGCTCTGACATGGTTTCTCTCCTGCTCACTTCTCCAGGAACTCTTGTTGAGCAGGGGCAATGTCTGATAGGGGCCTATGGCTGAAATGTTTAGTTGCCAAGATCTTTTCCCAGGTGTGAGCTTATTCCTAAGTAGAGTCTGGAAGAATATTAAAACTATAAAAGATGCCTTAATACTGGTCCACCATCTGAGTTGGGCAAGATAAATCAAGGAGACTAACATGCCTAAAATTTAAGGAAGAAAGCTGAATGGACTTCAGCAATAAATAAACTGTTTAGGGAAAACCGTGTGTATCTCACTTTGTTACATTCCATACATAACAATGCAGGAGACCTGCACCCTGAAATTTGCTTATAATCAATGGAGATTTAATTCAGAACAGCTGCATTTTCAAACAATTTCTTTTAAAAGAAATATTGTGTTAGAATCTTTCAGGTCTTTCCTTGGAAAATACTGGATGTGAGCTCTACAAAAATCAATCCTCACTCTGTTTCAGTGGGTAGCAGCTATTAGTTGTATTTTTTGAATGAATGCAGAAGATTGATGGTAATTACTAAAATGGCAATGTTAACCTAGCTATTCCAATCAAATATGAGCAAATTATTCAGCCTAAAATAGGAACTTTTACATTTTTAATATTTGGAGCCCACGAGGAGCTTGTGAATGCACTGCATACTTCAATCACAGGGAAGTTTTAAATCGAGTAGATGTTATAAAACAGCTGAATATTAAATTCAATGCTGATTTCCTTTGGAGTACTAAAGCCATAAACAGGTTATGCATGGTTTGGTAACAGATGAAGCAGTTCTGGGAGATAAGGCCTTGAAGAAGCCTGGAGAACCCCGTGACCGTGGCAAGCAAAAGATGAGCTCATCAATTTCATTATTAATTCATTTCTAAGAACACAACTGTGCCCATGTAAGACCTGACAAAACAGCATGCACATTAATTTTGCAAACCAAAGGCTGCCTGCACTGTGCAACACAGCAGGGAAAACTCAGCTACAACACAGGAACTCTATCTGCTACAGACAAATCAATTACTACCCATTGGCACACAGTTCTTTCAACAGCAAGGAAGTATTAAAGGCAGATTAAAATATTCTGGAGAGGGGAAAAAACCCATATGAAACAGTGAATCTGAAGAAAGAAACTGTAAAAACAGATGTTAAAACAAAAGCTGCTGATAATGCAGTTGAAGAAAAGTATATGCTCCCTACAAAGTGAAAACAGATGGATGCTGTGTTCCTCTTCCTATTAGAACTCCTTCACTTTTCAGTGTAAAAGATCTACCCCTCTGTTAGCACAGAAAATCCAGCTAAATTTAATGGTGACAACAGGAGTGTGAGATACCACGTGGATGATTTGCCCTGTTTCCTCAGATGACATGGTTAGCAATTTGCTGGGAAAGCAGAGATTTGCGAAATCAGTATTTTAAAGTGCATTTTTTATCTAGGATTCTGGCTTGCTCATTTCAAATTTCACACAGGGCATCTGTAAGAAGGAATGCCAGGGAGCATGTAAAGGCTGCAGGGGATGCCCAGGGATTTGACAGAAGGAGCACAGTAATCCATCATTTGGGCTGAATGTGAATTAAAATTGCTCTACAGGAACAGCATTTCTGAAGGAAAAACACTGCAAAAAATACTTCAAGGGGAAGTTCACCCTTTGCCAACTCTCATGGGAAGCAGGCTCAAAAAGTCAGGAAAAAGAGTCTCATAAATTCCAAACTAACATGGCAGTTTGATATGAAAATACATCCTGGCACCTTTCCAGTTGTTACTCTCCATGAAGGCTGTGAAACAGTCACAAAGACAGTGTCATTGGCTCCTCAGAGTAGAAAAATCAATGAATATTATAAGAGCAGTTTATTGAATGTGTGTCAAGTCTTCCTGGTTCTCCTTGAGTCAGAACATTTTATGGACAAATAGAAAGATGTGATCAATGGCAGTTCAACAAATCATAGCTATCCAAGTAGCTAAAATCCAGGGAGAAGCCATGTATTGTCAAAACCAGCAGAAGATCCTGACATCAGTTTTGGACCAGAAAAATCTCAGCCACACCAAATAACTGAACACTGGAACATCACTAATATTGGACAAATATTTTCAACAAATTGACATCCTAAAAATGGCAATTAGTCACAGAGAGATACTCATGGGAACTGATCATCATCAGTGGATGATGGACTGGTCTGAACTCTTTCACTACAGACAGCCTTGAACATCAATGCAATATTTCTTGAAGGGCCATATAAGCCACAGAATAAAAGGTGTTTAATTTTAAAATAATTTTTAGATATTAGTATTAAAAAAAAAGAAATCCAGCTGCATCATCAGGTAGTTGAATCTGAGTTTGCAAACAGCAAGAACTCAGCATATCTCAGAGTTTCAGCAGTCTGCACCAGGAAAGATTTAAGACTTCAAGGTATGAGAACATTGTCCCATGTGTCCTTGCTTTTTGCCTCAGCTGAGAATAAATAAATTACTGAAGTAACAGGAGGAGGTAGAACATTTGGCTCTGCCTTTGAGGATCAAAGGTACCTCCCCAACTTTATCCAGCCTCTACCTTCAGCACTGAATCACCAAACAGAAGGACAGGGTGGTTGAGGTGGGAAGAGCTGTTCCCACCTGTCCACAGCAGGGCCAGCTTTACTGTGGGATCAGGTTGTCCAGGGCCTTGTCCAGTCAAGTTCTGAGTGCCCTCCCAGCACCTCCAAGGATATTTAAAAACACACAGTAGTGTCACCGTTGAACTTTGCTAGCCTCTGCTCCTTGTTGGGACAGTGATGCAATGAATCAAATGAATTGCTGGTGAGTTTGTTGATGTTGGGGGTGGGGGTTTTGTTGCTTTTTTGGGTGGGGTTTTTTGGTGTTTGGTTTGTTGTTTGTTTGTTTTTTTAATTTAAATTCTGGCATGAAAAATAAATGCGTCTCTTTAGTTCAATCCCATTCCTGTTAAAATGTTGCTTCAAATTGCTTTTCTCTGGTCATGCCACATCACTGTGGATTATCAGCAGAACTAACTGAAAACTGTTTTGTCCCATCATGTGGGTGTACACTGAAACATGAGCTTTGGTTTGGGTGCACTGTTATTATGTACCAGAAGCTTTTATCCCATGTTAATATTTCTGTCCTAGATCAACACAAAATTAGAAATGTGAGAAACTTTATGCATACTAACAAACAACAATTCTAATGAGCATAGATGAGACTGACACAACTAACTTCCCCAGCACACCCTGGCAGAACTGTACCAGGTAACATGGCAGAAAACAGCAGCAGAAATAAAATGAGCCCCACAAGGCAAAGCTTTACATACTGAAATCAGTGGGGGTCCGGGGGGACTGTGCTGAGGACACAATCAGTCAGCATTACATCCTGCTCCAAGAGGATTATTTCTGTGTGAGATGAAATACTAGTTTCAGTGATTGGAGTACAGTGATAAAGGACATGTAACTTACCTGTTCATTTCTTCAAGGCAGTCTGTTGCAAAGTAGAAGCTCTTTATTTTGGGGTGGCATGCTTTGAAGGCACTATAAAAGAAGCACAAAAAAAGAAAGGATACCTTTTCTTTCAAACAGTTTCTCTACAAATACAGAAGACTGATGTGCTGGGCATTCCTTCAGTGTGTTGCAGCTTTCGGAGGCATTTTGCATCCTCAGCCTGAATCTCTTGCTGGATAGAATTATAGATGGATTCCTACTGATCTGATTGCATTGACATTTGCAAACTAACTGGTACTTTGTACAAATTTCAGAAGCTTTTGGATGACTCAGAAATGTAAATCTTTTCGATAACCACATCTAAAAACTTGTTGGGTAAATATCAAAATCTCACTGAGTATATTTAAGTACAAATTAGATTCCTAAGATCAACTATTGTAAAGGAGTAAGAGTTTGATCCCACTGCCTCTTCTTGCATATTTAGGTGTCTGTGGTTTGTGTCTTATTCAAAGAAAAACAGTGGACTGCCAATTTATGTGGCAAAACTGTCTCATATCTTTGTTGTAACTTTGATTCTAAAGACATACGTTAATTTATCCAAAACTGTATTTTACATTCATAAATGAGGAAGAGAAGGAATATAAAGATTAATAACCAGCCAGAAATTGCATTCAACTAGAGATGGCACTAAAAATACTCCACCCTCAAATTGTCTTTACTTAGTTAAGAGAATTTAAGATCTCTAGAATGAGCTTAAATAAATGTTTTCTAAGCTTCACACAATATTTTTACATCCCTAATTATAATCTTCATTGAATTTGAGCTTAATAGGAGCATATAGAATAATCTAGGGAATATAAGTAGTAGGCTTGCTTTGTTTGGAGGTAGATAATAATAAAGATCCTTAAATAGCCTTCAATCTAAGTAGTCACTTCAAATTCCAGGGATTGCTTTGTCAAGTTGCTGTTAAAACCAGCCATATCCCAGGTGCTTCTCTTCTTAATCTGCTAATCTTTGCTCTACTGTTTCTGCAATCAAATAGTTAATTACTAGTTAATGCTTCCTCATGTGCCACCTATCAAATAACAGAATTGTATTTAGATTTAAGCCTAGTATTTATTGTTACATTATAGTTCATGGCCAGTTCTGTGCATCTCACCTTCTTGTATGGCACAGCCTGTTCTCACTGACAGCTTTTGAGACAAGAAATCACAGCTGTTGGGTCCCCCCCCCTTGCCTTTGGTGATTTTAAATTTGTTCTGAAGATTAATTTATAGACTGAAGTTCTTTGGAAAGTTCAAGTAAAATTAGAAATCACTGGTATAGTTCCCAAAGTATATCACAGCAGGTTTAACTTCACAGCCTGTACTGTTTAATTTGTGTAACCAGAACAATAATCATTTTTTCTTTTACAATTTTTGTGTGTGAATATAGTTCAAAGACGAATTGCTGTCAAGGAAACCAGAAACTCAGATCATTAAAGACTATTATTTTGTTTAGTTGGCAAATGTTAACCCCCCCTCTATCATTCATAACATTTATGTTAAAATACTGACAATTATATGGTAATTACCAGATGCAAGAATTAAATTAGGAACCAGCACACATGGCACAATGAAAAACCTGTGATGCAACGTTTCTACTATTAATATGTTAAATGCAAATGAGCATTTTAATAATTGCTCTGATTTATTGCGCTTTTCAGAGACGAAAAAGAAAGCTGAAGAAGCTTCACTTGGGCACACTGGTGTGCTTGGTTAATACAAATGCAGACAGGAACAGGCTTTCCTAACAGAAGTTGTACAGAGGAATGAGGCAGTAGCAGAGTTGTGATCATGGGCAGTTTCCTTTTCCATTAGATTACAAGTACATTAAGGGTAAGTTCACCTTCGCAGAGAGAGGCTTCATAAAGCATCTTAATGCCATAAAACCAGAATTGAGAGGCATTTAATTATCATTTGGGCATCTGGACGGTGCTAATTGCAACTGCAGATCCTCATCTCCCTTGCTGCTTGTGTTTTGCTAGAGCAAATACCGAGTACATGAGAAATCCCGACTGGGGAAAGAGCTTCTCTGATGCCCACTAGATGGCATCGGCTTGTTAATTATACCTGCTGGGTGGTGAGGTGTTAGTGGGAGAGATTTTGATGACCATATAAATACAGCTTTAAGCGTCCTCTGATCAAATGTATTACCCGATTAGTATACTATGATTTTAGTGTCAAGTATTCTTATCTTTTTTAGTCTCCTGCTTCTTAATGTGGAACTTTTCACTCCCTTATGCCAGTTGACTACCAGCAACTCCAACTGCTCCAGCAGAGACTTGTCAGCAGGACATGTGGAATAGTTTTGGATCTGTCTTTATGTCCTGGGGAATTAAATCTAAAACCCAGTACCTCCTTACAGAAGTTCCTTACAAGACTTATTTTTTAACACTCAAACCAAGCCATTACTAAACCAATGCTCCCGGATTGTGATGCTGTTTAAGCAGGGAATGCTCTTACCACAGCTGTATTTTTCCCTGCAATGTCAGCACACTGGTTGCAGTTGGTCTGAACTCTGTGCAACAAACTCCCCCTTCTGGTGTTCCTTTCAGCCGACTGTCTTCCAACTCTGAGCTGGAAGTATCAGCTCGAATTGGAGAGGATTATTTGGTGGATCTAAAGATCCTAATCCTCTTGATTAATCCTGTTAGAATATCACATGATGGAGTTTCTGCTTGTAAATAGGATTATTTTCCTAGACAGGAAATTTACATACAAAAAAAGCATTAAAATGCCAATATTGAGCCTTCAAAGTCAGTATTTTCAAAGTTAAAATATGTCAGAGTTAGTGTGATAAACAGCACTTCAATTTGGCTCCACTACGCTCTCGTGTTGTGGTACAAGATGTTATTATGTGTTTGAATTCTACATTCTCACAGGAACCCCAGCTCAGTGAAGGCCCAGAGAGTGGTCATGTCAGACAGGTGAGTCAGGACTATGCAACAGATAAAGCTACTTTTTGAAGGCCTCCTGTCTCAGTTGCTATGGTTTTGTGATGTGTCATAAGAGGCAGAAAGAACAAGAATTTGTTTAAGGCTAAACCAATGAAATGCTGAAGGTCTTCCTGCTTATGCAAAGGAGTTCTCCTGTGCTGCAAAGCCACAGCAAACAAACTTAATAATTGACTACTACATATTTTTTAATGTCTTTTTGTCTGATATTCTGATATTTTATTGAAATGGTGAGCACTTAGAGTTGCAAGAATGTATTGTGCTGCTATATATTTACATACATGAGGATATGTTATGAAATGTTCATGGTTATGTTTTATTGCTATGAAATGGAGATCCCAATTCTGTGGAAACTTTTTCTTTAAATGTTTTCCAGCTCTGTTTCTGGGCTGCAAAATGGGACAATAAACCAATTTTAATCACCCAGAGTGTCACAAAGATTGTTATTAGAGAAGAATTTAGATACACTAGCATTAAGACCTGTAGTAAAGCCTCCAGGGAAATCACAGAATCATAGAACTGTTCATGTTGGAAAAGACCTTTAAGACCATAAAGTTCAACCATTAACCCAACTCTACTAAGGCCACCACTAAACCAAGTCCCTCAGCACCACATCTACATGGCTTTTAAACATGTCCAGGTATGGGGACTCCACCACTGCCCTGGGCAGCCTGGGCCAGGGCCTGACAACCCTTTCTGTAAAGGAATTTTTCCTAATATCCAGCTTAAACCTTCCCTGGTACAATTTGAGGCCATTTCTACACACCCTATTGCTTGTTCCTTGTCAGAATAGACTGGCACTTCTCTCTCTACAACCTCCTTTGAGGCAGGTGCAGAAAGCAATAGTTCTACATGTACAGAGAATAAGGTTTGAGAATTGCACATTGATAGCTCTGAAAATAACAGAAATTTGAGGAGAGATCCAAGCCGAGTCTCAAAATGGTCTTTTGCTTTTGAGAGAGCTGAAATAAAACTATCACTGATTTTAGCTGGACTTCTTTATGCTCTGAAGTACCAAGCATACTTTTCAGGCAATTTTGATTTAAAACCATATGAACCTAACAAAAATTAAAAAAAGAAGAAGGTAAAAATCTAGGTTTCTTTCCCCTGTCCTTATTGAGTCAAGGAAACAGCTTTACTACTTTTTGCATTAACATTTATAAGGACTCCATCATATAGACATAAGTCAGGACACAGCCAGATTTATATTTGCAGATTTCAAGCTTGCAATGAATTTTAGGTTACATTCCAGCACCTATTTTAAACCCCCCTATTAAATAAGAGATATCCTAATGTGGATAGTGATCCTGTCAAATCTGTCTTCCCCTTGACCTCTGAAAAGGAGGAAAGAAAATCCTAGCAGTAATGTTTTCCTCTAGTGTAGCAGAGAGGGTAACAATGTGTGCTTTAGAACTTTTCCAGAATATGCTGGGTCAAAGTGAATCACCTTCACCTTGATTTTATTTGTAAAAGGAATGCTTAAAACGTGGGCTTATAGAGGTTGTGGATTGGAGCTGGCTGCAACACCAGCAGGGCCCTTCATTCCCACAGGCTGGATACACTCAAACAGGCTTAACACTGGATTTGCTTTCCCTGCTGTTCTCTGAGGAGCAGGTGGCAGTGGCAAATGTAAGGTGCAGCTTGTATGATGGGGGAAATGTACAAATGATAGTCCATGAAGGAAGAAATCAAAGGGAAACTCAGCTCAGTGAGGAAAGGGAATACCATTAATGTCTTCATTATATTTCTAGCCCTGAACCTACCTCTTTCTGAAAGGATTCAAAGCCTGAAGGTATTCAGCTTTCAGTAGTGTGCAAAATTCTAGTTAATCTGACTTTTTCCTGTGCACATACCCCACAGAAATTGTTCTCTAAAAGTGTTCTAAGGAAATGTGTTCTAATGCTTAGAGGAAAGCTCTGAAAGCCATTTGTAGCTGTGCACAATGACCTTCTGTTTGATCTTGGTTAATTCACTGAAATTTGTTAAGTGTTTTATGTTCTAACAAAAGGGTATTATTTTTTTCTGTATTTTTGGTCAATATCATTATTAATATCTACTCATTCCTCAGAGGCTGTAAAGGAATTTTTCCTAATATCCAGCTTAAACCTTCCCTGGTACAATTTGAGGCCATTTCTACACACCCTATTGCTTGTTCCTTGTCAGAATAGACTGGCACTTCTCTCTCTACAACCTCCTTTGAGGCAGGTGCAGAAAGCAATAGTTCTACATGTACAGAGAATAAGGTTTGAGAATTGCACATTGATAGCTCTGAAAATAACAGAAATTTGAGGAGAGATCCAAGCCGAGTCTCAAAATGGTCTTTTGCTTTTGAGAGAGCTGAAATAAAACTATCACTGATTTTAGCTGGACTTCTTTATGCTCTGAAGTACCAAGCATACTTTTCAGGCAATTTTGATTTAAAACCATATGAACCTAACAAAAATTAAAAAAAGAAGAAGGTAAAAATCTAGGTTTCTTTCCCCTGTCCTTATTGAGTCAAGGAAACAGCTTTACTACTTTTTGCATTAACATTTATAAGGACTCCATCATATAGACATAAGTCAGGACACAGCCAGATTTATATTTGCAGATTTCAAGCTTGCAATGAATTTTAGGTTACATTCCAGCACCTATTTTAAACCCCCCTATTAAATAAGAGATATCCTAATGTGGATAGTGATCCTGTCAAATCTGTCTTCCCCTTGACCTCTGAAAAGGAGGAAAGAAAATCCTAGCAGTAATGTTTTCCTCTAGTGTAGCAGAGAGGGTAACAATGTGTGCTTTAGAACTTTTCCAGAATATGCTGGGTCAAAGTGAATCACCTTCACCTTGATTTTATTTGTAAAAGGAATGCTTAAAACGTGGGCTTATAGAGGTTGTGGATTGGAGCTGGCTGCAACACCAGCAGGGCCCTTCATTCCCACAGGCTGGATACACTCAAACAGGCTTAACACTGGATTTGCTTTCCCTGCTGTTCTCTGAGGAGCAGGTGGCAGTGGCAAATGTAAGGTGCAGCTTGTATGATGGGGGAAATGTACAAATGATAGTCCATGAAGGAAGAAATCAAAGGGAAACTCAGCTCAGTGAGGAAAGGGAATACCATTAATGTCTTCATTATATTTCTAGCCCTGAACCTACCTCTTTCTGAAAGGATTCAAAGCCTGAAGGTATTCAGCTTTCAGTAGTGTGCAAAATTCTAGTTAATCTGACTTTTTCCTGTGCACATACCCCACAGAAATTGTTCTCTAAAAGTGTTCTAAGGAAATGTGTTCTAATGCTTAGAGGAAAGCTCTGAAAGCCATTTGTAGCTGTGCACAATGACCTTCTGTTTGATCTTGGTTAATTCACTGAAATTTGTTAAGTGTTTTATGTTCTAACAAAAGGGTATTATTTTTTTCTGTATTTTTGGTCAATATCATTATTAATATCTACTCATTCCTCAGAGGGATTTCCAGTGCTCAGCTCACGTTTAATTTCTAGTGATACTCTCAGCTGAAAGGAGTAATTAAAGTATAAATTGCACTGCCTTCTGTTTCTCAGACAGACACTAATAATAACTCCAGACAACAACAAAGGATTGAAGAGGTTTGATTTTCTGATGAGCAGTCTCTATTGTAATTCATACCTTTAGTATTTTTATTATATTCTTGTTCATAAGTGTAGGACTTCTATTCCTCAGACCAAAACTGTGTTTAGTCATTGGAAAAGCACAACAAAAGTGTAGGATGCTTATATCTAAGTAGGTTAGTTTCAGTGAGAGAGCATCTGTAATGCTATTCTCTGTAGCTCCCCATGGCAGCACGTTTTGAGAGATACATACAGAAGACAGATGCAAATCACTCAGGAGACACCTCATCTTAAAGGGTGAGAACGGTTCTGTTGACCTGCTGGTTGGCAGTGAGGCACCCAACTCCCAGCACTGCTGGAGTGGCTGGTGTTCACCTTGCCCTAAGTGTGGCAGAGCTCAGCATATGGGAGCATAACACTGCAGGAGCAATATGCACAGAAGCAAGAGCACAGTGGTCATGGGATATGGAACCTAAATATTTTAACAGTTGAAAATAACACAATATTGGGTGCGTAAGTGTCCTCTGTAGAGGAGAAAATGGATATTCACCATCCCTCACTATGATATTTTTTATGGTGCTTCCTAGGGGGATTGTTTCTTGCACACTTCATTCTTATCAAGATGACCACACTGAACCTAAGACAGTTTTATCTCTTGTCTAATGTGTTGTTTTTTTCTTTAGTTGTTTGCTGTTTTAACTGGGCTATCTGGAAGGCTGACCAAAGAGTGACCCTGCTCTTTGTAGGACATGTAATAGAATTTACCTTAAGTTGTATCTTTTGTAATAAAGAGGAACACTAAAGCTGAAGAGGATGTATTATGTAATAGTTACACGTCTAGGTTTTCTGTGTAACTTTTTGCACTTTGCAAACTTTCAGTACTATATATAGTTCACTTCCAAGAGTGATCCTTTGATTTATAGACATAATGGACACGTTACTTACTGTTTCCGTCTGCATTCAATTGCTCTATCTATCCTGAACTCAGGCAAACTAATGAATCCCTCTGCTTTTTCATCCTATCAAAAGAGAAGAAAAAGTGATGGTGAAGAAGATCATAGAGTTAGAGAAGAGAGAAAAGAGCAGTAGCCATTTGGGTCCTACACTAAGAACAACCAATCCAACCAGTTGAAATACTGAACACGTTTTCCCTGTATGTTTTTACTTTTCAGATGTATTTGCTTCATCACACAATTTCAGAAACTTATACAAAGTAACAAAACTGACAGTTCCTTCAAGGAGCTGGAGTCATCCTAATTCCCCCTTGCCAAAGATGACAGAAAACCTTTCAGCACCAAAGGCAGCACCTAACATAGCATTCCAGACATTCAGAGCTGCAGCTTCTTCACCATGGAGTTAATGTTTGACAATCCTTCTGTAGATGCCTCCTCTGAAAGTCACGACTGTGCAGACCCTCTGCCCTGCTGGTAACAACTGAGGAGGGACCCACAGGGAGCTCACCAGTGATCAAACGGAAGAGTAGCAACTAGAAAGTCTCTCTTGTTACTTTTTGCTTCTTTGGAGGTAATTTACCAGGAAAACCAAAGGAGACATTAACACCAGTCAGATTCTGAAAAGTATTAGCAAGTGTCCAATGAATTATGGCTTGGCTGTCAGCAACAGACTGAAAAGCAGTGGGACACATACTGACTATCACCTTGCATGTAACAATGTCAAACAAAATGTACAACACACAGTCTGAAGGTCTTTATCATCCACAGTGTGAAGCAATGCTGTTTTGGGCTGACAAGAAAATACTAAAACTGAGAATAATTATGCTAATGAAATTGTCCTCTTGAAGAAAATGGAAAATATGTGCTAAAATATCAGTCATCAAAGCAGGCAGTTTAGATCAAGCACTGGACTCAATGCACACAAGTGGAAGAACAGCAGTCTAATGATTTTTGGCTTCCTCCCTCCATTATTTTTCC
>NW_009953004.1:1269141-1288674 GCF_000747805.2 Chaetura pelagica
CCCTACATATATACAGATTGCACAAACATAGGGCCAGTAGTTTTCCATACAATTTTGCCAAGAACAGCATTTTACACATGAGAAACTGCAAACTCCAGACTGATTCAGCAAAAAGCAAGAAGAACATCTATACAAGAATAACTTCCAGATAAAGAGATCTACCAATTCAGATTTTGCCATCTGCTTTACATAATGCTTTACTAACATGGCTGGTTACACTGTGTACATCTCCCCACACCACCAAAGCTAAGGAGAGCTGAGGGAGAATACAGTGTTAGTCCAAATAAATACTATAGGTGGAAAAGTATTAACTACTGATATTCATGGCTTTGAGTGCCATGAACATCTGCTCTTTTATTAAGCTTACATGTGACCTTCGGAGAGTTTAAAAAATAAGTGCAATTGAAATATTTCCAGCTAGAGTGACCCAGACCTGGCAATTAAAGTGGCAGTTCACTAACATATCCTACCATGTAGTAAAACCAGACTCCATCCAAAAGAATAATAAAGCTTAAGGTTTAATTTTGCCTTTCTCCAAACACAGAGTTTACTTACATTCTGGTTCGTATACCAGTACAAGGATGAATCCTTCAGAATAAACCAATACTTTTTCCATTTCTGTGTGAAGTAACCTTTGGCATCCTTCTTTTTCCATAGCCAGCCTTCACAATCTCCATGCCCCAGGTCTTTGCAGGAAATCCGCCTCCTGCTCCCACTTGTTAGAGAGCTCCCTGAGAACATGACAACAGTGTGAGACACCTCACTGCATGGAAGAGTCAAAGAACCAGCCTCAGCATAAACACACTGCTAATGTGTAACCATCATCCAGTTCCAAACCCTTCAAAAGCCCAGTCCTCTCCAGTTTCAGGGAGAGGAGAGTGAACAAACCATTTTCAGATTCCACAGTGCTCTGCAGTTTTGGTTCCAGCATGAAAACAAAATGAAAAGGGCCTGTTTTATGTAATGGTTTATTGAATCTCTAGAGGGTTTGTTCCTCATAGGGCTGCATTTTTATCTGATTAAGACAGCCATCATCATCCTGAAGTTAACATCTATTCATTTAGCACTCAATCTGACACTCAGGCTATGACATAATCTGTATGCAGATGTAGCCACTACTCCTGCACATCTTAGGTTACTACTTTTAGCAGTAGAAGGTCTGTGAAATCCTGGGCATTTTAAAAGTCAGTTTTCATAGTCAAGAAAAGATCAACTTCCATCAAAATGCACATGCTTACATTTCTTCCATCCTGAATTTAACTGAACAACAGTATTTCAACTTTACTGTTTAAAGACACAGAGCCAGGTCTTTCTTTTGTTACTGTGAACAAGCAGATTCATATTGCTACGAGAGCTGTATTTGTCCTGCTGCTGTGGAACAGGGAAGCAAATTGTATAACATCAAAATACCATCCACAACCAACTTCTGAATATTTTCCTCATTTTAGAATGGCATACTGTGCTCTGTCCTGGTCAGGCTCAGAAGTATTAAAAATGTACAGTACAATAAAAGGAAAAAAATTCACAGAAAGGAGACTAAACCAACAAACAGAATAAAAAGAGCTCACTGGCCATATGCTTTCACATAAATTATTACGCTGGAGTTCGTTTTTTTTTCAGTTCATTGTTTTAACAGTCTCAAATAGGCCATGAATAGGTAAAGAAACAGAGCAGAAGGAAATGGCAAAATATACAGATAGTAGCTTTATTCTAGCTAAGTCAGGGGAAATGTTACCAACAAGTCTAGCTATATTATACCCTACAACACACTTATTAGGGATTATCTGGCATTTCACTTTGATGTGTACTATCAAATTTAGAAATGCTTGCTTAATTTTGGCATTTGACCAAGACCACTTAGAGAAGCTGTCTCATTTTCTAGTCTCAAAATGTTATCTCAAATAACTTACCTTTTGACCATTTTCTGCTTTTTACCCTGAGGGAAGCGTAATGGAATGACTGTAAGAAAAAAAAAGAAGAAGAAAGTTATGAAAATAGAATGGAAACAGCTGGAATTCACTGCCCTTCTCATGGGTAGCTTAGGGTTAGCTACAGAGTGTGATCACAGGATCAGTTATCATAGGATCTCATTTTGGTCATTTTTCTCTTAGTACTATTATAAAGATCATAAAGCAAACACACTGGTGCTAAACCTACAAATTAAAATCCCATCTTTTCCTGATTACCAACTACAATGGCAATCAAATCACTAAGGATTCTTTGCATGAATGGTTATGCAGCAGTTTGAAAACTAAGGTTATAAGCTCATATGAACGACCTAAGAAAATGAATATTTGAAGTTTGTTGTACATATACGTGAGATAGTTACAAAAATACTCATTCAAAAAGAAATATCCACCACAGACATGATATAGTTACTGTGTCAAATCATGTGTTCAATGACATGTTGAAGTCACATTCTTCAATTGTTTAAAACCACTGGAAACAATTATGTTAGGTTGAGAGAATAACTCAGAGGAGGAAAAAAAATAAAACCTTTCTTTTGAGGCTGCATGATAAAATCATTGCAGATTCTTAAAACAAAAAAAACCCCTAAAAGCTAAAATCATTATTTAAAACTTTTAAAAAGAAGGATACTACTCAAAAGATGGTCAGGATTTCCCCTCAAACATGTAAATGCTAGGGGAAAAATTCCATGTCAACACAACAAAGCTGCCTGGGTGGTAACTGGTGCTGCCATTGCCAGCAGAAGAACCAGCAGGCGTTCCCAGTCCCATAAGGCAGCAGGTCCAGGCAGAGAGCAGCACAGAATGGGCCATATTTTTCTCTCTCTGGAGTTCTCCTTGGGACAGATAACACTCAACTCACCAGAGGGCCTAGAGGAAGGGTACCTCAGTCACTGGCAGGGATATCTCCACACTACGTTAACTAATGGTGACTACAATTAACTATCTTCTCCCAGGAGCCATCTGCTTACCCTGTCTTACAGCAGCTCCTCCCCATGCGGGCGAAAAAAAACACATGCTGCAAAAGTCCTTATTAAAACTGTGGTACAACATATCAAGTAAGTGCTTAAATGTCACAATATTAACATTTTAAAATAACTGAGGATTATCATCAAAATAAGATTATTTAAGATAATATCAAGATAACAAAGGATTACAGCTTAAGTACTATCAAAAACGAAGCAGCTGAAAACATGACTCCAACTAATGGAGAGGCAATGTTTTATTTAAAAAAAAACAAGTGGAGAAGGAGGGAGTTGTTTTGCACATGCACAGGCCTATTCGTGACCCTTCTGCAGCGTAACCAGTTCACAGCACTGAACAGCATGGGCACTTGTTAGTGACCTGCAGAAATCAGTAATTCTTGACTTCTGGGAGAGCTGGCTCAGAGGGCACCAGCTTTCTGTGTCCTGGTTATCTCAGACTGTTCTCCCAGGCAGTCATACCATATGAGTGCTTCACAAAAATATTGTAATTCTGACAGGTGACAAGCTCTCTAAGTGTATGCACATTGTAGCACTGTAAGACACTAAATATTCTCCATTTACTTGGTAGCTGCAAATTTATCTCTGTTTCGAGCACTAAAGAAGACAAAGATTGATGCTTGCTCCTGTGCTGCAGGAAAAACATTAAAGAATAGTCAGAAAATTAAAAGAAAACAAGGATAAGTCTGCAAGAAGCTATTAAAGAGGTACAGTAAGATTGTTTGTTTTTTTTTTTAATTAATGTATTGCAAGCCCCAGCAGCAGTACTGGTCAGTCACGTATTGCCAACTGGAGTTCTGTGGTGACTGTGACTGAAACAATCTGTTCAATTCCTCTCTCTGTATAAAAAGGCACGAGGACAGAGCAGGTATCTGTTTTGGGAAAAGAGATCAGCAAATTTGTCCACAATTCAGGCTAAAAATGGTACTGATTAAATAAAACCCTATAATTAAATTCTGGTTTTGATATGTGATTGAATTTAAAGAACTGCAAGAAAAATGGAAAACTGGAGGATATATAGACCAGAATAACCCACCAGGAACTGGTGTGCAATAGAAAAGTTCTAAAAATAATGAAGATGCAAGCATATCAAATCAAGGAGATCTGACAATATTAGGTCTTCTAAAAACATAAGTTAATTAGTTTTATCCTGTTTTGTTTCTGTACACATGCAATGCATTCAAAGCAAGAAAACCAGAGAAAGTGAAAGGTTTGTAATACTTGGGAATCAGGACTTCATTAGCACCACTAACTTACAAAATTCAAGCTTCATATGCTGAGAGATAAAGGGACTACTATATAATTAACTTTGTGGTAAACACTGTAAGAAAAGAGTCAGAACTTGCAACTTCAAAATGACTCAGAGTTGCTATGGGAAACAGAGAGATGATAGGAGAGCATACTGTGGTTGTCAGCATTTAAGTTCTCATCTCAAAACCACAACACAAAGTAGAATGTGAAACAAAATGCACACCCTCCCACCCCAACCCAAAAAGAAGCACACCATGGAAAAAACCCAAAGTGGCAGAACTACATCTGTGCTACATTAAGCTAAATTAATGAGACCTCAACATAATCACAGTGTAGTAGTAGGGGTGCTGTCACAGTATCAGCAAATGAAAGTTATGCCACATGTAAAAAAAATGCCCTGGAGACTAGAGGGCCTGTTACCTGTCAGGATGCAGGGAACCAGTTGCATGAATGCAAACTTGGTTGCATGTGTCTCTGCTGTTTTGAGCCTCAGCAGTTCTTAAAGGAAAACCATGAATGAGTTCCAAACACAGCCATGGATGCATTCATTGGCAAAGTAACTAAATCCTAGGGCACATGGTGCTGATTTCCTCACAGGATGTGTATTAGAGTATTTGCAGGGTCAGGATGGCTGGGAACAGCCTTTGGCCCAAGTGTTTTCCAGCAGAGGTAGCAGGCAAGGTGGAGATTGGCAGAGAGGGCAGGCACATCAATAGACACAACTGCAGCTTTGCACAAACTGCAGAAAATTGACTCATGCACTTTCTGCTAATGTCACTGGTCTTTAGCTTCACTTCCAAATATTTGGGAAGCAGAATGACATCTGGTAACTTTCAAAAGTACTTTGTGAAAAAAGGGCTAAGTCAGAATGAAGAAAGAAGCACTCTATAAATCAAGGGTCTCTTCTTTGTCCTTCGTAGGAAATGTCTCATGTTTGTCCTTTGTATGAAATACTTGAAAAATACTAAAAAATAATGCCTAGATGTTTTCTACCAAGGACCTTAAAAACTGCTACCACAGAAGTCTTTGGAAGTCTTAATCCCATATGTCTCTATCATAGAATTCACAGTATTTAAATTATTTAAGGTTTTTTTAAGTTTTCTTTGCCTTCAGGGCAACATTCCCTCCAGAGATCCCTTCTGATCTAGCCATTTTCTGTGATTCTCCTTCCAAAACTAGTATGTGTTCTTACATACTACTAAACTTAACTAAAAGTACTGCACACACACTGACCTGCTGTGGGTGCTGTAGCCAATTTTCTGAAGATGGAAATTATTCCTAGCTTTTTATTTTCATATCTCATAACACACAAAAATTTCAGGGTTTCTGATATCTTCAGTACCTTTTAAAAATATGACAACAAATTGAACTGTTGGGGAGGTTTTGTTTTTTTTGTAAAGTACATTGACAGATCATTACCTTCCTCATGGATGTGCTTCCTTGACGGTCGATGGCAGAACTTGCATATCTAGGACAGAGAGGATGAAAGATGTCAAATAACTACAGAAAAAAATAATTATCTGAATAAACAGCGGATATACACACACATTCTATGCATTTCCAAGTGTATGCTTATAGATGTAATCAGAGTTAAAACAGGAAGCCTTTTGGAAATGTAAACATTGATGCAATGGACAGTGTTAATGTTACTAAGAAACACAAACCAATTCAGAACAAATTTATCTGAGAATATCTGGTTTTGATTGAGTCACTGGCCTAAAAATACCAAACCCTGACCAGCTATTACTGCTTTGGAACAAACTGCAGAATCTAGAAAAAGGAGGAACAATTAGCTACTTACACCAATTAAAAAACCCAAAACAAAACAAAAGATCAACTCAATTATTTCAGGTTGTTTAAAGAAACATTCATTGCCTTACATGACACTAAATAGGCAAAATACTGAGCAAATAACTGCAATATTTTATACTTACTTCTAAATAATTTAATTCTAAAATACTGAGTGTATCACACAAGTTACCTAAAATGGATTTCTGAGGCATTCCTATTTGCCAGAAATATAAAGGACAGTGTCTATTCTGAGGTCTGATACCCATGTGTCATAGACTGGAATTTGCCTCCCTCTTTTCTTATTCTTCAGAACTTTGATTAAATTGTATGTTATGAGCAAACAAGCAAATACAAAAAGGGAAGAAGAATTAGAGAAATGCAGGCACTAAGAAGCAAACACAGATGAAGGTTGAATATAACCTCTGCTCTCAGTCCTAGATGCACATGGGCTCAGTGTTCAATCAGAATGCTGATGCTAAAGTAGAAAGGTTGACAAGAATGAGCTAAAAAAAGATGGAATGACTTCCACCTAGGTGGAATCACAACACAGAGAATTGAAAGGACTTGAGGAGGTGTGGTACTTCTAATTTACATCTTAAAGGACATGCAAATGAAGTGCAAGTCTAGTGATAAAATTTGTAATCAAGATTTCAAATGAGGAACAGTGTTGTATGATTAGAAAATAGTGATAATGAATCTCCAGAAAACAGAATAGAAAAGCCTAGAAATAGGGGAGGGTAGCAAAAGTACAATACTCCAGTTTAATGTATTTGATATAACCTGTGAGAAACAGATTATAAAGACACACCTGGTAAAAGATTTCTAATGAATGCTGAGAATTGTCACCTACCAAATATTTTACATGTGCAATCAGCAGTGTTGCTGCACACAGCCCTGCACTTCTGCTGCCAGAGCAGTTACATCCAGTTAAGAGAATCACAAGAACTGAGTACCCTGCATTTTCTGTTCAAACACAAATTCCTTTTACAGTGAACAGAAGTGACTTGCGGTTTCTTTGGGAAACAAGTGTCAGTAATCAAGTGCAAATGTGAACACCACCTTCATGTTGACAGTCCTCTTTTCCTTTTGTGGAACATGGGAACATGTTTTCATCCGCTGCCATAAAAAGATAACACATCTTTAATTGTCCCATAAAATCTAGTGAGGAGTAGTGTTTCAGTTTGTAAAAGGTAGAGTATCTACTGAAAACAAGGACTGCATATACATTAGGGATCTCTTGATCACACAGGTAATGCTCAGAAAGATGAAATAAAGTGCTCTTAATATCAGTGCTCTTAATTATAACATCTCAATTCTCTTTCTATTACCTTCAGGGTTATTAAATCCATCATTAAATGAAAGTTATAACTGTATCAGAACCACATCAGTAGCTTATTAGATTGCTATCATTTTGGCTTCTTCACAGGTGACAGAGATGATAAATTCCAGTGAATGAATGAATACAATCTAGAAACAGGAATAATTATTTTGAGTGCTACTTTCCATTTCCCCTCATCTTTGGTATCTGTAGTTGTTACAATTTATATTGTTGACTTTTTTTTGAGCTCCTACTCTGGCAGTAATAGATAGAAGTAATTTAAAAATTATTCTAGTCATAACAAACTGCTCATGTATATTTACTATTGATTGAACAATAATTTTAGACACTAGTAATTTGTTTGATTTGTATTTATTTATTTGACCAAACAGAGTGATCCAAACCTTGCTTTTGACTATTCTGATTTGCAACAATTTTTTAATCTATAAAAGTTTACAGTAAGTAAAAAGAAGATGACTGTCTGCCAGAATTTACTCCTGGAACTGGGTATAAATTACTGGGTAGTGTATTTTGTGTTCTGTCATGATACAACGTTGTCAGGAGCTGATGCCAGGGGGGTTAGACTTAGGTGGAGAAGAGCTGTTTCCCACAAACATGCTCTGAGCATTCTGACTGGGGACCTATATAGAAAGTCCAAGTTGATGCACAGTCCATAAGCAGAGTATTTTGAGAGCTTTTCTTAGGATGGCTCCTTTTTCATAAGGTTACATGAATGTAGGAGCTCAAGTACACAGCACAGGTGATCAAGAGGTAATTCCAAAGCTGTTGGTTAAACATTGGGAACAACAGCAAAACCTGCATTTGAAAATATCCTGTGAGTCCCTGCTGCTGCCTGCATGCTTAGAAGCATATGGTGATGGAAACACAGAGAGCTTGAGTAGCACCTCTGGTGACTCACAACAGCCATGAACAACCAGAAAATGCACCTATCATCCTGCTCTTTTTTCCTTGGCAAATAACTGGGAGGTGTAAATTTCTAGACACAAGGGGTATGCAAAGCTCTCTTCAACCTTCCTGCCACATATTCTGGATTGCTTCAAGTGCAATCTGGTAGCAGCTCAGGGTCAAGGCCACCATAATTAACTTCAGCCAAAAAAAATAATTAATAAATTCAGCATATTAGGAAATGCACTTGTGCAGAAAAGTATTGTAGGTACAATGTGAAATTTGCTTATGGTTGGTTCAGAACACGTATGTAGGAAATTGGATTTATTTAGCTGGTCACAGGAATGCATTTATAATCAACTCGCCTGGATTCATGCATTGTATTTAGGTTATTAGAACCTTCAGAGCTTATATAACATTCCTGTCTCAACAAGTAATTTCTCACTGCAAATTAATTATTGAGTATTTTGTAGTGAGATCTGAAATCCCTTCTCAGTGTCATGTGGCTCAGCTACTGGCTCAAAACTATCACCTGATCCTTCAAAGACCATCCAGCTGCCTCAGCTGTACCTGTTCTGTTCTGCAGTCACCTTCATATTCTGGATTGCTTCAAGTGCAATCTGGTAGCAGCTCAGGGTCAAGGCCACCATAATTAACTTCAGCCAAAAAAAATAATTAATAAATTCAGCATATTAGGAAATGCACTTGTGCAGAAAAGTATTGTAGGTACAATGTGAAATTTGCTTATGGTTGGTTCAGAACACGTATGTAGGAAATTGGATTTATTTAGCTGGTCACAGGAATGCATTTATAATCAACTCGCCTGGATTCATGCATTGTATTTAGGTTATTAGAACCTTCAGAGCTTATATAACATTCCTGTCTCAACAAGTAATTTCTCACTGCAAATTAATTATTGAGTATTTTGTAGTGAGATCTGAAATCCCTTCTCAGTGTCATGTGGCTCAGCTACTGGCTCAAAACTATCACCTGATCCTTCAAAGACCATCCAGCTGCGTCAGCTGTACCTGTTCTGTTCTGCAGTCACCTCAATACAGGTCTGTCTGCACATACAAAGCTGACAAAAATAGCAAGACTAAAATTTATTTTCAAAATATTTGTCTCTTCTTATTTCTCCAGCAGTAACCACAACTGAAACAACAACAAAAAAACACTTTCTGAAGTATTTTAATCATGCCACTGTGGACATGATTAAAACAATTTTTAAGCATTAATATTTACAAAGAAAAGACAAGTTATGGTAAACAACCCAAGCAGCATTTCCACTTGGAAATGGAGTGCAAATAGTCATAAAAACTGATTATTCAACTAGCAGTTGTGCTACACATGAAAGGTATGATTCCCTTCTGCCTGGCCTGTGTGTTTAGCTAAGCAGAGAAAGAGCTTCAAACCCAAGGTCTCTGGAATGATGGCCTGGTTAGAATATGCACACATCTAGAATCCACAGATATCAAGCCTTCCTATTACGAGAAATTTCTTTTTCCTAGGGTAAGAGGAAGATGAAAGAAGAGTGTGAACTCTGTGAAGCATTTATTCAGAAGTCTGCACAAAAGCTGCAGCAGGGGCTGCACGTGGGACGCCTGTCACCTCCATCTCCTGGGTGCCAACAATGCCAAGCAGGGTGAATCGCTTCCCGTGAGAAGGAAAACAAATCAGCTGCTTCTCCAGGAAGCATTTAATTGAGTTTTCCTTCCTGGAACCCCAGAACACTCACACATTCCGTGATCCCACCTCTGACTGCACAGTGTAATTTCTTAAATCGTGACACCTGCTCAGAAAAGAAGAGTCACAACTTGCTTGTGGCTGCCCTACTTTCCCAGCTACCAGGCTGCTGCCAAGAGCTCAGGTTCTCTGCAGTGGTCAGAGGGGGACAGAGTGTAACGAGTGAATGGACAGTATTTGATAACGAGGGGTGAGGGTGATCTGCAGGAAAGGTGAAAGTCTAGCCCTGCCTCTAGTGCTGGGGCAAACAGTGACGTAGATGTGCCAAAAGAATTTGGAAGAAACCAGAGTTGTAATGCAGAAATACCCAGATTTTTTTCTGCTCAAGGCTAATGCCCCATGCTAGGCTTGCTTTACATTCTACTTATTTGAAGTTTTAAAAAGCCAGATATTCATAGTAACATTCCTCAGTCACATTTTTCTCACATAGCTGCTAGTGCCCTTGGTGTACATCCCCTTTTTTAGAAAGGTTGTAATCATGTAATAGGAGCTCAACAGGCAACTATGGAGTTAATGAAAATAATGCTATTTCACCCAAACATGTGAATCTACCCACACTGTTTCTCTCCCACTCTCCAAAACCGATGTGGGATAAATATCTGAAATATTTCTATTTTGGTTTAAGCTGTCTAAAGCACCTAAAAGAAGGTTAGGAGTAAGAAGATATAATTCTGCCTCTTTTAAAATATTTTTCAACTTGTTGAAAAGAGACCATACAGTCATGTTTGGACCTGAAATTCAAAATGTGTGGCAGAAGGATGAAGAAAGGGGGAGTCATTCTATAAAAATACAAAAGAATAGGCTTTTGCTATGAAAGTTGGCCAAAATTTCATGAAGTCATATGTCCCTGGAAAAAGCTTTGGGCAGATGTCCAGTAGAGACTTGTGTCCTGTCCACCAAGGATGTTCCATCTGGATAGTGATGTCCCTGCCAAACTGAGCATGTGCAATCCACTTGGAATAATGAGGTATGTTTTGCTCTAGGAAGAACAAAATTCCTTTGTGCCTCTTCCTTGTGGTTGCAAAAAACTACAGGTGTGGAGAAGGAAGATTAAAAAAGGGGTGAGAAGTATGACTTCTTTTGGGAAGGGGTCTGAGATTTCTCTCTGTTGCAGAAAGTCAGGTAAGAAGGATGTGAGAGAGGGAGGGAACAGCCATCCTGGAATGAAGGAGGGTGAGAAAAGGGAGCAACAAAAAGTGAGGAGAAACAAGTGAAGAACCAGACAATTGCATCTGCAATGATAGGTTTGGGAAACTAAGTGAAAACAGTAAATACATAAGACTGACAGAAAACAGTAAGTTCTGAAAACTCCAGTTTAAGAGGTAAAAGCAAAAGATGAAATCCAATTGTTACTTATAAAGAGACAGAATGACATTTTTATTCTCCCTGTGTAACCTCTGCCCTAGACAAGATGGATGCTGCTTTGGCTCTAAATTGGGACTAATTCTAACTGGGACTATACTGAATTTATTGTAAAATAAGAATCTGTCTTTGGCTGAGGTAATAGATGATGAGGTAATGGACCACTACAATGGCAGCAATAGTGAGACAAGACCGTCTTTTATAAGGTGAAATAGAATTTTACCCTAGAAAGTCTTTTGAACTCCATCTTTAGCACAGTTCCATCTGAGATAGTGCTACTCAATGGAGATGAATGCCATTTGAAGCATTCACAGCACCTACAGCTGGGGAAACATCAATACATTCTGACCATTGTAACTGCCTTTGAAATCAACTACAGCATTTAATGCACATATAAAGAGGTAAAAATACTGAGAGTCCTGAAAATCCAGCACGAGGTGACTTGTGACTGGTGATCAACAGCTAAGGTTGTGGAACCTCAGACTTGTAGCTGTACCATGGTGGTATTCATAGCACTGAAGAAAATAATCAGAAATTATAAATCCCTTACACTGGTGAAAGCACTTTAAATGTAACTAATTATTTTATATACAGTGCATGGTTTAACTTCTTAAATAGGTATAGGCCATATACAGGATGGAAAGATGTAAAAAAGAATAATTATATGTATCACTCTTTTATTCATTAGATATAATTGATTAAGTTCAATTTTAAGGGATGAACTGAAGCCTCCAATGTCAGTATTTAAGAGCCAAGAATATAATCAGTAACTTATGAACAGAGTTAGATGTTCATTGACAAATTCTGCCTGTTTTTGCCAAAAATTAAGCTAGAGTTAATGCTTTTCATCCTCAGAGGGATTCTGAAATACTAAATTTCAAAAGTAACAACAAAAAAAAATTGATGGGGGAAGCAGGAAAACATCTGCTGCTTTGTAGCAGTATAATTTTTGCCCTGCTAAATAAACCTACATCTGAAGTATTTTTTCATCTTTTGTAATTTTTATAGTTGATGAAGTTAGCAAATGAAAGCTGTGAGATTTACTAAACAATATTAATTCTTTCCTCACTCAACCCTGAACATCTATTCCTCAAATGTTGCAATTCAATTTCTAAAAGTAAACACGGAACTATAATTTCCAAATAGATCACATATACGTTTAATACAGAATGACAGAAGTAATTACCTTTCAGTGTCTCCACTGACTGTGTCCCCTGCTCTCTGTGGAAGAAAAACAGAGTATTAAGCACAGCTAAAGACTGTACTTCCTTGGTGCACCCAACCCAGCAGTATCTGCAGTGAAAGAAGTCACAGAATAAACCACAGCAGTCATTCTGTAACTCTGAGGGAAAGGAAATGGAAAATATATTTCAATTTCTAACTAAATGTTATTGCACAATGAAGATCATGTTTAAAAAAACTTGCATCTGCTCTTACAGTTTCAGCTGCCACATAATTGGGATCAAAGCTCTTTAAAAGAAAGGAGCTAAACACATGTTAGAATGTCACTGTTTGCAAACATGTTAATATTTGAAAGGGAGTTTAAGTGTAAAGGGCAAATATTCCAATATTGAGCACAGAATTTCAAAAGAAAGAACTGTAGAAGTTTTTCAGAACAATAAGGAACTTGTCATCAGAACTTACTTTAATACCCTTCTTACACAGCTTTACATCGCTTCATTTTTACTACACTGGTTATTCCTCTGAGGCTTGGAAATGAACATTTCTTTTAGTAGTAAGTGATTCAGGATTGAAAATAAAATCTGTTTCTATTACTTGAAACCAAGCTTTATGATGGGCAAGTGTTCATCTTGAGATCACAAAAATGGTATGTTTTCAAAGTAATGTCCATTTTTTTTAGCAATGCAAAAAATGGCAGTTGAAAAACCTTTTACTTAGGATGCTTTCTGAATAACCAAACAGGAAACAAGTTAGTTTTTTGAAGTTTGTGTTTGAATGTCAGTGCTCCAGGCACACTGTGAGGTGTTGGATCCCACGTGACTTCAGAGAAGTGTCACCAAACTGAAGCACGAGTTGCCCCTGTAAAAGGCAGGATGGTTGCTGGGTCTGTCTGTCCACACAGGCCGTGACACAGGTCTGTGCTCACAGGAGGAAGCATTTCTAACAAAACTTTAGTGTCCAGGGGACAAGGACACATTTTGCCACCTCCTTCCTTCCCATACACACTTTCCCCTCACCCACCCCTGGCGTGTATCCACATATAGAATGGTTTATCAACTTTTACCATGCCACTTCTACTGTGCTTAATAGATGATTTGCCATTTGAGGAAGGCTGAAAAACTCTCAAGTAGTCAAGTTATCCTGGTAAGAACAAAAAAGTTCAGAGGGGATTGATGATCCTACAGTAATATTACCCAGTAACTATGTTCATCACTTGCTTACATCTAGTTATCTAACCTAGGATCAGAAAGATATTTTCCCCTGAGCAGGCCCATGTAGATCTACACAACTACCTTTTCTTGTTTTCTCTTAAACATTCCTGTTATCCAAAGCATTCCTCATATCCAAAGGAGAGTCAGCCTGCCACAGGGACACAGTGAATGTACAGGAGGTTTATGAGTGGCAAAGATTTATTTCTATACTATCAAGCTTATGAAGGTACTGACAGCCAAAAGTGATCCCTACATCAGTCTCTGAAGTTTCACACCTATCACTGCAATGATCATGGGGCTGACAATTAAGGAAAGGTGATGGCTCTTCCTGGTTTTGCAGCTGGGACATGTTTGTGCTTTGAGTAAAATGCTGCCATAATTAACCCACACTCGAACCAGAGAATGTGTTTTGGCAAAACTGTCTAAAAAACAACATAAATGACGTGGACTTCATAGTTATACTTCTACAGGCCCTCCTGTGTCTTACCTTCCACATATTTTACCAGTAACTCTTGTTGCTGCATTAAATACTATTTACTACTTTTAAAATTGCCTTTTACTTCTTCTAGTAACTCCTTCAGCTAAAATATCCTAGCAAAAGTGAGCATCAAAGATAGTTACTATTCAAATAAGATTATCTTAGCTGATGAAAAGCAATTAAATGCTACCCTTACACCTAAAAGCAGGGGGCTCTCCTACCTTCCTTGCTGAAACCAGGCAAAGGCAGAGCTCCCCAACGACTAATTGAGCACATAAAAATGTAACAAGCTTTTCTGAGTGCTATAAACAACTTCATGCTGAAATCTAGTCTAAAGTACCTAGAAAAAAAAAAGAAAATATGTCAGATAGAAAGATTCTCATTTTCTTGAAGCTAGCTTTAAGAGGTAACAGCACCCATCTACAGCCAAAATGTCTGTTTGGAGAGCTCCAGAAACATCCTGCACAATAAATGTCAGATTGCTGCTACTGCTGCTAATGCACTATTAAATATGAATGAACCAATCTGATCAACCCTGAAAATACTGTGGGCAGCATAATATGATGTTGTGTGGCTAACAGAGTAGAAGAACTTTGACACAAGAGCACTAACCATGAAAAATAATTCATATTAGCAGGCTCAAAGATTTTCTTTTCATATCCCTCTGCCTTCTAGTACTACTAATTTTAGCAACTGAAAATGGGAAGAATAATTCAGTCAGTTTAAGTGTTTCCCATTCTATTTCTTAATTAGTAGAGGCCTTCCTTTTCTAAAACTGCTCCCAAAGTAAAAGCCAAGTGTTTTCCAAATCAAGATACATCCAATTCTCTCCCACATGGGATTCCTGCCACATTCCTTCCTCTAACAAAGCTGAGAAAATTCTCCTTGCTCACACGGGCTGCCCAGCTTCTTTTCATCACATGTATTACACACTTGCATGGCCACTACACATCTAGCCTTGTTACTTATTGTCTTCTAAAAAAAATGCACAAAGAACACCTCTATCACAGGTGATCACCTTGGATTGTGACTCCTTTTGATGGGATGTATTCTGTTAGTACAGCTGTAAGTAATTGTTTGGATATTGTGAACTTGCAACAAAACAAACCACAAACTAGAGTGAAATGTGCTTCTCTTAATAAAACATTTTTTTTTTTAACAGGTCCTTTCAACACTAGTATTTTTTTTTTGCATTAATGAGCACTAATTTTAAAAGATATTGAATAATCTAATCTAATTATTAAAGAATAGTCTGTAGTAGGGAAATTTTACAATGGGTCAATAATGGAGGGAAAAAGAAAAAATACAAGTTAACTATAACTACTCATAGGTTATGCAAATTGTAACTTACATTAGTTCAGTGCAATTTAGAAATGAGCAAAAAAGTATACATTATTTGTATAAATATGGAGGGGGAGAAGTTCATAAGAGTACTTGAAAAGTATTTGTTTAAAATATAATTGCAATGGTACCAATAGAAAACATTTATAAACTTTCCAATATTTATCAATAATTACTTTATTAGAAAAAAATCTCTGCTCCTGACTGACTCATTAATGACATACATATTTTTACCACTATTTAAGTATGGACTATGAATTACTGGAGGTTTACATACATATACATACAACCTTTGGTTTGGCTGAATTTTTGCCCCCAAACAGTTATCATTGTAGCACAATCCAGTTGCTGCTCGAAATGCCAACCAACAAAAGGATTCCTGATAGCACATATAGAAAACTCCCCACACTGGCATTTCTCTACATATGGCTAGAATTAATTCCCTTGTCTAACAGGATTATGCTCCCAGTATTTGGAAAACAAGTTGCCTTATCCTAGTTCCCAAACTAAAACTTTACTCAATCTTACACTAAAAGGCCACATCCATGACTAGTAGACATGTGGGAGGCTCAGGAGGCACAAGTCTTGTGATGCTGCCACAGACTATAGAGCACAAAGTCTGTGAAATTCAGGTCACTGGCACCTCTCAGCCTTCTTTAGAGTCAGCTCCACATTTATGTAGCTCTAGGGATTTTAGTGGATCTATTTTCTGACTTACACAAGTAGAAATGAAAGGAGAGTAAAGCCTAGACAGTCTAACAAGCAGATCTGATGATCCTCTCCCAGAGGAAATCCTGCAGAAACTCCTCTTTACCTGAAATTCCTATAAATACTTGAGAACAAAAAGAATTGTTTCCTTCAATTAGGATTTTATGATGTAAAGAAATGTTTTCTCATAAGAAGTAAAGAAATCACAGAAAACAAAAGAACCCTGAACCACAGAGATATTGTGAAAGCAAAGGTTGTTTAGTTGTTGTTTCCCAGTGGAATAGACTAGAGTAGGGGGTTGTGAGACTAAAGCAGTTTGATAACAGGAGTTACTAATCTCAATGGTCAAATGCAATATATTAATTCTGTCTAGATATGTCTTTTATCCAGCTGCAAAACAGATTATTTCACCTTTACTATACATACTGTTATAATCCAGATACTGAATATTGTTATTTTACAGATATTGAATTCCCTACAAAAATGATTTCTTCTCCTGCCTCCTTAGCAAAGATATTCATTATCCTAAGTATTTCTTTCCATCAGGTTAGTTCAAAAGTGAACCAGCAGCCTTGTTGCCAGGGGCTTCACTTATCTCTCCAGCTCAGTGAGCTGATGCTTAACCCATTGAATACACTTGCAAAATTACCATGTTCAGCTAAAAAGGAAAGCTGCCCTTGAGGTTTTTCTTCCACTCCCTCTCACTGAAGGGAGGGATAAAAGAGAAGGAAATAGTCCCCATGCAAGCTACATCCATGAGCTGCTCAATTTTTAAGCTGGGGAAGCAGGAAAAAAAAAAGGATGAGAGATGACAAAATCAACTAAGGACAGAAGAAGAACATCCACTCAGAATTTGTAATTTTGCTGCACAAGATTCCATGGGAAGGGGAAGTGGAAGAAGAGTGCCTGAAGCTAAAAGGAGATAGTGCAGCTCCAGGAATTACACAGGTCAGGGAAAAAGAGTCAATTCCTTCCCCTTCCTTCGTCTTAACATTCCCCATTGCTCTAGTCCCACACAGGACTGACCTTTCCTGCCAGGCAAGGCCTTCTCTGCTCCTCATCTTGCTGGGGAAGGTAGGAAGCCTGCTAAGAAGGTAAAGAGGGTAAGGACAGGGACCAAGGCCTGAGCCAGTGAGGAGAGAGGAAGACTCAGAGGAGAGTCTTTAGAATACTACAGCTGGCTTCCTGCATACTGATCCTTTTGTCAGCAACAGCAGCAGATGATATTTGTACAAAAAGGAAGATGAGTTTGCATATTTACATTTGGTACATTCTTCTGGATGACAATTATGGCCATTATGGTGGCAGTAACACCAGTTGTAGCTCACATTTATGAACAAATGCTGAATCCTATCAATCCAAATTGTTGTTACATTTATCTTTAGTCTACATAGAATCAGAAATCAATTTCTTTTGGATTTGTCTTTTTTGTTTGCTTGTTGTTTTATTTTTGATAGCCTGAAGAAATAATAAAGCAATAAATGTATGTGCTAGAATAATACAATAGAGTCATTCTTAGCTATTTTGTAACTTTTCTGTACTCCAGAATGCTTTGCAAATTGCAATTTATACATGAGGATGCAGCAGGTTCATGACTGCTTCATTTGCTGTCGTTGGTTGTTTCTAGTGGATTGTTTGAAGACTGCAGAATAAACTAATTTAAATATTCTCTAATACAGCTAAATTACTTATGAAAACATGGTGTATGTTTGGATAAAGACAGTCTCATATTTGCTTTGCTGCAAAGCTTCCTAATATAGCTATCAGTTTAAGGAATTCAAAACAAACAAGGTAGCCTAAACATTTGGAAGCAAGCAAGAAAACACAGCCTATCTCTGGGTTGAATTGCTGAAGCAGGTATCACAGGGCAGTGCAAATACACCAGTCCTAACCACTGCAGTGTGGTCCCTGCTAAATTCCTGGCCTTCTCCTGGAATACTGCACAAGTGGAGCCCAAGATAGGTCCACAACAGGCAATGGAAATGCTCAAACCTCAGCTGAGCTTCACAACTGCTCTTAGAGATGGATGGATATACAATGTCTGGATCCAGATGCAGTATATTATAGAATGAGTAAGCTCAACCATTGTTTTAAGTTGCTTCTGGAAGTGAAAAGGTCCATCTAAAACAAAAGCTGGTTTGCACTGTGCAGATACACAAGCTAAATTTGGTCTAATTTAGAGAATCTACACACTGTTTTCACTTTGCATTACGGATAGAGTATAAAGGGTACCAGAAGTTGAGATTCAGTGGTAATTTAACTTCCTTAGTGCAGGGGAACTTCTAAGCAAAACTTTCCAGCCTATGTAATAACTTCCTTTATAGAACAAGTTGCTCAGGACTAAAATTCACCACAAATCCAACTGCGTTCTTGCATCTCCTTACAACAAATTGTTGAGTTTTTTGATAGAAATCAAGGACAACCATAACTTACTTCTCTTTATTTTCCCTTGTACTGTAACATGCCTTTTCCCTTTTGAACTGTTCACAGATTAATGAAGAGTGCTGTTTAGAGAATTATGTCTAAACAGAACTGTAAATAAATCTGTTATTCAACATTGCTACTGAAGGATCCATCTTGCACTACTACTAGACACTTGTCAGCTCAAGCCTTCACCTACACAGTTATGGAACAGTAAAATACAAAATCATCTTCTCTTACAATCAACACAACTGGGCAGAATCAGTTTGAAGCTACAGCAGCCAGAAATACTTATGTTAGATTCTCTGAGCAGCTAGAGCCCATGTAACCATTCCCACAGCAACCTTTCATCATAACTGCAAGGTAGGGAAATCTGTTTTCCCTATTATAGGTACTTAAATATAAAGCAGAGATAGGATTTATTCAGCAATTCAGAACAGAAATAAAACTCTAAAGAAAGTAATTCTCATCCTTGACACTTAGAACAGCTTTGTTTCTTCCTACAAAATCAGGAAGGAAGAAATAAAATATGAGCAATTTTCCTACAAAATTGGCAATAAAAGACTCCTCCTTCAGTGATATGGAGCTGAATGTATATGATTGTCCCAGACTATCTCCATTCGTCTACTTAGCACTCAGACTGCCTATTATCCAGAAAAAGTGCCTGGAACATCTGGCACATCCCAGCATGCATGCATTACAGAAAAAAACAGCCCTCCACTGGTTTCGCACACATTTTAGTTCTCAGCATGTACCATTAAGCTTTATATCATCTGTCAAGCTGCCTTGTGCAGCTCCAAGACCAGTTAAACAGCATTTACATCATTCTGTGCTGAAAGGCATGCATTACCAACTTCCTGTGATCAGCAGG
>NW_009953004.1:1288844-1303068 GCF_000747805.2 Chaetura pelagica
CAGCAGGAAGGAAATAAAAAGGAAGCAAGTGCTGCGAAACAATGAGTAACCCTAAGTGACCATAATGCTTCAAATTATCTTTAAAATAAGAAGTGACTACTGCTATAATATTCTCAACGACTACCCTAAAGCAGCCATTATTTCTATTTTACTATGTAGGGAATATTGAAATGAAAGAATCAATCTTAGAATTCATTAAAAATTAAGTCTCTTCAACACACTGAATTCTAATTCACACACAAAAAAATTAGAAGATTCAATAGTTTATAATAAAACTTATTAATCTATGATACTACAAAACAAACTATCCAATCACTTTGTAGATAACAGACCCAGAACATTTACCACCAAGTAAAACCAGATGACAGATCATGATCTTATTTGAGAATTTAATGTAGTAACTAGCAAATTAAATTTCAGAGCTTCAAATCAGAGTACAAATCTGAGGCAGTAAAACCACCAAGGTGACCACCATGTGGACTTTCAGACCGGGTCTGGAATAAGAAGTTCAGTATTTCTTTGAGACAGAAGCAGGTTCCCATGGTGCAAAATGAAACTGAGCAGCAGGAAGTGTACAGTTAGCTCGAGTGTTTTAGAAGCCTGGACATCAGTTTGAGCATGGAGAGTATTCTCCCTTCAAGACTTTTTGGTTTTGTTTTTTGGGGAAAAATGACAAATGAAAATTTCTCACGTATATCTGATCTACTGTGCAGTAGTTCTACTTGATAAGTTAATTTTCTTCAGAATAAACTCTGGTAACACAACATGAGAACATATTCAGATTTTAACTCTATTCTTTAAGCCCAGAGTCTGTTCCAATAGTGCATTTCAGCCATGTTATAATGGATATACTTCTGTGATATTTACATATGCCTCACTCTTTAGCCTTAATCTGGTAAACAATGTCACTTCAGAAGTAAGGCATTAGTAAACATAGGAAGTCATGTTCTAAGAAATACTCTATTGATTAATAATTAATTATAACAGCCCTGTTAATTATAATTGACTCTTCCTTGGATTGTGTCACATGCGTCACAGAATGGCGTATTGATTAAATTAGAGTTATAAATATATCCTGAAAGGGCCAGTGTTTCTTGACAGTAATGGTTAATTGCAACACAGATTTCTGCATCAGTTCATATCCTGGGCATACTGCCAATATTGCATTACCTAAATATCCATTTCATATAGTAAATCTGCATCCTCACACCAACTTCTGAAATCAGTCTAATTGTTTAATTTTAGGTTCCAAATCAACATTCCATCCAAAGCATTAATCTAGTGGTGAATCTATGCAATTACCAATTTCGCAAATCTTCTTCTGTGTCTGGTAATTTGAAGTAGTGGTGTCTTTCTTTTTTTAAATGTATTTATACAAGGGCTTAGAAAATAAAGCAATGGCTAAATGACACTGCAGATCTTGATTTCTCCTTCCATCCATGCCATACTCATTCGCTTACAAGGCACTATCACCTTCCCTTTACTAAAGATTATTAGATCCTATTTAACATTATAATTTCATTTTCCAAAGCACTTTTCTGGGTCAGAATTTTGATCTACATCCAAAAGTTGTTCTGGGTGTGTGTTAAGTGTAGAGGAATTCATGGAAATCTGATTCTAACAGTTCTGCAGTTTTGGCTTCCATAACAAAAAAACAAACCAACAACATCATCAAAAAATGAAACTAGATTTGTCATCTGCCTCCTGACAGCTGAGAAAAAAAATTCACAGACCAGAAGAGCTGATCTCAGGCAAATATTTTAAAATGTATTTATTTATTTTAAATAAGGGGCAAAATCTGTTTTATGATTATTGGGTTAAGTTTAGAAATATCCTCTTTCAATTAACCTTAGTCTTGTTGTAGAATAAATTCTTGTTGGAATAAAACCTCATTATCAAATAAGTAAATATATCAAAATGCTTATGAAAATACCTTGAGATAGTAAGAAAAGGAGATTATGTACCTAAACATAAATTTCTGTCTAGGAAGACTGCTATAATTTTTCACCTCCTTTCAGATATCCACATGCCATTAAATGTTTTTGATATTTAGCATTTTCACTCCAGGTAGCTATCTTTCAGGATAGATATGCCAAACGATTTTTTGCTTCACTTTTCGGAATTCTTTCAGTATTTAAAATGGAAAGTTGTTGTTAATCTGAATGATTTTGTACTGGCAAGAACCCATAAAACCTGTGTCAACAACTCTTGTATATTTCTAGACTCGATTCCTCTTGTATATTTATAAGGGAGTTGACTAAGTGCCTGAGATATTCTGATTTTATGGTGATAAAAGAATTCATACCACTCTGTCAGTGCATGAATAATCATTTTACATGCATCCTCCTCTGGAATAACTGCATATTATAACAGAGTTTATGAAACAGGTACTGCACTGACCTTTTGGGTAGATCAACAACTACATGTAAGTTTTTCTCCTCCCAGGATTCCACCTTCTTTCCATCTTCCTTCATTTCCTTCAGACACTTTATAATTGACATATTATGCCATTAGGGTTTTTTTTTTTTCATATATATTATGTTCTCACACAATCTCCTATTACTCACTTATCATATCTGCTTCAAATAATTGCATGTCTTTTCATAGAAAAGAAAAGGCACAGAATGAAGAACTGCTCCTACTCACTGTGACTTACAAGCAGAAAAGTCTGTTACAACATTGCAGACATTTAAGATAAAATATCTCTATAATGTGCAGCTTGTTTTTTTGTTTTTACAAACTGCTCTATAGAACACAAAGCTCATATCATGGTATGGAAATCATTCAAGGTAGTATCTCTTCAGACAGAATAAACACCTCCTGATAAACAATCATGGGATTTATAAACTGCTTGGCTTTCTCTCATGTTCGGGGAAAAGACCTTCCACCTTTCCAAAAAGATTAACTTCGAGCAGAGTAGGAAAGGGAAACTTAAATTTCCTGAAGACAGAGGAAAAGTATCTGATGTTCAGACTATCAAATGCTGACAGCTTTCAGCAACCGAGATGAACCACGGACTGTATTTCACCCATCAGGTGACCCCTCTCAGACCTGGTGCCAACATGGGCATCTCCCAGGATTTTGCTGAGAGAAACCCAATCAGAACCTCGAATGCAAAGAAGCCTGAAGAAACTTGCTGCAAGTTTTTCTTTTTCACTTGTGTGTTTCTAGGAGGAAATTCACCACAAGTATAAAATAAATACACCTTTGAATGCTTCCATACCAAATGTGGGGAGGAAATAGGCTTTTTTTTTTTTTTTCAGCAAACAACTACCCTGAAGATACTGACTATTGAGCACAGAAGACTTGTAAGCTACTACTCTCTGTCATGAGAACTGATCAGTCTGCTTCCAAATGGCAGGACCCTGAGCAGAACTGAAGAATGCCTCTATAAAAGGCAATATGCACACACAAAGCATGAACAGCACACTGATCTCTGAAAGGCTATTGATGACTGCAGGACATCCAAATCAGCACAGGGAAGCTCTACACTAGCCAACAGTCATGAGAACCTAGTGCTTTTTCATGGTGGCAGCCATGAAACTGGGCAGCCCTTCATCCAATTAATCATATCCTTTCCATTGTTTTTCAGTCCAAAGTATTTCCTATCTTACCCATATGAACACATTCACATGACTAGACTGTGGCCATGGTATTGCAGTTTAAACAAACAGTAATTCCATTAAGCTTGTCTTTTTTTACAAGCGATAATGACTGAAGTGGAAATGTAAAAGCATAAACTAATTTATAATTAACTGTGATCAGAGGCTGAGTATAGTATCCTTGTCAACCTTTGAAAAATTAATATGGTCAAATCTAACTCAACTCAGTGAGACTAAGTAATCAAGAGCAGTATTTTACTGAAAGCATCTGATATAAAATGGTCCTTGCCTTGCATTTTTCAGCTCTGTCTAGACCATTCTTAGGTGAAAGCTATCATGATACTGACATTAAACAACTTTCTTGGACTATAAAAAAAACACACATTAAAACACAAGGTAGAAGAATATGCCTTTAAACCTGTATTAGTCCTAAAAGGAAAACATTTTAGTGCTTTCCATGTGCTTCATGTAAGAAGGTTTTGCAAATGTACTTACGTGATAAAGTGGAACTGTGTTGTTTTCTGCTAGTGAGAAATTCAAGACATCTTGCTGTCCAGGTTCAAGCCTAACATTCACAGTAGATGTCAACACAGGTGGACTAATAGGGTAGTTTGGACTGCTTGTATTTTTGCCCTTTTTTCTTGACCTACGACCTGTGTCCCTTTTGCTGTCTTTTTGTGTCAAAGGCTCTTCTTGGATAACCAGTATCTTGTCATCACTCAGGTACCGCAGGAGGGAATTCTCAGAGTCAGTTGTTGGAGGGAAAAAAGGAAAAAGAAACATTAGTAAGAGGAAACAGAGAACCATTTTGGCTACACTTGTATTGTCAGCTTGGCTAATTCCCCACTGCATCTGAAGCTCTCTCCTCTGCAAAGTTATTTGTAACAAGGTTCCATTCAAGAGCAAACCAAGTAGTTGGCACAGATTAGGTGGTGGTGAACACCCAGGTCCATGCATAATGGGCAGTATGAAGGTAGCCCATGTCATATGGCTTGTGTGACAAGCTACAGATACAGCCAAAAGGTTTTAGTGAAATGTCAAAGGTCAGCCCTTGGTGCTGTTAGATTGGAAAGTCATGTGAGAGCCGAGGGAATTGTCAGGGCTTGCACTGGACTGGGTACCACATGTGCTGACACCACCTGCCACCTGAGGTGAAAGGGAGCATACATAGAGCAGTCTGTAAATTGTATGAAGCAGGAAGCATCTCTGGGACCATTCCAGAGACAAAGATTGTGACTTCAAGGAACCTGACAACTTGGAATAATGGTCTTAAGGATGTGTGCAGCATGCTTGGGCACAATTTCAAAATGGGAACTGGTAAGGCAACAAGTCAGAGGAATGGAATCTGACTGTAACAGTGAAACACAGAGTAAACATAAGCCAAAATATTTGGAACAAATCAGAAAAGGCGCCTTAAATGAAATCTATTTTATTTTGGAATGGAAGATAACTGAAAAAGGTTTAAATTCCTGTATTAATTTTTCAGAGTATCATTCAATTTTGTCACATTGTAAGCAGACAACTTGAACTCAGCTACCCACACTGTGCCTAAAAGATTCTGACATATTAGTAACTATTTAAGAATCTTTAACATTTGGTATAACAATATACATATTTGCCTATTTGCAGATATCCTTTTGGATTATGTAAATGCTTTTTAGCTGAGGAAAAATAGGAAAAAAAGAATTTGTTACCACTGATCTTCTTCCAAGTTCGTTCCAATGGGAATCAATAGATACTTTTATGATAGTATTGCTGCTCTGAGCAGTACCAGTAACATTGCTGATTCCAGTTTCAAATGTTCATTCATACAAATCAAAATGTGTCTCAAAGGACATTACCTTCCATCTATATCATCACTTACTGTTTTCTAGAACTGTGAAGATTAAGAACTGATTGTTATTAACATATATCTGAATCCTATAATTTTTTCTTCCTGTGATGCTTACTTTTTTCCCTACTAGATTTAGATAGAGTAAATCCCTCCTACAGAAACAAAATTTTTAATTTTCAGAAAACAAAACCCCCAGATATTTTACCTTCTCTGTGGCAGTCAAGCAAAATAGATTTGTTTCCTGTGATACCTTCATGTTTCTGAAGTAACAAAAAAACCCCCATGGAGAACAGCAGAGAAATAAAAAATACTCACCTCTGCTTCCCCTCTTGTACATGTTCTGTTCTTTTGACTCCCCTATCCAGCTGTACTCAGTAGGCATAGAAACAGGCCTCAAATCTCCTGGAAATAATTCAAGATAAACCAATGTAATTTTTGAAGACTTAAAATAGAAGACTGTGGAGTAAGTAATGCCTAGAGATTACAGGCATGACATGACCCTTCAGAGCAATCCTTTTGGTCAGTACCTCTACGTTATACATTGTAGACTTCAGGATCAATGAAACATCATCTATGCTGGGTGCTGCTCTTCATCATATGGATTTGGAGGGAAGTACCACTGACTTGGGTGAAATGACTTGTAAGTGTAAGGCAGAATGCAAATTTGTTTTAAAACTCTGTTTTGTAAAAAACTTGCTCACTCATTAAATAGATGGAAAAAAGAAAGGAATTTTTAATGGACTAATATGCTTAGTAAGACTAGAAATGGTATTAATGCAGATAAAACATTACATATGTATCAGTTAAACAGTGAAACCTCTTTGACCTGGAAAATCACACGGTGAGTAATGAGGGGAATCTCATTTCAAGGAACATTAATTTCAAGTGCCTTAAAAATAAAACACAGAGCACAGTTTGGTAACAACAAAAACGAAGCATCAGGCATTAGGGTTTTAATTAATATGATTTCATGGCACTCTGGTTCTAAGATAGTGCTGGTCATTCCCTGCTATGGTATGGGTAGAACATGGAAAGCAGGCCATTAAATGAGGAATACTACAAACCTGACTGCAAGACATTAGCACTTTTGCCTTGTCAGTGTTCATTACCATCACAAAACACAGAAACACACCCTCCAGATGATGGGTTAAAGTCTGTCTGACCCGTAAAGCCGAAGACTCCTTTTTCCACTCACCAGCTGACTGAACTATCTGTCTTTAGCACTCAAGAAAACTTTTTGAAAGGACTTTGCTACTGTTCTCTTTCTAGGATTATTGTAGATTTTACATATGAGCAAGAGTTTCTTTATCAATTTCCCTAGGTTGGTTAGAGTGACAGGGTATTGTCTGTAAATTATTTGCATGCTAATGAAGTTTTTTTATTCAGCATTCTTCCGAAATACAGGGGGTTTTTTTGCTACTAAAATCTTAGGCTGATTTAAAAACAAATGGGTATATAAAACAGATAAGCTTCTGGACAACATGACTATCTTACAACTGAAGGGATAACATATATCATAAAAGGCAGTGCATAACTAACTGTTGTAAAACATACATAGTTTCCTTCTAATAGTTTAAACTAATTTTAAACTACAAATGTATTATTCAGCTCCTAATATTAAATTTGGTCTTAGAAGAACAATATTAATTAAGAAAAAAAACTCCAATAAATCAAACAAATGGAATAGTCAGTACTATGAAAAAGAAGGAGAAACAAGATTATACATTAAGAACCAAAAATCTGTAAATAAGAATTCACATAGTAAGTGAGGATCAAAAGAATAAAACATGGCAGTATTTATGCAAAGGGAAGAAAGGTCTGAAGCTCTAAAGAGATTTGTAACAAAAATGCCAGACGCCACCATAGAATTGACTTAGAATCATAGAACTATTCAGGTTGGAGAAGCCCCTTGGGATCACCCAGCCCAACCATCATCCCTGCTCTACAAAGCTCTCCCCTAAACCAGATCCACCAACACCACATCCAAATGACCCTTCAACTCATCCAGGGATGGTGACTCCACCACCTCCCTGGGCAGCCTGTTCCAGTGTCTGACCACTCTCGCTGTGAAAAAATTTAAAATAGAAATTTAGGACAGGAAACACAGAAGCCAAACAAAGGAACTAATGACTTTGCATACTGCTTAGGTTTTTTCCAAGTTCTTTCCCAAAGAAATGGAAGCTATAAACTGTTTTAAAATATGGCAACTTCTGTATTTTTCTGGGGAGCAGAAAATTATTGTGTACAAGTATAGCAGAAGAGATTTGATATGCATTGCCACAAGAACTCTAAACAGCATGTAAGAATCAGACTGGTGCTAGTGTTTAACTCCTGGTTAAGAAAAAAAAAAGCACTGCAGCAATGATAAATACAAGCTTAATCTTCTGAAATGGTTTGAGAAAATGGATTTGTTATTTGCCTCCTTGGATTTTGCATATATTATCAACACTGCCTGAGTATCCTTCTACCTACCAGCTGCAACAGAGATTGGTTTGTAGTAATCACTTTAGTTCTGGTAAATCCATGGTAAGAATTTATGAATTGTGGTTTATGTGGGTCCTAGCAATCATGAGAGCATGTGCTCAACCATGAAAGAGCTCCGAGGTTTTATTTTCTTTACTTTGCCCATGGCTACCTGGTTCCAGCCTTAGATACATGTTACTTGCTCTACCATCAATCCTGTCTTTCCACCAAAGGCCATATCATCACTCTGATGGTTCAGAGGTACAGATTTAAATAAAAAAATAGGAAACATTCTACAAAAATTTGGGTTTAAAACCTGTAGTTTAGAAAAATGTCTGGCTTAAAAATTGTTTTTGAAACAAGGGCATATTCCTGAGACTTTAAAATAAAATTCCTTCTAGATTTTCAAAGTCAGAGAAAATCAGAACTGTCCATCATAAACAAGACAGTTCTTGCCTATCACTGGGCTCAGGCACAGAGCCCAACATTTTAAGTCATCATGCAGCATCAATTTATGAAAGCAAGCCAAATACATCCATCTGGCTCCAATTTTAATCACAGTTAAGATCTATCTTTCATTCTAATTTTATTATAAAATGATGTCACTTAACAGAGAGGTAAAGACTGAGCATTAAAAGTCTTAAGATGGAGTTCTACTCTTGGGTGTTACAACTTTTTCAAGCACCAACTCTAAGACTACAGAAGTTACTAAAAATACGCTACAGGTAACAAGGGCTTATTAAAATTTCCCTATTCTAGAAAGGTAGTGATATATATACACAATCTTGTCCTTTCTACAGTTGATCTTTTGCCATTTTTTACCATAGCTGTAGTCAACAAAACACAAAATCAGGATAAAATCAGGATTTCATCCATTTACTTGATTAGCATAAACTAACATTCCTTTCAAACTATCAGAATGACAAATGTCAACACCAGAACAACTCTTGGAAAGCTGCATGTCCTTCGTTGGAACCTTAACTAAGGTAAATGATGTAAACTGTGCCATAAATATCTCACCTACAGTAAGAAAACCTCAGCAAGCATTTATTAAGAGAGGAAAATGTTTGTACATCTTAACTACCAAAATCTGTCTTGGCATCTGGGGCCAGCAGACTTTCTCTCAGAATTCTAACATTTATGGTGGTAAGAATGTTTCACTCTGAGAGCAGGGAAGAGAATCTAAGAGCTTTGTCTCTTAAGTACAAAGAACTGAAAGCAGCATGGGAAACTATATTGAAAAACATCCATGATATCAAATTCTGCATCAGAAACCAACCAGTTCCCTGGCAGACCAACAGCATCAGTGCCTGGAGTGCTTAAAAATGTGTCTTTTTCCCCCCAATTCTTTTTCATTTCAGCTGTTATTGGATCTTGCACTATAACTGCCTCTGGTATTATCTCCATTGAGCTGCAGCATTTTTTTATTGTCTGTGCTCTTCACTGTTCTTTTCTACTCTGTAGTAAAGAGTAAAGCTTGGGAGAGGTTCTCCCTTTTCTAGGTATCAAAGACAAAAAAATGTAGGAACTTTTTCTAACAAAATGAGAGAAAGAAAAAAAGTCACAGTGTAAGTGAATGAAGTACTTATTGATGGCATCTCATATATGTGTGTGTGTGTATATATATATATTTATAAAGGTAGAACCTACCCATACAGAATGCTATGATCAGGAGGACCCATTGCTTTCTGAGGCTCAGAAATAATGCCATTGTCAAAATAAGATATAATGACAGTTTTTTTTAAAAATCTTTTTTCATAACTGTGTAGACCTAACAAAAATAACTTACTGCCTTAAGAATAAAACCACTGAAATATGTGGAGAATACACTGCTGTATTTCAGTAGTACTCTTCTAAAGTGCACCAAACAAATCAGTTTTTAGCAGATTAAAAAAAACCAATTAAAAATTTGCCAATTCATTTTCAGCAACACCACTTCTACATATACTCATGTACAAGCACATATGTTTCTATACCTGCACACTCATATGGATTTACATAAACAAGAAATTTCTATATAGAACCACAGTTTACTATTGTTTTAAAGCATCTTACATATTTAAGCAGTCCCCATTCTAGGATTTTTAAGAATATTTCTAGTATTGAGAAGTGCATTGTAGGGTACTACCCATGTGTTCTGACACTACTCCATTTAATACACCAGTGAATCTTGGAGGGCCTTACATCTTACAGATGTTTTCATACCACAAGTAAGTCTTTTCAGGCTTTCCATTGAGGTTTACCAGCCCAGAACACTGCAACTAGAATAATCTCCTTGAGCTTGGGAATGAAAATGAGTAATTGAAGATGGTAACTACCCAAATGATATGGACTTAAGTATCATTGGAAATTTTAATTACACACTGTAGAAGAAACCTTTCACTAACTTCCACACTCTTGATCCTGAATGTTAGCTTGCAATTATACTATTATTTCACAAAAACTTTTGTCCAGTACTCAGAGCCTACAGGTCATGATCTAATAAAGAATGATAGGTAGTTGGGGGTGTTGCAGCACCATTTGTCAGGCCCATCAATTCAGACATGCAAAGGCACTCCAGCCTACCGTGAGTGGGTGTTTTTTCTCTCCTCCTCACTCCCGTAGCTCTGCTCCTCTCATAGTCAGAGCCCACAGGGTGGCCTTCACCTTCAATTAATGTGTAGTATTTCCCACTTTCATGCTCCAGAAAATAGCTTGGAGACTCTGAGCCTTTCATTCCAGACTTTCCAAATTTGCTGATGTCGTCACAAGACATGATTCCAATTTCATCCCTAAAAACAGTAGGCCAGAAGATATTTGAGAAATTAACCATTTTCTGATAAAGCTGAAGTGTACAATTGTCTTTCCCAAACACTGCAAATAAAAAGTCCTGTAGTTTAAATGTTATATATGAGAACTTCCATGAAAGTGATTCAAATTCAACAAATACAAATGAATAAAATCATCATTAGGTTCCATTGTAACTGTAAGACAGAGTTATTCCGGAGTAGTCTAGTATTTGAAAGGGAGCAGAAAGGATTGGTATAACATGAGAAGGTGAGGGTTTCCCTTGCAGAAATGCATGCCTTAGAATAAGATACAAGCAGTCACATAAAAGTCAATAAAACTAAAGGATTAAACATGTCTTTAAATGCTTTATTGGTTTTGCTCACCTTGTCTCTAGCTCAGAGAAAGTTAAGTCTCTCAAAATCATGATGTGCTGCTTAGTGTATTTCTGGCTCTTAATTTTACTAACCATTTAGTTTTATTGTGGGGCTTTTGGTCTGGTTTTATTAATCTAGTGAAATTAAAGTGTAAAATGTAATTTTTCAAAAGTTTAGTTTTACTATGATGTAAATACCTGGGGCCATAAAGTCCTGACATAGGAGACAGAATGAAAACATCCTGGAGTGCAGAGCTGTCCATTTTTGAGGATATGCCCATTGTATTTGTGGGTGTTGTAGAGCTGCTTGTTGGACTGGTTGGAATTACAGGCTGGAAAGAAAAGGGGAAAAAAGCACACGAAGACTAAATTAATGTTTTCTGTGCTACAAGTAACAATAAAGTCCACATTCATCATCTTAGGAATCTTGTGTGTGTACAAATGAATCATTAACTGTGCGCAAATACATGCACAGGTGAATAAAATCCCCAGGAAAACACCTTTTTTATAGAGGATTTCTCAAAAGTGCCACCTTAGGTATGTGTTTCATGTTAAAATTTTAAATGAGAACAGATAATTATCTATAAAATTATTAAGTAATGCTGACACACCAGAAGAAAAATTAAAGACAAATGGTAAATTCAACACTCATCAGAAATTCACGCTAGTCCAACAGAAAAAAAGCAAACTGTTTCAGAAACAAAATGCTTTGCTGTAATTCTGAGTGTGTTTTGCAAATATTGGGGATAATTAAATATTGTACCTATTTTTAAAGTGCTGTTCAAAGCAACAAGCATATGACCCCTCTGCATCCTGCACAGAAAAGCAGGACAAGATGCAGGGAGCTGGTGAAGGCTGGTGGTTTGAGTCCTGTGGATCTGCACTTTTATTGAGACTTCAAATAGATACATTTTTTAATGGGTAAATAATAATTTTTGTCCTCAGAGCAAGAGGAGACAATGAAATTCAAATGAATAGAAGTCAATAAAAAACCAAGAGGCATTATGATGAAAAGTAACTAAGTGTGCACCAGCTCCTCTAGTACCAGACATTTAAGAGAAGGGAACACAACTTCTTTACTTGCTGCATTTTCTTTGTCTGAGGTGTTACAAGTCTCTCCTTGCTCAAGATGTTTCTCAGTGAGATCATAAAGTAAATGCAGAACATAACTTCAGAATACATCAGAGCAGTTCTATTAAGGTGCAGCACTCAAACTATGAGCTGTGAAATAACCTGGGTGGTATACAAGAAACAGCATACACCAGCTTGGTGTTTTCCTTTCTTAGCTCTACAGGCACTGTTCTCATAATGCTACGGATTTTCTCTTTTGTACAAGACAACATCTCTCCAAGTTCCTATGCTGATTGTATTCTCTGATATTTCTGATAGTCTGACAATAGCCTCTGACAGTCTCTGTTCTGTGAGAGCCAATTAGAATCATAGAATCATTTGGGTTGGAAAAGACCTTCAAGACCATTGAAGAAATATATCTACAGAAATACAACTGACTTCAGAATACAGACTGCACTCTCTCTTGCAAGTCCACACTCTAAGCTGGCCATGAAAACAACACTGGTAGCCAACAGTCAGAACCACTGGTGGTAGAAAACTCCAGAAAAACAAATAAGCAAACCCAGAAGCCTTCCTAGCAATTCAACGAATTAAACTGATCTAGAGAATTTAAAAAATGCCAAAGTCAAACAAAAACAAAGACATTCTGCAGCCAAGAACAGGGAGAGGGAAGGAAGTGAGATCACTGCCTTCCAGCAGCATCAAGCTGTTATGTCAGCTGTCCAGGAAATATAATCTTGAAATTTAATCATCCTAGTTCCAAGTCATTAATGGCAATAATAAATAATACTAGGTACAGGTGATAACTGTAGGAAAGAGGAAAAACAAAAAACGGTGTCCTGAAATGTATCCAGGTCCTCATGTTGAGCTTACCTCTGTGACTTAAAGACTAAAGGTGCTGAAGAAGTTCTAAAGTTGGTTTTCCACAGCTTATTACAAAGCCTACAGTTAAGTAGTAACAATGGCAACACTCTTTTTATCTTCCAAAATTATTTATATTTGTATTAAATCCCTGACTTCACTAATCCCTGATATAGCAGAAACATTTACTAGTGAGAATGACACATAAAGCATGCTTTGGTGTCACTTTATGGTTCACTTTCACTTGTCTAGTTACCATGACCAAGGTTGGCATGTTTGGCCATGGCAAATACAATACCATACCATATACACCCTGCACATTGTTTTCAAACTGACTAAACTTCCAAAACTAGTGCTGCTTGTAAATGAGTCCTTAATGGACTAATGTAAAGAAAGGGTCTCTATGGAAGCTCTGGTGCAAATGTAGTTCCTGTTTTGCTGCCTCCAGAGCCTTCAGATGAAGTTCACAAGTAGATACTCTCTTGCTGGAGAGCAGAATGTTATTCTTGCACCCTTATAACAGAAAAATCAGGAGAGTTCTGAGTCTCCTCTGGGTGTCCCAATCCCCAATCCTCTCTCCCCAGAGACAGGAAAGATGGCACTAAACCCCAGTGGCAACACTCCTGAGCTGCAAGAATTGCACAAATACCTTAAGTGAAGTAGCTGTGTAGGGTTTAGAAACTTTTAGAAATGAAAGATTTAGGAAGTGCCAGGCAGGTAGGAAATTTGCCTGGATAGGCTTGAGTGGTTTGCTTAATTTCTTTAATTAAAAAAATGCTCAGACACACATTCATGTATCACGTGATCCAAACAAAGCAACTCTGTGAAACTTCCATGTTATGAAGGTGCATCATCTCATTACAAAATGTTATACAGTTATTAAAGATAAACAGGCAGAGTTACCAACATACTCAAAAACCTTTCCCTTAATAGCAACATTTTGAATTCAATCTTTTTACAGTGAGTCAGTTTCCACTACATCCATTGCAGCTGTGACATTCACAATTGTTGTTTTGTTTGTTTTCTTTTTCATATAAACAGGTTTTTCAATGAATCAGTATGTGGAAAATAGAGGTTTTGCCAGCGTTCCTACCAAAAACTGAGACTGCAGGAGAGATGTCAAATAGAAGCAGATTTCTGCTGAAATGTCAAAGGTCTGCCATGCTCCATGACAAAGGGGTAGTTTTGACAGTGTGAGATAATGAGGCAGGGAGGCAATGCTGCTTCTTCCAGCCACAGCAAGCTGCTGTA
>NW_009953004.1:1303086-1317072 GCF_000747805.2 Chaetura pelagica
CCTCAGGCTGCTTTGTTCTTTGGTAACACTATTTGTGAATGTTCTTTCCTTCTGCGACTTCCTGTGGCTTCCAACTTCACAAGAAAAAGGTGAAGGAAACCAATCTTATTGACACACACAGTATTGCCAGACAACCTTATCTCAGCATCTGATTTCAGAGGAGCCCGAGACTTTTTAGATGCTCCCGTTCCTTTCTCTGGAAGGAAAAATTCTAGTGTTTTATCTTGAATAAATGATTCACCACAAAACCAGCCTTGTAGCAGCCTTCTTACCTGAAGTGCAAGAGGCTTCCACCTCACATTCTTCAGAAGGGCGGGAGCAGAAACCAGGGTATTCTGAGGACGTTTTTTCAAGGTTAAAATCACTCCATTTGGGTCTTCCCGCAATGCATTTACTAGGTTCTTTAACTGCCAGCCAACCTAAGGAAAAATTCCATAATTGAATTTTGAAAGCTTTCCACTGAAATGTGAAGGAAGTCTTCTATTAACTGAAAAGGTCTGTTACAGTCTACTCTTTGCAAACATAAGCAGTTTGTATAAACTGTGCCTTGATTACTTCTGTTGGACTGAAATGATGCTGCTGAAGCTGGAGGGGTTTTTTTAGCTACATTTCTCAACAACATAAGGCACAAGTGAACACTGTTTTCCTTTTAACAATTTGTTAGATCACTGTACATTGTAAATTAAATGATGAGGATGGTCATGAAACAATTTCAGTCTGGCTCCTGAGCTGAAATGCCCACTGCTGATGAAGAAAACAAACTATGCTACAGCAACATATGTTACAGCTTTAAGATCCTAACTGAAGAGAAATAATAATTTCCTTGATTTATCTCTACAGCCCCCGGATAGAGCTGAGTAATTTAAGTTACCATAAATCGTAAACATACCCATAAAAAAAAAGAATATAACTGGCACTGAAAGGATTTTATATATGCTGCTCACAAAAAGCTACTTAGAGACATGTATTGATCATTTGAATATGAATTCATCATGAACTATTTATACATGAAAATGTATAAATGTATTTCTGAGACTTTTTAAAATGAATGTTTACACTATTCTGTTATCCTGAATGGCTGAAGAGGTCTTAAAACTGAATAATAATATAAATGATAGTATAAAAAGATGTTTATCATAAAAGTAGCCTCATGCACATTTAAGAGCTGCTGAATTTCTATCCATATTTCCACGAGCACATGAGAAATAAACAACAAAAAAGAGCATCAAAATGGTCAGATATGTAAATTCCAAACTGAAAGTACAATTTGGAAATAGTCACATTTTTCTAAACCTCAATCAATCTTTCTTCCACATTACAACACTATAATCAGTGGAATGGTGCTAGTTTAAATAAGAGAAATAAATTTGGCTCTATTCAGCAGTCCTTTGGTCCTGCCTAAATGCGACTGATATATTAGCTTGTTCACCATGAATAAAAAACCCAAATTCCTACCATTTAGCATTTCACAGTGAATTACCACCAAAAGTTGGTTTGCCCTGTTTCCTGAGTATTGTGATTATTGAAGTTTCTATACTATAAATGATGGTCCTGTTCCACCCCAGCTCTGCTAAGCAAAGCACTACAGATCCAATCCTGCCCAGGGTATTTTTTTCAAAAGTCAATTTCTGTGACAGAAAAGCTGATCCCCCAGCACCTCTCAAAGTGCCTGCATTAAACTCGTCCCTCCAATTTCTATTCCAAACGTGGCAGATTTTTACAGCAGCAATAAATGGCCCTAGTAAAGACCTGTCATAACTGTTAGGACTACCACAAGTCTTAAGCCCTAATGTCAGGCAGCTCTGCACTGAGCAGCAATCAGAATGCCACAGTTGTACCATGGGTCTCCATAGAATCATAGATCTATTCAGGTTGGAAAAGACCCATGGGATCACCCAGTCCAACCATCATCCTTGCTCTACAAAGTTCTCCTGACACAGGCTGACTGAGGCCAAGCTGCAGCAGCCTTGAAGTGAACACCTGGGAATGAAAAGCTTCAGGAATGCAAGAGCAGTAACTGCACAAGTACCTGTAATCATCAAGTGACACTATACCTGCTATGCTTTCTGACTAGCTTTGACCTGTCAGAGTTCACTTGAACATTTCAATCAAAAATACCTCTGACCAAAGTGTGTATTGCCATTGCTAATAAAAAAAATAAGGACAACATTTAATAATGTATGTGTTTAGAATCAGAGCAACCTATGTATATCAGCATGCTATATCAGGTACAGTTTATAATTACTTCCTCTTAGAGGAAGATAATATCTGATTACAGATGGAGACAGAGGGGAAAATATCAAAGGTGACATTGAAGAGATTTCAATTAGAACCTTGAAGAGAAGTTAAGATATGAACTGTAAGGGTCTAGCCTGTCTCCATAGTGGCCTGAAGCCAGGATCCCAAGTGTGAACACTGGGCTTGGAAAGAACTGCAATATGCGTCACAATTCTAAAAAGGGGTTTAATAGCTTTTTAAAGTTTCAGTCTATTTTTAATGTTGCTGCTCTATTGAAAACTTTCTATAAATGTGCTGGCCACAGGAAACCAGCAAATGGCCCTGATTATAAACAGCTCACAGCCAAACACACACAAATGTGTCAACTTGCATTGCAAACAAACTCTTCTGTTTTTTTGGTTTTTTTTTTATAGGATGACAGAGGCTATATAGGGTTTTTTTAACTCAAATCATAGAATTAAAGATGAAATATTTTTTATTTTTATAGATTGATGTAATTTTCAGAATGCTGAAACCTTTAGAGTTAAACAAGCCCTTTTTAGAAAAGAATGATAAATAATTAAGTTAGTGATAAATTATTCCAATGAGAACCTTAATGACAAAACCATTAAATACCAAGATCTATTAGAGAACAGTCTGCAGTCATTACTACTAGGCCATGATAAAATGCTCTTAGGAATTTGGACATGTTATTATAAATTGTATTGCTAAAAATATCTTTGAAAAAAATAGAAGTCATTAAAGTGGATTAAAAATCTTAGTTGAAAACCAGTCCTTGAGACAGATTTTGACATTTATTCTCAAAGAACCAGTCTTCAATAGCAATTACTGGCTTCTGTCTGTGGTGAGATGTATTCAGCAAAAGGATATTTTGCTGCTTTCAGATTTTTAGTGTATACATTCTTTTATTCAGATTCCACAATATGAGTTAAGATATTTCCCTCACTAATGAAAGCTAACATTTGAATTAGAAAAATGAAAGAAAAAAAACAAATGAATGTGATAATTTTCTTATTTTCCTGAATAAACAAAATAGAAAAGCAATTAGGACACCCATTACATTCAAATTAACACATTCAGAAGCTCTAGTCATGATGCTCTGCTCTCTGCTAAACATACCTATATATGGAAATACACTGGACTATGATTTTCTCTCTTTATAAACTGGGCCTACAAAACCTGGAATGCGGAAAGCCAAATGCCTGCTGTTCTCTTACTTCACAACTGAAAGGACAAACAAAACAGTCAAGATGCCAGCAATGAGAATTGCTACCAGAGTGAGACCCACAGAGTTTGTGAAAAGGTCAGAACCACAGAAACTTTGATACTTACTGCCTTAAAATTACTGATTTTCCATTTTAGCAAATTAAAAAATATATATTTAATTTATATTATAAATATGGAAGAAACTTAGAAGGATGCAAAGCAAAATCACTGAAAATGCTAAGAGGCAGAAGTTTAAGATTTTGATGCTTTACTCTCAGGATTGCTTTAATCAATAATTTTTATTGGTTTGTACATCTTTGGTGTGGGAAGTGCTCCAGGGAAACAGTTGTGTACTACTGTCCATGTTACGGGATGTGTTAGCTTTCCAATAAAAAAATACAAGCCAGATAATTAGTGGAAACTGCAAAATATAATGACTTCTAAAAGTAATAGTTTAAAAAATATTAATCCCTACGATAGTCAGGTTTTTACCAGAAAAGTATAATTATATCCACGATGTTGTAGTAATTTTGTGTGCTTAACCCTGATAATTTTGCAGCTGAAACTTCATAACTAATATGTTCAGAAAACATAATTCAGCTTCATTAACCTACAGTCAAAGACTTTCTTTTCTAGTTCTCCAGTATGTTCTTTAGAATCTCCCCATTATTGACTTTGTTCCTTCTGATTTGGAAGATCTCCATTTTTATTAATGGGATTTGGGATGCATACTACCAGCAAGGTGGTTTTCTGCACTTTTAGAAACCCAAACCCTGTTTCATGCTGGACAAGCACCTTTTCTCCTTTTTTAAAATAAAGGCTACCTGGCCAATGATGACTCACTAATTATCTTTAAGAAAAAGAAACTAAAAAAGTCTTTATGTTTCAGGCACAAAACCAAGAAGGCTGAATGAAAACACAAGCTGGTGCACTTGTGGATGAGTGCACAGGCATGAAGTGAACAATACATTAATCTAGTAAAAGGAACTGAAAAACACCTGGATTGTTCAACATGATGGTGCTTATCAAAGGATTCCAGTAGTCATAATCATCACAGCAGTTATTCACCTCCATGCCAGTGTCTTCAAAACATGACACTGATTTGTTATGGCACAAATTTAGAAGATACAGCTCAGAGGGTGGATAGGAGTGCCTAGTGGAGAGAGTATCTATACTGCTTGCTCTGAAAGTCCTGGGGAGGGAGCAGGACTGTGGTTCCTCAGTTCCTTCAGTGCCTTACCAAACCTCTGAGCCTCAATCAGGTTCTAACAAACACAAACCTACAGAGTGCACCTCACAGAAGGAAGGCAGGTCACTCCTTAGTCTTTGTGGGACTTGTGCATGTCTCACTCACTGTATCACACTCAGCTTTGATCTTAGATAGGATGGAGATATGTAGGGTGTTAACTAAACAGGAATTTCTGAACTGCCCTGTCAGGCATTTAGTGTGGAAATCAGCTGTACAGAGTAGTATTTTCTAAATATTTAGAGCACACTAGATTGCACAGCACCTGAAAACAAGCAATTCTGCTTTGACTGCAGTACCCCTTACATGAACCAGGACAGATGTTTCCCCTCAAGGCTGTTCAAATACATAAGTGAAGCCATCTGGATGCTTACTGGGATCTCAAGAGTATGACCTCTCTTCTTATTTGCATTAAATAATAACAATAAAAAAAAAAAAGGCTTGTATAAACTCAACTTTTTGTTCAGAAAACAGACTATCATCCCCTTGTATTTTAGGTCTAATTCACTTCACTTTGTTAGGGAATTAATCAAGTGAATTTGTTTTATCAACATGGAAACCAGAAATTATTGTTACATAAAAATGTGCTGGAAGGGTATAAGACTACTTTGTCACTGAATGAGAAGCTCATAATTAACACCTGTAGCTGATTCATTCTTCTTCTTAATATCATGTTATGAACAATAATTGATGATGGAAAAAATATTCTCATTATTTTACATACTTATTTTCATTAACTAACAGAGAAATATAGCAAGATTCCAAGAAGATGCAGTCTGCTACCAGAAGACATGTATTACTAAGCCTTCTTGAAAGGCAGAATCCTGAGAATAAGTAAGAGGTGGCAGCTTGTTTGCAAAGAGAATGGCAACTTTAGGGAGAAGTAATTCTCTTGACATCTCCCCTTCAGTTTGTATCTTTCCTTTTCCTACTGATATTTCCCCACACACAGTGTGCTGAAACACAGATGGTGTGACCTGGCACTGCATCCACAGAATTACCTCTGTTTAAAATGAAATCTCATTAGGGGTCAAATTTACAATTCAGCATCACTTCAATAAATATCTGAACATCAATAAGTTAGTGCTGAAACTACTTCATTGTGCCATTTTGAAAAATCTGATGAACAGGAAGAAAGGGTATTAGGCTGCTGACCATGTATTTCCATAGCATCCATCATCCCAAAGGATAACATCAAATGTGAAAATGCAAGTACATTAGTTAAAAACAACAGCTATTGAGAGATAACAGAGCAAACACCTTACACAGCAAAGCAAAGATGTTAGAACTGAGGCAGCCCTTCTAGGCTGCTCTGCATCCACGAGTTTATCCTTCTACACAGCTGCGGGCACCTCCAGTGTGGTTGTGTTCATCAGCTCTTCAGCCACCACCCTAGGTAGACCTGTCTGTGTTCTACCACAGATTTACTTACAAATGTTTGTATGGATGCTTGCTCTTGTTTTTTACCTTCAAGATTTCTCTCTTTCTGGTCTTTATAGCCTCTGTTAAGAAAGAGGCATTCTGTCTCAGACCTAGCTGGCTGGGTTAACCAAACTGAAATCCTTAATCAAATTCTCTATGAGACAGATGATACATTTTCTTTTTTACCCATTCTATGTTTTAATGTTCATATGTAACTTCACACCTTTGATAACTGTAAATGATCCAAATATCACACAGTATTTCAGACAAGATACTACCAATGTCAAGACAATGGCATTAAAACTCTCTTTCTCCTGGAGACATGTTCCTGATTAATTCCAAGTTCATCTTTGCCATTTTCAGTCACATCACCTCTACAGTGCTCAGTTGATTTGGGATTAATTACTGTATTCTGACTTCTGGAGTCTTGCCAGTTGCTTCTGAGTAATTTCAACAGGAGTTACTGAAAGCATTATTATTGCTCTCTGTCCTACTAAATGACCTTCAAATCCTGATTCTCAGAAAAAAGATTTTTCAGTTTTCTGAAAAGTCAAGTTTATCAAGCACTTTCTGTACATAAGTAGATCAAATATTTTACAGATGGTCAGGCAGCTGGGTCAATACTACTTTGGATCTGCCATATTTCTGTCATTTGAAAAATCAAAACTAAAACATGAACACAACTTACTTTCTATATATTTATGTTGCTTTTCACCTAACATGCCATTTTCCTTCATGTCTTTAGTTATCCTTTCTTTTCTACATCACCTGCAAAGTTCTGCAGAGCCCTGACCAGTAAATTTGCCTTCTCACATTTCCCCAGCACACAAAGTTAGCCCAAAGCAGATACATCTTTGCTTAGGGACTTGCCATTGAAATTTCCAGTCTCTTCAGTAAGCTGAGATGTAGTGGATTTGGCATTAAATTATCCAACTTTGAATCTATCCTGTATATATATTTATTATGGCTAGTTTTGTTCTCTTTGCTCTATGCAAAACTGAAAGAAACAAGTGCTTCTTGCCTAGTGACTCTCTTAACTTTACTTTTACCCTATTTTCACTGCATGACCACCCTAATACCCTGTAAAGGATCATGTCCCATATACAAAACAACGTCAAAAAAGCCAATATGCAATTTCTATTTCAACTAAGCAGCAGAAAATATTAATGGAACCTAAAGTCTAATTAGTAATTTTGCAAACAAATACATGTACAGTGGCATATTCAGCACTTCTGTATAATTTTATAAGAGATGAAGTAAAAATCTACAAGGCACTGGCAGAATTGGTGCCTGCTGCCACTGAAGGCAAAAATAAAAAGCTAGTGTGGAAGTAATTTAGCATGTATAACTCATTTCTAAAGTTTGTGCTGTTTTATTCAAATCTAATAAGCAAGAAGGACAAGCAGAAAAGCAAATAAGGAAATTGAATAATGATTAAATGATCTTAACAGCCAGTTGTGAATCGCCTGATTTAATTAATTTCTTGCCTAAAGTACTATTATTTTTTCTTTGATCTTTATAATTGTGTTACAGAATGTTTCTTGGTTAGACCAGATTCCATGAAGTCTTTTATTTCTCTTTCAACTGTTGCATTATATAATTTGTAAGCTGCTTTCCTTTGACACTTTCTCAACTCTTTTTCTATTTTAAAATTCCCAACTATATTGAAAAATGGTTGGAAATGTAAAGGAAAACAAGTGGGGCTTTTTAATATTTTAAAATATTTGTTAATGTAACTGGTTTCAGGGGAAAAACTAACAATGTAAATCTAGTTACTTCCTTGCTATCTGGTATTTTTTTCTTAGTACAGATAATGCTTTGTATAAAACTAGTGTATTAATTGTAGCTAATAAGAATATTTTTTAAAACATACAGCCAAAATATTCTAGCCATGCCAAGCCCAAAATACTTAACTCCACACATCCAGCAATTCAAAGGCACTGCCATTGTCAGCATACATAATCCTCTGCTCCAGCTATCCGGCCCCAGAGAAATGCCTCCAGGATTAGAAATACTCTTATCTGCACTGACTCCACTCAAAAGCAGGGACAGGACAATGATTTCCAAGTCTACATCCTCTTAAACCTCTTCAAAAGATTACTCCACTCATAATATTGTAACAGATGATTATTTTTCTTTAAATGGATTTCTTGTTGGAAAGAGAAAAACTTGAAATTAGTTTTTGTTTTTAAAGGAAAAAATTGGAACTGTCCTCTTTGTTTCATTTTTGCCTATTTATCAATGAAAACCAAACAAAAGCCTTTCAAAAAGACTGAACAGCCAGCTGGTAATGGCTTCAGTGCTGGAGTCTCATTTGGACTATTTTAGCACAGGAGCAGTGCCCTACCCATGGGTGAATGCTTTCACTGGACTGCTCTGGAACTCAAAGTTAAATATGCAATGAAATACAGTTGGGAATTTAAAGAGGTTGTTGAGGAGGGTCATGCATTAGGATGAGAAACTGGAAGTGCTATCTTAAAAAAAAGTGAAGAGATTATTTAATTGCATCCTGAAAATACCTAAATGAGAAACCAGCTCTTCAATCTAACAGATAAATATATATCAAGATCAAAAGACTGGAACCTTGTGCCAGACAAATGTTGACTACAAATAAAATTACTTTTTTTTCCCCTCCCAGCAATGAGAATAATTAACTACTGGAACAATTTAGTACAGGTTGTGGGAACACCAGTGAAAGTTTTAAAACTCAAATCATCTTATGAAATGAACAGATATGAATTGCTCTAGAAAATGCATTGGCCTAGTTCAGTCAAAATCAGATTAAGTGATGCCAGGAGTCAGTTATAGGTTTGGAACCTATCAAAAGAGATCCATGCATACTTTGTCTCATAGGGCAGCATTTTTTCAACACTGGCAATACAAAATCACTAAGTCTAATCACCTGCAGACCAGATCCTTTCAAAACTTCTTGTGTTGAGTGGGCTGTATATCTGTTAGACCATCAAAATGTGACAGCAACTTTCATCTTAAGAAAATGTCTTAAACAAAGAACAACAAAGACAATGTCTGTGGGACGCAGAATCTCTGAAGCATACAAATATCTGAAGAAAGTGTATTTCCGCATCTTCAAACTGTGTGTCTTCACTTGTGCATCTTAACTTGTGTTTACATTTTGGAAAGCATGGACTCTCTCTTACCAAGGAACAGGTAGAAGTAGGGATGAGAAATAACACTAACACCTATATATTTATCACCTGGGCTTATAATGCTTTCAGCAGAGTCTCTATGGAAAACTAACTATGAGACTGGAGATCATGGATTTCACTGGATGTGTTGTAAACAATATTTTAACTGTTTTTCTTGGAAATTCTGTAACAACCCAAGGTTCTAGCAAGGACTCTGTGCAGGCACAAATCCATGCTCCTTTACATGGTGAGCAACAGTTTATAGCTCTGGAAACCTGCAAAACCACTGCAGATATGGAAGCCTTTTGTAAGGTTACTCAAATCAATTTCAAAATGGGTTACACCACATTGCTAGCATTAGAATATTGATTATATTGATTACAGTGGTTGCCTTTGAATTATTCTAGTCTGCTAAGGAAAATAATACTAATTATAAACATGGTATTGATCATCACAAGTTGTGATAACTTGACTGAAGGGACACACAGCTAAGTTTAAAAACTTCAATTAAATATTCTGGAATCTCCCTATAGAAAGAGTATGATGTTGAACAGCATCTGTGGAAATGAAATTTAGCATAATCCTACTTGGTTGGTTACTGACTCAATTGGTGACTTATCTTATTAAGCATAACCAGAGGTTATGATATTCCAAAAGACATAAGTAAAAATCTAGTTTGGCAAAATTATCTTCTAAGAAGTTGTTATTAGGTATTTAGCAGTGGGAATAGGCAAAGCCTGCAGAGTAGAATTTCCAAAATACTTACCACGGTTTGATGGTTCACCTGGATCACCTCATCACCAGCATGGATCTTCTTACACTGATCAGCAGGAGACTAAGGACAAGAAAAAATAATCAACTTGACATGGGGGGTATGGAGGAAGGAAGGGAAGAGCAGGAATTAAAATAATGAACGTTGAAGGAGGCAAGAAATCTATGCCCAAAGAAGTATCACTGTTGTCAAGAACAAGAATCGGTCATACTTATGAAAAGTGTGCTTATAAGGAACTATGTTTTTTATGGCTACAAATAGTGATTCAATGAAGCCATCTAGAATCCCACTTTCATTGGTCATGAGCAGCCTTTTTGACTGGTTGAACTATTCTAGTTTCTTCACCTCTCTCTGGGGAATATAAGCAGTCCCAATCTTACTGGAGATATACTGAGTGAATGTACATCACATACAAGCAAATCTGTTAACTCCACAAATACTGTGGAGCAGGGCTGGAGCAGCTGCACATGTAACAGAAAAGCAGTTCTACTGCTTAAGGGCACTGAAGATACCCTGCCAATACACTACAGCTCCAGCACTTCCATTACTAGATTGACCATTTGAACTCAGAATGCCATAATTTACAGCTGCATAATATCAGTGACAGACTAGCTGGCAGGAGATTTGTGTACACACACACACACTATTCCATGTATACCAGTCACATGATTTTGCAATCAATGAGCTAAGAACTCTCTTATCCCAAGTGTAGCTTCTTCTGATCACATTAAAATGGAATAAATCCCACTGAAAAGCCACTTGAATGTAGCCAACTGCTATTTAGCAAACTGGTTTTAAATGCTTCAATGAAATCAGATCTTTAATCTGTAAGAAAATCTGCAAGGCGTGCAGATCAGCAGTCATAGTCAAGAGCAGAGAACTGAGAACTCATGGCAACTACTTGCATTATGCATGAGTGCACAAGAGTGAAAACTTGAAATTCAAGAGAAAATACCAGAAAAGATTCAAAGAGATAAGACATCACCATAAGAAATAAATCAGAGTGGAAATTAGGTATTAAGGAAGTAGACGAGCCAGGGGACTTGAAGGTTAAATGTCTGCCCCTTAGATACCAAGCAGAGGACAGATCGCCCACCTCAATGAGCTAATTATTACCTTTTCAAATTAAGCACTGTCTCTGAGGTCAATTATCCCTTCAAAAGGAATGAAAAATCAATTTGCTGAAATGCCAGAAACTAAAGGTCTTTGAAGGTGGTTTATCTGTACATGTGATTATACTTTTAGCAAAAAAAAGACAACTTTTTACAGTGAAGTCTTATTAAAAAAATTTTGACATCTGAAGTTTAGTCAAATCAAAAATTTAAATGGTTGACAATTTAGTAACTCCTCCTGTGAATTTCAATTATAAATATATAAATATTTTTCCTACAAAGAGCATTATATTTCTAAAATTAATTAGAATTACAGTTAAAAAGTAGATTAATTATATCACAAGTAATTCAATCTATGAACAAAATCTGTTGCAACAATCAAGATGAATCATTCACAAGTTTCAGGACCCAAGATACACATCCAGTAATTTTAAGACTTGTAAATACTTCCAGTGGTATTCATATAAATAAGCAAGCAGATTTTAAGTTTAGTCTGCATTAGACTTGCCTTCATAAATTGTGACACACAAATCATGAGGGTTTCCATGGGTTTGCAGTCCCTAAACACTGAATGACAAACCTGTGTCTTGCAGTACTACTCAATATTTGAGATGTAAATAGAGCAGTGTGTTCAAGCTCACTCAGGGGGCCAGTGCCACTGCTGCCTGCAAGCATTTGCATCTTGGGCTAGACACACAGTGCTCATTTTGTGTTCCCTGGGTGTCAGCAGTATATAATTTCACCATTAGCTTTATGAAATCTAAACTTGCAATTTATCCAGCTATATGCTGCTGAGCAGATCCAGGACTGAAGGAACAGTGTGACAACAGCAGTTGGTGAAAACCAGAAGGGATGGGTTCCATGAGGAAGTCTGTCGTAGTCATTAGATTGCAGACGTTGAAGCAAATTTATTTGTTCCAAATTTGTAATTATGAATTGCAAGTTAAGTAACAAAAAAAGGTATTTCGAAACAACTTGGTTATTCTTGTCACCATGTTTATTTTTTGCAATGATCAGTCATACCGATTCATGTGCTGCAGCATTTCTGGGGACTTTTGGGTTGGATTCTGGGACTACAATCAACATTATAATTCATACTTCTTTTTTTGTCTCATTTTTACTACAAAGTGTGGAAAATATGAAAACGCAATGGTGCTTACCTCATCCTAATACAATTCTTTCAGGAATGGTTATTTTCCTATAAGAACATTTTATACATCCTCACATAATAGTGATTTGGATTGTTAACTAACTTGGTTTTTATCATTTTTGAATCATCAATTTCCTTCCATTTGGGAACCAAAAGCTGTTTGCATTTCCTATGATTTTTCCATACTTAGTGATAGTCCTGGCAGTGATTACTGCTTTATATTTACCAAAGATTATACCATAACCTGTTTGATACTGAATATAACATCTTCAGTTTACATCCACCCACACTGGTGATACTGTAACTATTTTAAAATATATCATCTTAAAATCCATTTTACTCAACTGCTTGTACATATAGAAACTACCTCTTTTCCATGAGTCAATCCTAGGACAGGCATCATCACCAAAATCTAATTTTTCCACCCGTCTTTTAAAATCCATTTGGTAGTTGAAAAATATTCAAAATTACTGTTCATTTTAAGAAGAAAATGAGGAACTCTTAGCAAAAGAAGTATTTATTATAGTATGAGAATATTTACTCACTGTATAAAGTTAGCTGACTGTGTAAATTAAGGGCTGCTCAGAGGAAAGTTATAGTTATCAGGAACTCTGCAATTTTTTTTACTACTCTGGTCAATATAAAAAGTGGTGGGTTTTTTTCCCCATTATATTATATTTGCTGTTCTGTTGACAGAGAAATACCTCTTTTATTTTTATATGAAGCTGAACTGTCCCATGTCATGGGAGATTTACCTAAAGTAGAGAACTAAAATTAAATACAACAGATACTATTTTAGACCAATGATGATGCTCTTACATGAGAAAAATTTACTGAAAATAAAGGAAAACACTTTTGTGCCAGAGAGAACATATACATGAGCACTAACAGAAAGATATATTTGAAGAAGTTTAGTATTTTCATTTTATCAGATTATTAGTTATTATTCACTTTCAAGATATTTTCCTATGTCCATTTTCAAGGGTTCCAAGTTTTCACAAAGGTAACTATGTTACGTGTACAGAAAAGATAAAGAAAAGCAGTATTAATAAAAAGTGGCTTGATTGATTAGTTTTCATACTGCAAAATGCACTGCAGAAATACAGAAACTACTTGTATGCAAGATAAAAGTCTTTTAGAATAAAGAAGCTTACATTTTCAGTTGTTCCTGTGATTACATGTAGTCCATCATATGTTGATTTGATATACATTCCCTGAAAAAAAGCAAGAAGGAAACAAATGATGTTTGCATGATAATTAGAATAGTATGTTTACTCCAGTTTAAGGACCACAGTATTTGAGAGACTGGAAGGAACCATGGGCAATTAACATTTGCAAATCCAAGTTCAACAAATAGGCATCAAGACCCATTACAAAATGCACAATTTTTCCACTTAATGCTTTTAATTCCAAACAAAGTTTTTTGGACAGAATTCAATACTGAGCAACAGCATAAAAGCTCATGCTTGTTCAGTATTTGAAATATTTAACATCAGCTCTTTTTATGACTAGTGGCAGAAAAGAACTATTGAAACTGAAACCGGAATAGTCTTTAAACTTGAATGCCCCACCTTCTGAATTTCTGGCTCAATAGAAATGCCACCACAGCCAAGACATGAGCCAGTCAGTGCTCATCTTGTCAATTTATGGAGCAAAACAAACCAACAGGACTTCTGCAATTAGTCCAGCAGGAA
>NW_009953004.1:1317288-1328103 GCF_000747805.2 Chaetura pelagica
CAGGAATTATTCTTCAAGGAGGCAACTGAGAAGACACAGAGACAACCTAAGTAGGGACCTGTCTACCTGCACACACACCCAGCCTCAGTTGTCAACAAGACTCCATTGCTTGTATTCTTGCCTCTAAGGAGGAAAGTCAGAGCTTGACATCTCTCCATATAGTATGATTAGCCATCACATTTTGAAATCTAATTAATCTAATTGGTACATTGTACTGCTAAAGCATTATTCTCCCCGTAATTTTGCATCACATTGTGCTGTCAAAATCGAAGTTTAAAGCTCCCAGCAATAAGAGAGAACATTTTGTTCAGAGAAACCAATTTCAAGATTCCTGAACACAAATTAAGATCTTCAGTTCCACAGGATGGAACTCAATTAAAAAAAATAATAATTTCCACCCCCATCCCCAGAACAGGTTGGCAAGACCGTGTGATCTCTGACCTGGAGATCATAAAAACTTGACTGGACAAGGCCCTGAATAACTTGCTCTAGCTGGATTTGGTTTGATTTTCCATCATGATAAAATGTGACTTCTACCTAAACATGAGCTGATTCCATTTCAGAAAGTTTTAACTTTATTTAGATTTTTAACAACTGGCTAAAACTGATGAAGTTGCTTAACTCTTCTGCATAGGAAGCTCAATTTTAGATTTTACTCACCATGACTACTTGTTCTCTTAGATGAGGCTGCTTTATAACTTATTTCATGTAATATTTCAATATCAAATTTAATATCACAGTTCTAACACTCTGCTTGTTTTGACAAGATTAATCCCCCGCTCAACAGACTGAGATTATTTAAGGACAAAAAACTACCTAGAGCCAAACTTTTCACCAGGTTTCATCACATATTTCTTCATGAAGCTCTTAGTCTCTTGTTAAGCTGTGCGTGTTTTTGGAAAAAGATCAAATTACCATTTCATGTCTTAACATATGCCATCTGAGACCAAAACTGACTAATCACTAAGAATTACTATACATTTTTCTATGTGCTCTTTCATTTTCTGTATTAAACTCATAAACTCTAAACTCTAAGATAAAAGAAACAATTTTAGTGATGACTCATAACTTTCAAATTCTCCTAGACAGAGCTTTCATCCTTGTTTTCCCAAAAGAAAATAATGAAAAGGCTTGTTCCTTACTGACCATTAAATAGCACTTTATCTTGTTGACATATCTGTGTTACCTGAAAACCTTGAAAGATTAGTATATCATTACATTAAGGAAAAAAATATTATATATAGTTCAGAATGCAAGGCACTTTATATTATATGCATTTTACATATCTATCACATAAAATAATAGCCCCAACAACATTTTTTCACTTGAGAGCAGATTTTTAGTATAATACTCAAAATAAAATTGAAAGTATTCTTTAAAAGAAGCCCCTGGAAAACATACACCAGCTCTGAAGATGGCTTCATTTCCTCTGTGTCATCTGCTCTAGAGGCCAGATATGTTCCCTGCTTGAAAGACAGGGCTTCAAATTGCTGTTTCCAACCCTGTAAACATTTTTGCTTAAAAAAAGGCCTGTCCTTGATATGCTGTCAGCCCTTGCCTATCCTTTTCCAACAGATAATGCAGTGTGTAACACAGCACAGACAGTTCAAACTAGCTCTCTGTTGCTTTCTGAGCTAGGAAGATTTTTAAGGGGCAATTTATCCTCCAATGTATAAAAACAGTAACAGAGAAATATTGTTTCTATATAAACCCTACTTTAGTGATTGGTGTGCTTCATCCCTGTCACCATCCCCATTTTCCTTCCTAAAGTCAACATTTGTAAAGAGAATGACTGGACTCTCCAGGTGTAATGTAAGTACTACTGGCACAGGTTGGCAGAACCACTCAAAAGTTTAAATTGCTCATATATATACACACCGAACAGTTTACTGATATAAACTCAACACTTCAGGGGATCACTTTCATCAAACTAGCAGTAAGAAATGAAAAAGATCTACTCTGGCTTATGGACAATGTCCAAAACTGCAACGCTTAGTCATTCAGAGAGCTGTTAACTGTGTGAACCCAAGAAAAGCACTCAAGTACCCACAGTCCGATTTAGGCACAAGACCTTGACTTTGCTTTCAATTTAACAGGCTATTGGCTATTTTTTTGTTCATCACAGCATTCCATTTCTACTAATATAAGCATTTTTATGGCTAATAAGCCTAAATAAAAAAAATGGAAATACACTCTGAAAAAAAATCTGTCAGATAAAATAAGTTGTAAATCCTGATTTGACGCTGCAGCTGAAGAAGTGAAGCAGCAAGCCTCTGTCCCCAAGCCCGGGTCCAAACAGCCAGTTTTATGAGACAATGAAGCACCAACAGCAAAGATGCAAGTTTGTAATGCTACAAACTACCAGGGAACAGCTGTGTTCCTCGATCTTTTGCCTCAAACATAAAATGGTTCTTTAACCTTGTTTTAACCACCAAATTTGGACAGAGGCATATACATTTATTTGCTACTCCATAGCCTAATACACAGCTCTATGCATTTATCAGAACCATCTTACTCAGTAGAGAGTTTATTCTTCCTCCTTAAAGTCCTCTTACTAAACCTAACCTAAATAGAAACACATGGACAATAAAAAAAGTTAAGCTACCTTTCCATGTCAGTTATGACAGAACTTCATCAAGTTTCTGTAAACATTTAGAGATAATCTGAAATTATTAGATTGACGCCCACAACTGTTTTAGGAACAACCTTGTGTATTTCCACAAAAAAAGCTGCCTTCGTATTCCACTTTTTCTTCTTGCCTTCTCTTGCAATTCCTTTCTTGTAAAAATGGAAAAGATTGGCTTCCCTCACCTTAAATTACAAATTCCACATAAAGAGAAGTACTATTTGAAAGAGTAACTGTATTTTAGATACATGAATAATCCTTCAGAAAGAAGGGTCTTTGCATCTGACAGCTTGCCTGTTTCATTTATCTTCTCTCCATTGATACACAGCTGGTCTTATAAAAGTGTTCATTCCCACAATCTTTGCTTCCCTTAAATTCTTAAATAAGTGCCCTCTGCAGAAAAATTAACAAAGCTGTGGATATAAACAGGATATATCTTAATTAAAGTGTGACAGATTACGCTGTTTATATCAGCAGTAGGAAGCTCAGACACAAAAGAGAACAACAGGGGGAAAAAAAAAGGGGGGGGTGGTGAATGAAGAGGAATAAAAATTAACTGTATTCCAGAAGTAAACGTTCCTCAGACATCAGAAGATATAAAACCAAACAGTAAAACCCAAGTGTGCCTACTTAGCATCTCCTGCTTAAGAGTAATCATTATTCTCATCAAAGAAGATTAAAGTTGCATGTTGTACAGAAGTATCTTTAAATATATGTGCAGCACATCAAGTTTAGAGGATTAAAAGTGAGTTTAGCCTGAAATAACACTGGATCTAATAATAATAAAAACTAATCTTCCACTACTGACAAGCCCTGATAATCCAAGAGTAGTAGGAGGGAAAAAAACCCAAACCCTTCATGCTCCCATCTTGTGGACAGCCTCTAAATCCATCATTTCCAATAAAACATTCTTTCCCTTAGCCTGCATTTGTTTATATGACAGCAAAACTGCTGCAAAGGTGGCTCAGGAGGTAATTCATAGTAAGGTCTGCACAGCCTTTCACGCACCTACACCCACCAGGATTCAGCAGTAGCTACACCTCTCCCTCAGCACCCAGTAACTGACTCTTGTCTCCAGGGCCTGTTGCTGGTGCCAGGTCCATCAGGCCCAGAAGTATAAAGTGGGTGCTGCTGCCTCAGCTTTGGCTAATCACGGAGCTGGACTCCTGAATCCAAAACATGCTCTATGGACACTTGAAACATAATACATTCCAAGGGAGTAGATTTTTTTTCAAATACCACATTTTTGAGAGATACCTTGCCTTGTACTGAGCAGTGATGTGCAGTGTCTGAAAACTAAAACACTAAAGTTTAATGTACCACAAGTATCTGTAACTTGAAAAGGAAGTTTACTGTGCAATGCAATGGAGTGGAAACCTCTCTTTGTCTAAACAGATGGAAAAGTAACTTTTAAACATCGTTTTTGAGCATAAAAATTACCCAATTTCTTTTGTCGTGCTACAACCCTTAACATAAATAACTCAGAAGAATTGAAAAACTAAGAGCAAAGGAAGGGAATTTTCTTGAATCATAAAGTTATTTTATTATCTTCTGTTTCATAAAACCCTCTGTATTTATGTTCTCTTTCTGTCAGAGTTCATGGTGGTTCTCACAGTCTAATACTTTTTTAGCACAGGAATTTATTTCAAGTTTGTCAAATTGGCAGTTTGAAACAAAGTTCTTCATTCCAGACATCATATTCAGGCTGATCACGCAGCACACTTCAGATGTACATGGTGTAACCATACCCAGTCCTACTGTTCAGGAGAAAGTGTTTTACAGCCTTTAAAGTTACTTTTAAATGAAATGGAAAAGATATGGAGGGTGTTTTATTACTTGTCACTGAAAATTCATTGGCTAAAAAGGAAAAGGAGGAAGCAATTTAACTTGTGTGTACAGATGATACAGCTTGGGAAGGAACGGAAAGAGAGGAAAAAGCCAGTGTGTTTCTGCAGGCCAGCAAATGCCTGCAGAGATCAGGATATGAACACAATCAGAGCTTGGAACAGAACCTAAAATCTGTCCTTCCTCGTGCAAATGCTTTTGTCCAGCAAACTGCCATGAAACTACCAACAGAGAGTATGTTCTGCAGAACGCATAAGATAAGGCAATTCTGTAATAAAGCAGACTGAGAAAGAAGATACTTTGGGGAGGAAAAAGAGAAATATTATTAAGCTCATAAAAGCATTGGCAGAAAGTTAGAAAATAATAGAACTGAAGATGCACATTCAAATGACTTAAAGTCCCTTGGTGAAAATGCTTTATGATACAGAATTTATTTAAACAATTAAACAAGCAAACACTGCCCCACAGGAGTTCTGACCCTGTGTAGCAACTGTGTGGATTGGAACTTTGAAAGTAATTCAGTTTCTGTGTAAGCTCCTGCAAAGTCTATAGGATTTCTGGTTCATTTGTTGAAGAAATAAGAAGGCGAATAATAAAAGCAGTTTTGAAAATAGAGCAAGACTCTTAATTAAAAGTTAACTGAAAATAATTCCAGATAACTGAATTCTTATATACATCTGAGCAATTTACAACATATTTTTCACAAATGGCAAATAGTGTTCATTTTCTAGGTGCCAACCCTGCACAAAGCTTGAGTTCTCAGTAGCTCTGGAAACCTCAGCTGCACTTAAAACCAAGAGAACTTATGCTATCAAAGTAACAGCTGCTCTGAAAAACTGTATGGTAAGCTTCTCCTGGAGAAGAGATTTTTAGGGATTTTGACACAAATTGCTCTGTGCGTTGGATTCCTATCTACAAAACTAAACTAATGATACCATTTTCACGTGTGTTTTGAGGATGAATTAACTGGTGTCTGTGAAACACTTAGTAAGGCCAGAGAAAAAAAAACCCTCACGATGAAATTAGCAACTCAAGGGAATGCAGAGCTTAGCTGGAGTGTGGTAAATAAGACCTCAACCCCTGCACTGAACGATAAGGATAAAAATGGAACTCTGAATACTTTCCATTCAGTGAATAGCACTCATTTGTCTCTTGAATGGAGCAGAGATCCTGTGGAAAAAAATGCTATACAATCATGAGAAAGCCATTTGTAATTCATTACTCTGTTCTATAGTTGATTCTGATTAATGTTTTCTTTTCCTTTTCACATGATTTTTCTTTTATTCCCATTTATAGTCCTTTTTTTCCTGTATTTTTTTCTAACCAGAACACAGTGTCAGCAAAATTGACTATAAGATACTTCCCAACCTAACATGTTATAGAGCCTGCCCCCAGGAAACTGTCATTCCCTGTGATTTCGCTTAATCTAAACTAAATATATAAATTCTGGGCAATTTTGATTGCAGTATTTGTCTCTCTTGGGGAGAGCTATACCACATTCTTCCACCCAGTAACAGAATCCAGTTTACAGCATTTTCACAGCACAGGCTCTGTCTGATGGATGTTCCATCTGAAAAGAGGGTGTCCTGGAGGAAAGCATGGACCCCGTGACTGGCCACAGCAATCCAGCCAACAGCTCTCATCTTGGTCACTCATCCTTAAAGGTTTGAATCATATTCTGACACCTCATAAGCTGCTCAGAAAGCATACTGTTCACACCCCCACCAACTCCTGAAAGCCACCTGCCTGGTGCTGCACACCATGATATTTTCAGCTCACCATAGGGCATGCCATTTCTGAAGCAGGCTGCACTCTTTCTGTTCCCCACCAGTCTACCCTCCTGTCCCAGTTCTAAAGCTGTCACTGAATAGGAAGCACCAGCAATGCCAAGCCCTGCTTGGCATGTTCCATCATCCCTGAGGAAAATACATCCTATCTGTGTTTATGTCCTCTGCAGCAATGATAGTGAACTTTCCCCCAAGCAGACCAGCAGAAATCTGTTTCTGGACAGAAAAGAAAACTAGACAGAGCTCCAGACACTGCATGCAGGATGGAGCAGTCTTAATGCAACTCAAAAGCCCTGACACTTTTTGTGATTTACAGCACACAGGCTGGAGGTGTTACTGACCTGTTATTTCCTTGAAATCCCTGCATTAACCCTGAAATCAAACCTAGATGGAAAACGGGCCATGAATGGAGCACATTTGGCCACTGGGATGCAGCAGCACAGCAAGCAAATTGTGCCCATCTTGCTGATTACATACTGGGTTAAGCATCTGTAATGCCACAGAATTAAAGGTGGTTTATGTTGTTGTCATGTTTTGTTGAGTAATTACTCTAAGAATAGAGTAAACTATTACTCTAAGAATAAAGTAAACTTTTGTAGTCATAAAAACCCCTCTCATGTCATTAAAATGCATCATCCTCAAATTAATATGCACACTTCAAAATAATTATGCTTTTGTAACTCTGACAGGATTTGCATATGATGCTAATTTTCAATTAACAGACTCAGATGTTGAAATAATACAAAACTAACAAATTAAAATAATATTTTTATAACTTCCACTAATAATTTTCGAAGCACATTAATTATATTTGGTTAATTTTATTTGCAAATGTATGTATTTGGGGATTACTTTGGTACCTTCCAAAATCTGGAATTTGGGTCTCCAAGGACTATAACTCTTCTTGAGCTGCTCACACAGCCACCAGTTCCACGTGAAGTCCCAGCTAAAACAGGTTTTAATTTTTTTAAACAATTACACCCCCTTTATTTAGATGAATGTTAATTAAACCACTTCCAGAAATCCAGTTCAGCTTACCAAAAAAGTAGGACATCGCATGAAATCACATTTTGATTTCTTGAGAAATTAAAAAGAGAAATCAACCTAAAAAACCCTAAGGCTTGTATTCCATATTCTAACAGTTAAACTTTAAACTGCTCTGTTACTTACCAAACCCTCACTGGGCATAATGCTGGTGAGATGAACTACCTCAAGATGTGCTGACTGTGACACCAGAGAATCGGATGAGAGAGAAATGATGTGGTCACAAATCCCAGACAAGGTTTTACACTGCAAAGAAAAACAACTCAACATAATTTCTCATATTAAACTGAAACTGATGGAGAAGAAGTTCTTATTCTGAGAACTAACTTAGAATAAACACATTAATTTTACTTCTTAGCATTGTGAATACTACAGGTATATGAAAATTCAGGTATTTAATAATACAGATAATGTATAATTAATAATACATTACATGCAGAAATAATACAGGCATATGAAAGCCAAGAACAAAAGCGTATGGGCACATAAAATCCCCATGGATGTCCAGAAAATGTACACCCCTTCTGATCAAAAGATTTTCCGGTGCACTGAGAACATCTGTATATCTAAAATACTTTCTCCACTCTTATATGCAGTGTTGTGTTGTGTTTTGTTGGGTTTTTTAATTAAAAAAACTGATTAACTTAATCTTATATCATTATAATGTTTATTTATAAATACCATGGGAGTTGAGTGTAGTATGTAAAATTAAATGTCATACAGCAACTTAATAACCTATTTTTGCTAGCAAATAATGAGAGCAACTTTATCAACAGTCATAATTAGGTGAATCCTGCATTGTGCAGCTTGGAAAGCCTGCCCTTTGTTAAAAATTACACTGGCAGAAAAGTGCCTTAGTTAATCCATTTCCTGAAGTAAAATTCTTATGCATCTTTGAACACATCCTTTAACTGATATTCTAGATCAATGCAACTAAGCAATAATTTTGTTATCTTGCCTTCCAGCTAAAGATCTCTAAATCTTAATGCCAATCCACGTGAACACCCCACAGATGGTAACAGTGAGAGACTAAACCTCTCCACCAAGGGCTATGGATCAGAAAGGAGATGATCTGTGCTCTTAAAGAACCTTCACGTGAGATTTATTCCCCACTTTGCTAGTGTTGCCCAAGCATTCCTTCAAAAGGACTATGCCTAAAAATATTGGAACCTAATCTGATTGCATTCCTTTAGATGAATTTCAGAATGGTCTTCCAGCTGAAGTTGTGCTTTTTGCATCTATTTTCCTTCAGGGACTATCCTCTCATTTTCCCTAATTACAGTAAATTCTAGTGAAATCCTTCATGGGAAGTTTTATTTCAGGCAAAAAGCATGAGGATTTCTAATATCTCATTGGACAATATACATATGAGTTAAACAAATAAAGTTGCCACAGTGAATAACTAAACTGACTGAACTTGTGGATTATATTTCTATTCACTGTATTGTTACTCATCTGGAAAACCAAGTACAGCTCTGGAGCATGGGATGTGGCATTTCATATCAGCTGAAAGATGCAAAGCCTCCCATTCAGGTTTGCCTGACAGCATTGAAAGGTCACCAAAACCCAGAAATATTTCTAGCAGTTTCAGCTTTGGGCCAGAGACCTTCAACAAAACTCTAGGTCCTATTTTCTCCTAGCAGAGATATAGGAACTGACTGGCTCAAAGGAAATAATTGTACTGCTACATACAAAGTGGTGGCTGGCCCTGTCTGTGAGTATATGCTTCATTCTGCTTCTGGGTTACTGCCATATAAAATATTACTATGATATTAGTCATCTAGTAGACTAACATTAATATTCAAACTGAGAACCTCTCTTTAACACCTTAATGTTTAAGATCATATCCACAGATTAGATGCAGACTAAAGGCCAGAGAGAAAGCTTCCTAGTTTCTGATGCAATGTTTTAACTTTACAGTTGTCACATGTAAATATTTTTCTGTACAGAAACTTTGTAACAACACAAGCAGCAAACAAGCTTTCAGTCTGATTTGTTCTTATGAATCTTTAAGATTTCCATATAATTCAGAAAGTTAATGAAAATCAATGTAGGATTTTAGCACCAGGAAAATACTGAATAAAATTATATTAAAATATTTTTAAAACACCAATTTGCTGTAAAAGCAGTTCAGTGGATCCATCAGAGGCCTGACAACAGTTGTACCTAAAGCCTGAGATGGTGTAAATGGAAGTGACTGAGCAAAATTTATGAATAATAGCACAGGGTCAGGAAGTAATATTTGACATGGCACTATCAACATGAGATGACACATTAACATAAGCCAAAGTATTTTTGCAATTAAAAAAGTAGAAAGGACCAAAGTTTTGTGTACTGATTCCTGAGCCACAGAGAAGCCAAGTGCCCACTCTTTAGATGGGGCAATACTGCTGCACTTCAGAAAATCTGAAACAAACATGGGTGCTTCAAGAAATTCAGTACCCATTGCAGAGGAATATCCATAGAGTTTTACAACCTGTCCAACACCTAATTTTACATTTTTAGATGTCTCTCAATGGCCCATGGCAAGAACAGAATCTCTAGCAAACCACTAAGTCTTGAACAAGTCATAAGAGCTTATATGTCACAAGAAGTATTTTTACTATGGCAGCCACTGTATTCATTACAATTAATATATGTAAATAATATTAATTTACTGCCATGAGAAAGAACAACTAGCTTGTTGGAATTTTTAATTATCACAGGCATATTATATTAGTCTAAAAACTGAGTCAGTCCTCACATTTTGCTGAACAGTTATCTGAAAAAAGGAAAACTGCCAGACACACAGCTCAGGTGACCCTGAAATCCTTCACAATTCATCTTCTCTCATCATCCCTGAGCTGCAGAGCTGACCCAGTGTGGCCACAGGAGTCATGAGGGAATGGCCACTGTGCCCCTGCACTCACATCATCTGAGCACACACCGCCTTTCTGAGGAGGGAGCTCTTCCAAACACACCCACACATGAGTGGGTCTCTCCAGTAAGCAATGAAGAAAGAAAATCATGGATCATAATTTTATAAACCTGCCTTGACTCCTAAGTATACATTTCTTACTATGTCTTGGAAGTAAAGCAAAAATCCCTGTAATGTTTAAGAGTAATAGATATCACCTCTTACAAATGTAAGATTTTACTTTAGAGAATCACAATTTTTCTTGAGTATTTAAATGTAATTAATTTTTTATTTTTAGAAATAAAATTACCATAATAGAAATTAAACACTTAAAGTGTATTCTTGAATTCCTTGAAACTTTTATTTATATTTTTTTAAGATGCTGTGAGAAAGATGGTGATTCTTCTCCTTCACTGTAATGTGAGTTACAATGATAAACAGGTTGATTCTCAGAGCCTGGATGCTCTGCAACAGGTTGTTTCACAGGTGATTTTGTTCAGGCTGAGATTAATTCTCCTGCCTTGGGATCCAGGCTCTTTAAGGTTCATCACACTGTCACTGCTGAGCCCATGGAATACTTGAAACTTTTATCTTTTCTACCTTTTCAGGCTGCCAGA
>NW_009953004.1:1328168-1352422 GCF_000747805.2 Chaetura pelagica
TTAGATTTGTGGGTTAAAAGATGTGTCTCTACGTGTGTGTCTCTATATATACACCCTCCAAATCCCTGAAGATTTCCAGTGCTTTTAGAAGTTGTTTTCAGAACCAACTCTGTGATAGCAAGCTGTTTTCTAAAAGTCACTGCATGCTTTCTGAATTTAACAGCACATCAATGTTTTATGACAAATTTTAATCCCCACTGGAAGCACAGTATGTGTAAAAGGCTTTGAAAAAAATAAAAAAAGAAGTCAGGCACTTGCTTAGAGCTTGTCAAAAGCTTATCTGAACTTGTAAATCCTTAGAGATTTCCCTTTCACCGTAGGCTTTAACTCTATCTCAGTATCAGTACAAGTTTTCAGTGCCAGTACCAGGAAAATGGAAAGTATTTGAACTAAAAGGCCAGTATCTAATGAATAACTTTGTATAAGATTCTCCCATTGCCCCATGCCATTAGATTTTTTGAGTGCTGAAGGCACAAAGTGCTCAGTCTGACAGTCAGTGCAGCCAGAAATGCATCAGGTCTGATGAATTAATTGCTGCAGTTCCATGCCAGCAACTCTAGTCAGAGTGTTGGTAAGCTTCTGAAACAATCTGAGAGCAATAATTATGTATTTGTAATTAATTGTAGGTGTAACAGAGACCATTGCTCCAGGGAACTGTGTGGAAAGGGAGTGAGAGGGAGTATCTAAGCCTTGCCTGCTAAAATAAGTGGGCATAAGTTATGGAATAGCAGAAGAAAGCTGATTCTTAAGCCTTAAACTTGAAAGACTTCCAATTTTGAAAAGAGTAGAAAGGCTTGGTAGGAACAACTCTTAAGTGAAGAAGCCTCCAATCTTCAGAGAAGTGGGAGACTATCTTAGGTGAAAAATATTTTGTTGATATTATTTGGGTAGAGTCTGTCAATTTCTTTCCATTGATGCAAAAAAAGACATTTTAGAATGTTAAATCTGGAGCACTGGGGCAGTCATCAAACTGTCTGATGGGAGGCACAACTAACTTGCACTAAATTGGTTGCAGGGATCACAAAATATGTGAGCTGATCTTCCTCTTGCTGGTCTTGAAAATTATTTACGTTTTTAACTACTTGATCTTATTTATGAAAACTTTAACTTTTAGCAATTGATATCATTAATCAGAAGTTGTGTCAAGCAGTAAGGAAATTTTCATATGGCAGATTTAATTTTTTTAAAAATTCAATTAAGTGGATAGGATAGGATTAGAGAATACCAGAGCAGAATACTGAGATTACTCACCACATGAAGAATTTTATTTTCAGTTTCGTACACTGTACAATCCTGTGGTAAAATAAAACAAAAACAATTAATGCACATTATTTTCAGTTTCCTGTTAAGAAAGAATGCTTCATGCCAACAAGTATCTCTTACAGATTTACCTATTAAGACAAGTGATCTTGAGTTTTGTCATATCCAAAAGGTTACTTTACAGTCTTAGGAAATTTGACTTCTCTGGTGGCTGGTTAACCTCAGGAATCTATTCTTCAATACTAGCAACAATAGAAATGTAAGGCAGAGGGAACTGATTCATGATGGTGAGAAAAATAGTAATTTGAATTTCTGATATGTCAGATTAATTTTATTAATGATGCACAGAGCAAGAGATACATTGCCTAGCCTTAAATGAGGCAGACTATTTGTTAGCTGTTCTACAAGTTGTGTGGGGTGCAGACAGTTGTGTTACCACTAGGTAGACTGTGTTATTATAAAGCACAGGAAGAGGAAGCAGAATAATTGTAGAACAAGTACAATTCTAAAGATGTCAGCTGTGGTGTGTCCACACTGCCAGTTTGGTTTGCTTCACCCTTTGCTTCAAGGCCCTGGTTATCTACACAATCCACGAGGGACAAGACACAGCAGTGGTCCCATCTCTTGAGAGGAGTCACGTAACTGCTCAAGCTTTGGGCTTTGGAAGACAAAAGTCACAGCAAAAAGGAATGGAAAGGACAGAGGAGTGCTCGTGGTGAGCAGTGCTCCAGGGATACTCAGGGGATCTCGCTGTCCTAAGGCCTTCACAGAACAGCCCCACCCCAGCACTCCATTGCACAACATTGCTAGTGACTAATTTAAAGTTGACCTGAAAAACAATATTCCTGATTAATGCCTTTATTTACTTAAGACCTACAACTTCTAGAGCAGTAATTTTCCTATTTTAGTTACCATTTTCAGAAAAAAGAAACCTTACCTCGACCTAACTTGAGTCTCTTAACTCCTGAATCTCTTCACTTGCATCTCAATTTAGTGATATTAGAGTGACTCGAGTATTACTTCTCCTTCATGAAACGAAGCATATACATACCTAAAATAGATTCACTGCCTCTACTACTCATTAACATTTGAAGATTCCCTCAGTGCAACCCTTTGTAAGGCAGGAGGGAGTCAAGAAAAGGCGGCATTTAACCCTTTCCCTCAGGAGAGGGCCCAGGGCAGCTCTTCCCGCCACTCAGCCCTCCACATCACCACGCTGGCTCTACTAGCTGTATTTCACTAAAACATACAATTAAAAGGAATATAGAGAAAACTCGATTTCGCTAGACAGAGTGAGGTTAGAACAGACTGGTCACCTCTGGGGCCACAGCCCCCAGCCCGGCCGGGCTCTCCTCAGCCCCATGGCTCCCGCTCCCTCCGACTCAGGCAGCCCCTCCACTCATGGTGAGCACCTTCCTGTCAGCAAACCGGTGCTTTTCTGCAGCAGCACCTGAGGAGGAAATGTTCCTGGCATATCCCTGCACCTCCCTGTGCTCGGGGACCTACATCCTGGCCCCGGGGGGAGCACCAAAGCCCTGGGAGGGAGGAAGGAAGAGGCCGCCACAAAACGCCCTGGGGATCAGGCAGGGTGAGATCCTCACACCCAGAGGCCTCTTATGACAGGAATCATGCTCTAGTGGCACTCATTATTTATATTCAAGTGAATTAATGGTTAATCACAGAAAAACTATACCAGGAAATTGCAAAATACTTCTCCAGATGTGACTTTGGGAAGTTAAGGATTTCAGGAAATCCATTTAAATACGTGGATGTGACAGGTAAAAAGTTAATTGCTTTAAACTTGCCATGAAGTAATTCCAACATCCTCACTCCATTTACTCCAGAGGTAGATGAGCAGCTCAGCCTGTGGTACAGCAGCTCAGATCCTCAGTTCTGTCCCATCTACTGCTCAGCTCTCAAACCTTCCTCCCAGGGTGCTGCTTGGAGGACCTGGTCCCTCAGCCCATCTGAGGCTGCTGCAGAGCAACTTCAGCCTGTCCCAGTCTGGGAGAACAAGCACCTGTCACACCCTCAGCTCTAAGGGTCACACTTGTTTTAGAGGATTGGCACCTTCACAGAGGAAAATAATGTCTAAGTGAATACAGGTTAAAGAACAAGAAAGTTAAAATCAGAAGATTGTGAGGAACACAGAAGAATTTACATTAGCAGTTCATGGCCAAGTATCCCTTTGATGTTTCTTTTGTATTCAATACTGCTATTTTCTACAGCACAAAAGAAGAATTCAATTAGTCAGTTTGGTTGGCAATGCCCAAGGCAGTCTTCTGACAAGTTTTACACACTTCAAACATCACATGCACCATCTTCTTTTAACCCTCCAAGTACCAAGAGAACAAAATTATCACAGCAGGACTTGCAGATTGACTTCAGAGCTAATGGTCCTTTTAAAATTATTCCTTTAATTTCTGTGCTAGAAATACGAGCTTCATTCTGAACAAACTTAATTACTTCAGGTCAAAAACCAGAGGACTTATGAAATTTTACTGTTTTGTAGAGCAGAATTAATGCTAGCTATACTTATGTTGCACATTCAAGATTACATTAGCATTAAAAATGTTAATGGCTTTGGGATTCCTTCCAAAATAGATGCATATTGACTTTTTTCTTTTAAAAACATCAGACTAGTTTAACTGAGAGGTTAAAAGCATTTATAATATTCTACTAAAATATTAAGATATGTAGGTCACAATATGCTTCTGATTTATTTTTCTCTGATACATAGCCATGCACTAGGGATCTCATTAAAATAAAAGATCTTCCAGGACTGACATTTGTAGAATTTTGATCTATTTTTCTTAGAAAATAAATAACTGTTAAAGTGATATTCTTTCCTATATCCTCCGTAAAACAACATGTTAAAACTGTTCTCAGAGTTAAAAAAACTCTATGAAAAATTAGTAGCTGTATTCTATTTCCCCTCTGAAAACTGGTAAAATACAGGAATTACCAAAGATAATCAGAGTAGCAGGATTACATACAAGCCAGCTTCTGCACTACCCAGAACACCCTGCCTTCCAAAGGAACACTGCACCTTCACAACTCTGATAAGGTAAACCAGCATTCTTTTGAATATTCATAAAGACAAAAGGGTCAGGAGGAGTCGTGCTCAACCACACTGCATTCATCATTTTAGTTCTGACTTCCAAAAGTAAAAAAAATATGCAATTACCAAAGAAATTTGCAGATACCATCAAGAAAGTTTCATGGCAGATCTTGAGGACACTTAACCAACACATAAAAATACTAAAATATTTAGTTCATTAACTTAGTGCATGAGTTAAGTCAACTACTGAAAAGAAACAAATCCTATAAAAGAGCAGCTCAGAAGAGAACTTAAAACCTTGTTTTGTTTGCCAGGTGAATGTCATTCCCCAAAGTAACACTGCACTGAAACCTACCACAGTTTTTGAGTGGTGGATATGATAAAGTGATCTTTAAAATATATTGCCTGCATACATAAAATAAAACAAAACACTCTTCTGGAACTTATACATTGAAAATAATGAGATTCTCTGAAATGAGGAAAATATACACCAGTAAATACACTAAAGTAACTTCTTTTACTTGGTTTAATTACATTCTTGATCATAACCTATATTTCCAAGTAAAAGAAGTTACTTTAATTACATTCTTGATCATAACCTATATTTAGAAAACTGTGAACAGATGTTTGATAACAAAATGTTCTTTAGAAAATGCAAGCAAACTAAGATTGAAGGGCTGAAAGCTGAAGTCTGCAAAGTCCAACCTTTAAATAACACCGTTTTCAGTGACAGGTGCTGAATCACAGAGTAATTCAGGTAGAAGGGACCTCTGGAGGTTGTCTGGTCTGACCACCAGCTCAGAGGGGGGCTGATTTAGAAGTTAAATCAGGTACAGGCAACTACCAATGAACAACAATTTCGTACAATTGCAGTACAAACTAGAGAGTGTTAAAATCAAATACTTCATCTTAAACATAAAGTATTTGACTAAAAATAAGGTAAAAATCTAGGATATGCTCTCTGAATTTACTTCAGTGATGTTAATTAACACAATTATAGGAGAGAACAAGCAAAAATGCATTTGGCCTTTGTTGGAAAAAAGCCTGACTTGTGGTGACATTCTCTGGTAAGACACAGAAACTTTTTGTCTGGAGAATGTTTGTTCGTGCCATTTAATGCATGTATCAAAAGGAGCTGTACAGGTTTAAACATCTTTGACATCATCAGGAAAAAAAACAAACCAGAAAACCATCTCCTACTAGAACAAGTAAATTATTTTTATTCAATGAAAAATTAACCAACGGTGATATTTTATGAACAAAATTCCAGTGCTGTTCTTCCAAGTCAATAAGTTGTTCTTCCAGTTATCTTTCCCCAGGGCAGGCTTGACACATGACCAAATCCAAATCCAAATTCAGTTCAGTTAGGCTGGTGGATTCATTTTCAGAGCAAAAATGAGAGCTAGTCTACCTTGAAGCTGGACTTGAAGCTTGACTTCAAAATGAAGTGAATGGATATTTGGAATACTCTGATCTAACGTGCTTTTTTTGCACGTAATCAACAAATGTTGATGGGACTCTGCACCTCAAAATTAGGATGTTTCTTCAGCTTTCTGCATAATGCAATTCTTTTATAGCATTTTAGTGAAGGTGAGATTGTGAGGGATGAGAAAACTGAGTAGAATAAAGTACATTCCCAAGCATAAACTGGCATGGATAAAACTCTTCTAAAAGAAGAGGATAGAGATCAGTGTCCTTATAACCACTACAAGAATATATTGTTCCCAGACAGACAAGTGGCTGCTAATTTGTTGCAGCCTTTCCATGGTATGTAAATAATAATATCCAACACTGCAGTTCATCTGTTCAGTTTAAATATTAAGATGTTCATACACAAAGAACACAATCTAAAAGCCAAAACATCTACTTGCCCATTAGGTCTAAGAGTATGTCACTCAGACACATGATGCAGCCTACCAAGAAGATGCACAAGCAGTGTCTCTGTTAAACTCCCATCACACAGTGCTGCCCCCAGTTTAGAAGGAAGTTCACGTGGAGTGGCAGCTTTAAGTTATGCACACAAAGCATGTTCATTTTGCACAAAAATAAATCTCCAGGTTGAAGACATTCCTCACTTAATGTGCCAAATGCAGAACCTCGACTGCTGCTTTCACACTGACTAAATATCTAAAATGTACATCATTCATAAAGCAAGGAGTATCTGAAAGGATCTGAGATCTAGGTTTCTATTAGTTATGCCTTTCAATTCATATTTTAGCCTACCATTAAGGCTGCAGCTCTGGTTTAGGAGAGGTATTTCTGCTTTCACACATTAAGATCAATTTTCCTCAGATTTAGGAACAGCAAAACTGTCTCCCTAGGAATGATTTTGTTCTGTTCTTTTTGGGGCTGAGTTTAATACACTATAAAAAGATCTAAATAGATGACTATCAAACAACACAGATCTGAGAACAAGACGAGGAAAAGACAAACTTTAATTGGTAACTGAGCCAAAGAATTAACTCAATATTTTTCAGCTTGGAATGTTTTGGAGTTTATGATAAAAGGTAGATGTTTTTTTAAGTTGTCAGAAGGAGGACAGCTCTGGGAGTGGAGCTGAAGAACTGAAAAAAAGAACCAGTCTATTGCTGGCAGAGAACTGAATTACATCTGCCAGAAGCAGTGAAATGACCAGGAGAAGTGGATACAGCAATTCAAAATTATATTATTTTCACCTGGACCACAGGGAAGTCAAAGTTACACAAAGTGCAATATCAGCTGAAGGGTGGAAACAGAACCCAAATTTTTATACTGTAGAGAAGTTCATTTTGCTTAGTCTGTAAATCAAAAATAGCCTAATGCTATAAACACCATGTAAGAGAAAGCTTAATAAAGATACATAAATAATTAAATGCCTACATAGGGATTTTTAAACCAAGAAAATAGAAAAGGGATCTTTGATTTAGACTGCAAAAATGTATAAAGGACAACATTTCTAAAAGGGATAAAACTGAATATTATAAATTAAGAATAATCCTGTAAAGGAAAAGACTGATCTTTATCAGCCTTAGTTATTTTTCTCCAAGAGCTAAAATGAAATTAAAGAGGAAAAAAAAAGAAAGTTTGCAGGATGCTACTACTCCAGGAAACCTTTTAAATTAAATTAGTTCTGTGATTGACCTACTGGGAGGTTACATGGAAAATAGCCCAGGACAGAGGCAGGTGATGGACCCTGCATATTGAGGCAGGGTCAGTTGAAGGGGGTTACAAAACTAAGCTTTAGCTAAGGTTTCTTCTTGCTTCCCTGCTACAGTCCTTTTGTCTTTTGCTTCATTCCAAGACAGCCCCATCTGTTCTCTAGCCTCTCTACAGCTTTCAATAATGTAATTTTTTCTTATCAACATTTTTATCTACTCACAACAGGAAACTCTTTGTAAATATTTCTAAAACTAATTTCCACTCAGTCTTTCTGTAGCTGTGTCACCTCTTGTCTTAGTTCAGGTGCAGACACTGTCAGACACTCATTATTCGTATACTACCTAGCACAACAGACCAGGTAAGTTAATCTTATATACCTATGGATTGTATTATATTACTTAATGAATGTCAGTAATGATAATACTACTACCCTTACTTGTTCCATATTTGGTTTAATGTTATAAATATTTCATATTACTCACAAAACAGCTGGCTTTCCTTTAAGGGAAGGAGCCACAGGTTCTGGATATATCTGTATGTATTGTATTTCCCTGAAAGCTTTTTGATAATTCATATTCTAATCTATAATACACTGTGAGCAGTAGTAATGCTGTTCCCCACTGTGGCTTTGTTCTTTTGTTTAACACCTGCTTGGTGATATGTAACTTAACATGAAATTGTCTACTCAAAAGCCAAGTGGATTATTTTTAACTTCACACTGTCCTTCAGTCTATCCAGGTATACAAGGATAAACAAAGTCCAAACATCTTTTTGTCACTCCTGGAGAAAGAGATTATGCAAAGAGCAGAGAGGTAACACTGAACGGTTTTTCTGGCAAAGTGAAAGCTTAGCAATGTTTTACCTACTGCAGTTTTTAAGCAGCAGTATGAAGGGGGCTGAGAGTGGAAGACACTCTTACCTGTTGCACAATGGTGGTTAGTTCCAGGCACAGTTGAACAATGTTGTTTTTCAGCAGTGAATATTCTGTCACGCTGACAAATGGGGACCTGTGGCAAAGCAAGGACAGCTTTATACAGCAGCAAGGACTGTAACTCCCGTGCACAATGTGAGCAGATATATATGCAAAACAGGGATCAGCTCTGCACAACAGAGATGTGCAACACCCAGTCATGCCCATCTCCAGCAGCCAGCTATGCAGCTTCTGTAAAACATGACTTTGAAACCAGAAAAAAATGTAGGCAGGATGTAAATTGGGTTTTGGCCAGAATATAAGAGGATACAGTTCTTGTGGAAAGTGGAAACAGAAGCTTCCATAAGTAGTTGAGATTTCTCTTTTAGGGCTCATTTAAAAGAAGGCATCTCTAGTACAACAGCAGTCTGCAGCAGCAGTCAGCACCTTGATCCAGAGAGCAAAGCAATGCTCACTTAGTCATTAACAGCTTCCTGCACACTTGGATTTTCTTCAGGCTGAATCTGACCCCATTTGAATGTATAAGAGCTGACAAGGTTGGAGCCCAGGAGAATATGACTGCTGGCACTAGGTTAGGAAGATGTCACCAGGATTATACAGATCCTGTGAAGGAGTGTGAGTCACTCTCACTGGGATTTCTAAGGTGCCATCTATCCATTCAGAAGAATTCTGAACCAGGATAAAGCTATCCCATGGTTATAACTCCAGAGAAATAGAAACAAACTATAAATGCTCTGATGCTTTTTTATGTTTTGGTTTCAGTCTTTCCACAATTCAAAAATTAAACAAACCAGGAGTGGTTGATTGTTGAGAATTAACCAACACCACAACTGTACTTAACACATTCATCCTACTCTTGACAAAACTCTAATAAGAAAATTTAATTTTCAAGCTAAGTGAGTACTAAGATTTATTTAGAATATCCTTAATTTAATTGCTCAAGAACAGCCTTTTTGTCTTTTTAAAGGCTGAAGAACAGGTCAAACTCCACAATTTTTCTTCCTTACCCTTATTTCTGTAATTACTGATGATGTCATCACTTCTGGCACTAAGACAACTTGAAATAGTATAGAAGTGTTCCTTTCACACAAAATACTATCAGACTGCAAAGAATCTAAAAAAGCAACTGGAGAAAACTTTAACATGCTCCTGACAGAGAATTTGCCTCCAATATTGGAGAAATTTGCAAAACAGCTGCCTTTTTTTTTTTTTTTTTTAGAATGAAAGAGTATATGAGAAGAAGAAAGAACAAATACAAAACAACCCCAAGAATTATACTCGTGCACAAAGGATCAAGGAATAGTAAATTACCTGTCCAGCCAGGCTAGTAAGTTCTTGGCAGCACCAATCAGGTCAACTACAGAGGTAAGAAAATCATTTGGCAGTCTTCTGGAGGCCCTGCCATCATAATGGCCACTCCTCCTTCTACCCGTTATAAAGTTCTGAAGATTTTTGGCTGAGGCATTCAGCTTGTGAGACAGAGTCCTCAGGTTTTCAGTCTCCAATCCATAATTCTGAGGAAAGCTGCCTTTTTTTTTTTTTTTTTTTAGAATGAAAGAGTATATGAGAAGAAGAAAGAACAAATACAAAACAACCCCAAGAATTATACTCGTGCACAAAGGATCAAGGAATAGTAAATTACCTGTCCAGCCAGGCTAGTAAGTTCTTGGCAGCACCAATCAGGTCAACTACAGAGGTAAGAAAATCATTTGGCAGTCTTCTGGAGGCCCTGCCATCATAATGGCCACTCCTCCTTCTACCCGTTATAAAGTTCTGAAGATTTTTGGCTGAGGCATTCAGCTTGTGAGACAGAGTCCTCAGGTTTTCAGTCTCCAATCCATAATTCTGAGGAGAAAGAAGAAGGTACACAGTTAAGTGAAATAGCATGTTGTCAGCTAGGTGACCAAAACTGAGAGGTTACACGTGGTGAGTGGTACTGGCTGAAAGGACCAGATGTGCCAGATGTGACTGTGCACCCACCCTGTCAGCATCACCTCCTCTGCTGTCATCAACACCCAGTGCTACAGCCCCGTGCCCATGGCTCCACCTAAGTCGCTGAGGGGAAGACAAAAAGAAACCCCATGTGTCTCAAGGCCTTTCCAGTGTTCCAAAGAGAAGATGAGTCAGTTCACTGCCCCCTACCTGCTGTGGTGCAGGGTTAACCAACCATTTGGGTGTCTGCTACCTTGGAGAGCAGCTCTTGGCAGTCCTGCTGCACTGGATCTCACTCAGATTTCTATTAGTCCCTCTGCTTATCTGTCATAACTTACCCTTAGTAGAACTTCCCTTTCACTTATGCCTTGAATTAGGGATCACATTTTATATAGCCTTAATGTCAGGCTTTTACAGGAAAATTCCTTCCTCAACCTGAAAATCAGCTTTCCAAGTATGAATTGATTGCCTGCTATTAATTTCAACTATGCATAAGCTACAGAGAGTAACTGATCATGAATATAAACTTTAACTTTTCCACCTAATCTTCTTCCTCAGAACAGAGAATAAAGAACCACAAACACAACACAATTTGACTCATAACAAGCTTATGAAACAGGTTGTAAGGAAGTCAAACAAAATACAAACAGATATTTGGTAAAGTTGTTCAGACCACATGTACCTGGTGCTTAGGACTATGCCTTTTTGCCAGCCACAAAAGCTCACTCTGAAAAATAAATCAAGCCCCTGCCTCCAACTTAGAGGACAACCTACAAGGAATGGAAACACTTTGCTATCTTAGTTATCTCACTGTAAAGAACTTAGATTTTGAAATAATTTTAGATTCTAAGGACAGAATTAGTTTAGTTGTTATATATGCCTAAAGCACCACAATCAGTTAGGGAGGTTTGGAAGCATCCAAACTGGATAGTGAAACAAAAGAAAGCCACATTGGTTTAGCTACAGACAACAATTATCTTCATGGTTTTTTTCCAAAACAACCACTGTACAGTCAGCACTAAAGTAAACCATTTCATTTTGGAAAAGTGTAAGGTAAAAAGCAAGTTGTATTTTATATTAGTACACCATCTGCTTCATATTTGCAGCTTATCTTTCTTTTTTTAAAGCACTGAAGGAGTTCCCTCCTCTATTTTTCTCCCTCCTTTTATTCGTGCCGAGGTGATGAGTAAATGGATGTACTGGGACACACTGACCAGCTAATAACCAACTAGGCAAGGTTCAGCTTCCTCTCAGAGGGAGTTTGATGTTGCACACTCAACAGCACCTTGCAAGGATGATAAACCAGATCCTCCTCTTTTTATTTCCAAATCTAACCTTGCTTATCCCTGTGGAATAAAGCAGAAATGTTTCTTCTAATAATTCATTGCTGCATAAAAGCTCTGAAAACTTGTCAGTTTACTTTCAAGAAAAGCCAAGCAGGAAGGGAAACAGTTTGACCAGTGGATCTATAAAAGCCAGTACAATTTTACTAGAGACGAAGTGCCTGAATTCTGCAGAAAATATGCCAGGTACCAGCAAGAGAAATCAACTGCTCAAGTCATTGGAGAACACAGAGAATTGAAAAAAAAAAAATAAAATTAAAACCCACCTAGAGTGGAAGGTTCTTAATTTTATCTGAAAGTTAATTAATTAACACACTGGTGGCAACCTCAATTAATGTCAATATAAAATTTAAAATATAGCAAAGCAGAGATAAAATATGTCCATGAAGATAATCAGGAGATGAAAGGAAATGTTTCAGTGCAGCAAAAGTGCTGATTCAAGTTAGTGGTTTAGCTGAGACTTAGGAAGGGGAAAAGATTAAAATATTACAAGGATGACAGTGAATCAATGTCCCTAGAAGACAGAGACATTGTATTGCTCTAAATTTCAGCTTGTCTCAAATCCAAGATCTTAAGGTTTAAATGAAGCAACCATTACCAAATGGGGAAAAGAGTTGTTAAAAATAATCCTTTAAAGTATCCTCTCCAAGCACCTCACCCTAATGCCCAGCACCACAGCTGCACACCCTTCCTCTCCTGCACCATCCAACGCTACGAAGCCCCCCAGGCTCCACGGACAGGGCATGAGAAAACTACTGCAAGAAGCTATGGCCTCTTTCAGGCTTCCCTGGGCAGCAGACAAGGTGATGGGATACAAAAGAGTTTGCTCCAGAAAAGAACAAAAAGAGGGGTCCACATATTGGAACTGTGTTAATTATGATTCAGTGAACGTGTTCAAAAACATGGATGGAGAAGTTGCAGTTGGTGACAATAAGTGAGCAGGTGGGCAGTCTCGTCCTGTGCACATGACACTGCAAACATCCACATCTCTTCTAATTCTTGTAGGCATCTCATCTGGACAATACTAACTGAGAGAGTCTTAAAACTGCCAGACTAAATAATTATCACAGCTACCATATCAGACTTCAGTTTTCGCACCAATATATTCTGCTCTGGCTCTGTTAAATACATGTTGTTATTTGGAGCCACACCATAGAAATTATGCTCCTGAGCCCATAAAATTCTGTTTCCTGGCAGGCAATTTCCTTTTTGCACAGTAAATCCAAGATATAATTTCTGGTTTAAAAAGAAAGAAAAAAACCCCAAACCTCTCAAAGGGACAAGAGGGTGTCATTAGCACAGGCAGGATTATTATTCATATCAAGAGTAGGGGGAAAAAGAGACAAGCAAGGTTTGCTCCACTCCCTAGTTTTGTTTCATGCTGCTCAAGGTTGTTGCACAATCATGTTTTACCAAATTATTAGTGGCAATGGACATAGAGGTTTAGAAAAGAAATACTATTAAAGCAACCCCAAATGTTGTCTGTCCAGGAGCACACAGCCAGAGTTTGTCAAATGATCACAGAATCTGGATCATGAACCTGCTCAGTGAGAACAGAAAGCAGATTAAAGCCAAGCTCACTCCATGGCAGCAGAATGGTCTGACAGGGACATTGCAGAAAGGGTGACTGCTGGAAGAGAGTTACAGCACATCTTGAGCACAGAGAGATGTGACTGGTAAATCTATTCAATATTTACTTAAGCTTCCTCACATAAAAACACTGTTCAAACACAGTAAGAAATCTGTACATCCACTGAGTATAATATTTTATATCTATGATATTAGTACCCTCCCACAAAACAGAGTTACCAAATTATCTCATCTGTTCCGACTGATTCAGTAACATATTTTAGGTTGGGGCTCAGCAATTCCTCGTGCTCTATTCAATGACAGTACTTGGAAAGGATTCCAAGAGGTAGAACTTAAATACAAATGTGAGAGCAGAGCCAGACAAGCTTGTTATAGAAGAATATAATTAGTTGTAATAAAGCTGTGCTTAAAGTAACACTTGTTGGTGAGATGTACAACTGACTCAGGTCTAAGAATAAGTCTGCTTGCTGCCTGTAAAACACGTTCCAATTTTAGCAATTTCATTCCCTAATTCTCCCATTTTCAAGCTACCAGTGAGGATTGCTGCCACCCCCTTCCTCCCCTCTCCTGTTGCAGTTTGAGATGCCTGCTTCAGTGCTCCTGGTGCTGAGGGTTAGTGCAGGGTGGCAAGAGCAAAGAGACAGGACAGATCACCTCCTGGGATTTTGCAGTTCATCATCTTGTTTTTTGCAAGTATAGAAAAAGCAGGTGGCTGTTGTCAGAAGTGCTAGAATTCAGGTGACAGTAGAGAAAACAAGGGCTTTTTTAACACCCTGAAAAAGACTGCTGTTTTTACTAGAGCAGAGTGGAATATACAATGCAAGAGAACAGTTGTTGAATACTCCCTATAGTTAAAAATTGAAGTTGGAAATTGAAAAATAGGGAATCTGCCTTCAAACAGATATTTCTTCCTTTTTACCACAGAAACCTAAAATGCAGAAAAAGCTAAATACACTGTGACAATCAACCCTCCTGCTCCATGTCTGTATCATGATTCTGGTAGGAAGTTTCATTCTTAAAAGAGCATGGGAAAATGGAGTAATTTTTTTAATCTGACAATATGACACCTGGGGGTTTTATACATTCAAAGAAGTGGAATGAAATAAAATTCAGCTACAGGTTAGGGTGTTTTCATATCTTATTGCATGCATGTAATAACATCACAAAGTGGTATTTTTATGGTAATAAAACTATCTGCGACTATTTTTAGCTTCTAAGATAAAATAGTTCAACCTAATTTAGCAAACAGTGAGGTAAAAAATATAACAGGATAACAGATACACAGCAAAAAAATTGGTAAGTGATAAGACTTTTGTAAACACTTGAAGATCAAAAGCAAAGCAAGGAATAACTGGAATAGGAGTTTGTTTCTTCTGTGGAAAAACCCCCAGAGTTATGTATTTAAAGGAACTAATATAAAGAGATAGTTTTGTTATAATGTGACATACAGAGGTAAAAAGTGTATGTACATTGAAATTGACTTGACACAGGATATCATTTTAGCTAAATAGTTGATATTTCTTAAGTAATTAACTTTTAAATTTAAAACATTCGTTTTTAATTAGTTTTTTCTTGATGTTGCCATTCCTGTAAGAAGTCAGTGTGATGTATGTATTAATATATTTCTTAATATCTATAAACATGTGGATGAATACTCAGCTTTTTCTGTAGGTGATACTTTGAGAATGTTAGGATTTCCACTAAACTGTAAGGTTCAGAGAAACAAAAGGCAGAGCAGAAGACCTGACTGGGGAGGGCAAAGGAAACAACCCCACTGAAATTCAAGCATTTTACAAGAAGCTCACCATGGTAAGGCATCTAAAATTCCCCCAGCCTAAATACTGGGCTCCCCTCCCACTTTCACGTTTCGTGCATAAACTTCAAGAGTCCCCACAGTTTATCCATGCAGCCCAGCTGTGGTGGCCTGAGCTGCAAGTCTGTGTTCCAGACAGCAGCAGGAAGACCTGAGGACCATTTCCAAAGCCAGCCAGTAGCTGTGCCATGGCCCTGCCAGTGCCACCCTGCCCCAACAACCAACATGCTGCTCCCCTGCTCCCCCCAGCTAGGAAGCAGCACCTAGCTGCTTCCCACCCTGGCACACCCACCCTGCAGGGCTCAGGCTCCCAGCTGCTTTAACCTGCTGTGCCCTCTTCCTGAGTCCCAGCACCACTGTGTGATGAGCAGGATTAGGATCTTCAGCTGGATCTTCAGGCACATCTTTCCCACTACAGTTTTTGTCCCATTCTCAGACTACAGGTAAATTGACTTAAAAGTTCTTGTGGACCTGCACCATGTTCTGCAGCTCTGTGGGATGCTCTGCCTCTCCTGGGCTGGGGGAGAAGGGCTGAGCCCCACCTGCAGCTCACAGCTCTGAGTGTGGCAGCACCAGCCTGCTCCCCACCTGTCCCCCTGGGAACTGGGTGCAGCACACAGCTCTGAGATGACTGGGAGAGAAAATTCCCCAAAGCAGCTCTGGGCTTTTGGAATCTCCTTTGGGAAAACATGATGAACCAGATGGGATCTCACAACTCCCTGCTGCCTGCACGGCTGTTTATGCTGCCCCTGCAAAGGCCACAGCTTCATAATGAAAATTACAGTGTTTGTGACAGCACAGAGTCATTTACCACTTACTGAATAAAACCAGGCAAATACAGGCTGCTTAATAAAAGCAAAAACCACACACTCTGATTTTACCCTAAATAATTACGAACTTGAATAGAATGGAAACCATCACAACATGCTCTTTTTCATTTCCTTTCTGGAGGTGTTTTTAAAGTTAAGGACCCAATAGAAAACACAGTAGAAACCCTAATCCAAAATACTTGTGTCTGTAAACATTCATTTCATCAGATAAATTTGTTAAAGTTTTGTGATAATATTTTATGATACAACCTAAACTGAAGTTATAAAAATAATAGGAAGTCAAAGTGTGTGAAGCATTTTAAAATGCATTTTAGTCAGGTGTGTCCCTCTTGGATAGAGGGTGCAAACTAGATAGAAGGATCTGCAAAGTTGCTGAATGGTTTGCAGTCCCACTAGACTTGCTGCTTGAGGTCTTTTCCAGCCTAAATGATTCTATGATTCTAGTTCATTATTAAACAGTATTGGTCCCAGGACACACATCCTTAAAGGACATGACTTGTTACTGGTTACAATCAGTTGAACTACTGATTGTAACTACTTGGATTTGGCTATCCAGCCAATTCCTTACCCACGTCTCTCCAACCCTAACCTTGTATGATACCTAAAAATGTCTTCCAGATAAAACCAGCTAACAAAATCCATTAGTGATTATAAGAATTAATATACAAGTTCAGGTCTAGACACTAGAATCTAAAACTGAACACAGGTCCTGAATGGTAAAAATGGGACAATGATTATAATAAAGTGCAAGTTTTGATAACACTTAAGGAAAATTTAAACAAATCAAAGAACCAGTATATGTTTTACCAAGGAAAGCCTGAATCAGAGATCACTCAGCATCAGACTTGTCACTGTACAGTAGTGTTTTAATTGGGGACTGATCATAATCCCATAATCTGGGAGCAAAGGAGTAAGAGGCAGTTGAACCCAACATGACCTGATTCTCAGAGTGTCTTATCACAAACCCCCACTCTGTACAGTATAATTTATCTGTCTGTAGGAAATGTCTAGTGGAATTACTATTACAATGGCTGTTCCTGTTGCTTTATAGCAAGGAGATGCTGTAATGCATGGCAAAGTACAGTAACACACAAAATTGTACCTATTTTGACAGTGATCAGGATCCATTTCCCAAATTAGAGAAGCTTATGAACTAAATTTGCTTGCTCTGGATTAGGAAAAAATAGAGGGTACATCTGGATCTGTGCTACTTAAAATACTCTATTTTCATATTTAAAAAACATAAATTCCTAGCTCCTATTGTTTTGCAAACTCTACATATATTAAGGAAATGCATTCCATCTTAGTGGCTGGGGACTGCAGTTCAAATGAAATATTGTCCAAATTTGTTTCAGCATTTTCTTTAAAAACTCTCTAAATCAGCAAATTAGGAACACTATGTAACAAAAATAAACCTTCTCACTATTTTAAATAACGTTTGCCTCTCAGTTTATTCTAACAGCTAAACTGCAGCACTATAACCCAGTTTCTGTGCACTGAACATAATGATGTTTCATAAAAATAATGGAATTTACTAATAGCCAAGGCAATGCTGTGGAAACATGCAACTGGTTTGGATGAACAAGAATTAACTGCTTCTTATCATCTACCTAAACATTTTTAAAGTCACTTTTACATTGCAGCTCTTGCTACAGATCTCTGAACAAACTGTGTAAACTTTTCTTGGTCTGCTTAATCGTAATGAGTCCACATGATTTAAATTCTGTAATATCCAAACACTCTGCAGTTGGGTAAGCTTGAGTAAGCTGGGACATCTTAATGTTCCTGTACATACCCATACCTACCTACAGAGAGAGAGTGAGAATATGGTGTTGTGGTACAAGTATCTAAAGCACAAAAAGGTGGGAGAAAATTAAATTGTATTTAGCACAGGCATTTAAAAATGTCTTACAACATTAAACAAAACCAAGAGGCAATCTGTCAGGCTGATCACTGTGAGATACACACATTTTTATAAATGCATTTTTAATTTTTATCTTGCCAGACTGTGTTGTCACACAATATGATCCAGCAAATCATGACACAAAGTAATTTTTTATTAAGATTTGAAAAAAACCCCAATAAAATCTACAGCTCAACGATTCCCATGATAATGTTGAGTATAAAGAAATTGTACTTAGATGCCAATAAAATTGCATATAACATCACAACATCTGGTCCCAGTTAACTTGGACCACTGGTCTGAAAGACTTAGAACATACAGAAGCTTCACTCTAATACATCCAAATACATTTTAAATGATCATCCCACTGTCACAATGTGTCTGCTGGCCACATTCAAGGACTATCTTAATGTCATTATTTTCCATATGCTTTTTTCTATTGGATTCCTTTTATTTTCTCTACCCTTTGAAGAGATTTTTATCTACTTATTTTTTAACTTTTAAAACTTTCTTATATTCTTCTTCACAGTTTCAGATTACTTATTCAGCAAGTACCCCCTCCTAAGCATACTAACACAGTGCTGAGTGTACTGCACCATCCACGCTATTTATCCTCTGTCAGGCTGACTTCTGTGCATATTTAATAGCTTCAATGTCAACCCTCAAAAAGGAGGATGAAACAAGTTAGTCTGTTTTGTGGCTTTTCACATTGGAAGATAAATTGTTTCCCATTACTTCAGTTCAGTATTAAGGCTTAATATGCATATGGTTTCAATTAAAAAAAAGAAAACAAACAAACACATGTAAGCCAGACATCTGTGGTGGTTGACCTCTTCCATATGTGTATGGAAATAAGCTATGGGGAATACGCTGATTTGGGATTCTGGGATAAATAAACAAGACCAAAGGATGACCTAGCAGATACCACCTCCAAACCCACACCAGACCATGAACTGCTCACTTTTGAAAGTGATTACCAAGCATTGCTTGCAGTGATGGTCACCACACTGCAGGCTACTGCCAGCACATTGTGTCTCTCCTAAAAATACTTCAGTTACACCTAAATTCTTCTTTAAAGTCTCTGTTGTGAATTCAGGGAACTCCACTGGCTTAATTTCAAGGACAGAACGTCTCAAGCCTTCACTGTACCTTCCCAGAACTCTGATCTGTATCATTTGCTACACCCTTCTCAGCAAGATCTGCTGAAGACTGTACACAAGCAGCACACTACCAAATCACCAGAAACCTTTTGTACTTGTTACTAAAACCTTGTGACCAGTTAAACTTTGCTATTTATTTCATAATAACAGTTTTGTGTAAGAGGCAGAAAGTCACAAGAAGTCTCCTTTTCCACTTTCAAAAGCACCTCTTGAAATGAACTGTAAGACAGAAACACAAGATTGCAGAGGATACGAGTTGAGTTTGTTACACAAAAATGAGAAATTTTAACAGTAGTGAATTATTCCAAGTTCAGAGGATAAATGATAGGCTCATTTTTGGAAATCTAATGCTGACACTGAGGTCAGACATTTAGCTCAGGTTCATGCAGAATTGGTAGCTCTCAGGAATTCAGGCAGCTTACAGCAATTGACAGTGTCACAGAGTGGTATGAAAATTAACTCACTGGGGAATTTATGAAAGGAATTGTGCTCCTTGCAAATAAGAAAACCAATTTTTCAGGTTCTTTTTTCCATCATACAAAAATGTCATCACTCTCAACCCTACACTGATGTACTCCCTGTACTTCCTTGGCAGAGGGGAATCTCCATGGGACAAGCACTGCATTGCCTCATTCAGTACAGATCCCAAATCAGGATCTTAAAGAAAAAATGAACTATTCCTTTCTACAAGGGAAGGAAGATTTTGCTAATGAAATACATCAGCAATAAATAAAATGTAATCCTTTCCAGTAAGTAAAAGCTACAGCCTTAGAAAAAAAAATTAAAGAAAAAGTTAATGTTAAATATTCATAATGCTGTTTATACCTCATTATTCAAAATACCATACAAGTAGTAGTGCATTTATTTTTCATTAAAAGACTAAGAATTACCAATGTATTTCACATGGCCTGTTACATAGACAACAATTTCTTTGATATTTAAAAAACAGAATCCTACACCCTCTTTAATCTAATATGCCTTGCCCCTGCTTTTTAATGTCATTCCCTAGGTCTGAGTCAATATTCCATTAGCTGGATTCAGTCAATGAACTGCCTTTTAGTGCCTGCACATCCCAGCTGGGAGGCTGGCACTGCTGGCACACTATGGGCACAAGGTCCTGCACCACAGGCAAAGCAGGGCTCATGCAGGGCTCATGCACAGATATTTATAAATGGTGCTTTAAAATGGCAGTGTGAGGAATAACAAATTGTTTGGTGAGCTAGATTTCAACAACCTGTGCCCTCCTCATTCCCACATCCCATTCTTCACATGACACCCACACCATCTGCACTGGGACAAAGGCTGGTGGCACAGGCTCAGAGTCAGGGAGAGCCACATCTGAGCTGGCTGCAGAGCCCCTGGGCACAGACCTGTCCCTGACCAAATGGCTGATGTCTCTAGGATACATCCCCCTGGCCACCTGCTGACCTGCACAGCTCCTGCAGCCTCCCTGTGCTGTTGAGCTTGGTTGAGATTGGCTACAACCTTCCAAACTTCTTAGAGGTGCTACAGGGATAAGTGCTGCAGACATGGCAGCACAAACACAAACCCCTCACCTGCCTTGATCAGTAGTCTCACTTGGATGTTTTGCACAACCCAGCACATACGGGAATCATAGAATTTTAAGGGTTGAAAGGGACCTGGAAAGCTCCCCCAGCCCAACCCCCCTGCCAGAGCAGGGGCACCCAGAGCACATCACACAGGAACGTGGCCAGAGGCGTTGGAATGTCTCCAGAGAAGGAGACTCCACAGCCTCTCTGGGCAGCCTGGCCCAGGGCTCTGGCACTCTCACACCAAAGAAGTTCTTCCTGAGATTCCCATGGAACCTTCTGGGCTCCAGTTTGCACCCACTGCCCCATGTCCTGTCACTGGACATCACTGCACAAAGCCTGGCTCTGTCCTCCTGACACTGCCCTGAACAGATTTGTGCCCATGGATGAGGTGGCCCCTCAGTCTCCTCTTCTCCAAGCTCAAGAGACCCAGCTCCCTCAGCCTTTCCTCAGCAGGGAGATGTTCCCCTCCCTCTAGCATCTTGTGGCTCTGCACTAGTACATGGGGTTGTTCTTCCCCAGATGCAAGACTCTGCACTTGCCCTTGTTGAATTTCATCAAGTTTCTCCCTGCCCAACATCTCCAGCCTGTCCAGGTCTCACTGAATGGCAGCACAGCCTTCTGGTGTGTCAGCCACTCCTCCCAGTTTAGTGTCAGCAGCAAACTTGCTGAGGGCACACTCTGTTCCCTCATCCAGGTCATTGATGAAAATATTGACTAGTACTGGTCCCAGTACTGACCCCCGAGGGACTCCACTAGTGACAGACCTCCAGCTAGATTCTGTCCCATTGACCACAACTCCCTCTCTCAGGATTTTAGAAAAAGTGTTTTCCTTCCACAGACCCTGCTTGAAGTTTTATTTCTGTATTTGCAATAAAAAATGAGAATGGCAGAGATACCACTGAACACTCCAGAATTCAAAACTTAAAAGGACTGAGTTGAACTCTCATACAAAAGCATGGAGCTTCAGTGGCATCTTTCTGAAATCATGGTATACTCTGCAAGGTCTTTGTTTTTATGCTTTACTGAAGAGAGCACTAACTTCTCAAGATCTCATGATGAAAACAGGCCAACTTAGACATACTTAGTGTGACAATGATTTGAAGCCATCAGGAAGAATTATTTAGCATGCAGCATGTGTCAGTAATGGTCTAATAGACATGTGTGTCATGCAAGACAACAGCAGATAAGACTGAGAAGCTACCAGTATTGAAACAGCCCTTTTTTTGCCCTGCTAGTTTTCCCCTTCTTGTGCATCAAGAATTCAAAGGATAAAAACTACGTAAGCCACAGTTATGAGTCTTGTTTTTACAAGTCAGTGCACACATGGATGTCTGAGCACAATAAATGATTGTGGGTTTGCATCAACAACCAGCAATTATGTTTGATGTCAACCAGTAGAGGAGCAAAACCCAGTGAATTCCCACTGTCAGAGCTGCACCATATTCAACTAGAAGGAAGTTATCAGTTCCAAAATGTAATGCCTGTACCAAAAGTTAACAAAACCTTAAGTGCAGTCCACAGCCAATTTCAAAACATGTCTGACTAGATTTATATATTTAGCCAGTGTTTCTGCACTGTCTGAAATCAGTGACATTTCCATAGCTCTCAAAAGCTGGGTTCTCACCCAAATCCACTTGGCCAAGGTTCAATTATCTAAGCCATATTCCACAAAAGTTTCACTGTCCTTTATTCTGCTGTGTATGTTTACATGTACCAGTCATTCTGGCTGCAAAGCCCCAGAAGTTCCAAATCACTGCCCCCTTTTACACAAATGAAGGCACAATTGTTTACTGTTAAGCATTATAGCATAATAATGCTGTCTGAAAAACACATTTACTTGAGACACTATATTCTGCAGCATGTATATTTAATGGCATTCTATATAAAACCAGGACTCTTAAAAACAAGAGGCTGTGACAGGTGGCCAGTTTTGTACCTATGGTTTTGTATGACAGCATTGCTACTAGTCCTATGACATAACAAATGCCATTGCAAAACCAGAGTGATCTAAAAAGTTTAACTTGACTTGAACCATTTTCCACATTTCTAACTTAGAGCTTCAGCCTTTCAAGGTGGTCAACACTTGCAAAAAGTCAAATGCCCACTCTCCTCAGGGCCCTGTGAAAACATAAATGCATTCTCAGCTCCCACAAATATGATGCAGAACAGGAAAAAGAAAGGTGTAAAGCACTGTTCACCTAGGAAAGTAATGTTTGTGGTAGCACTGATGAGAGGCTCTCACAAGATTTATTTTTGTGTTTAATCCAATAGACACTAATGTTATCAAAAGCCATCCAGAAATCTATCAGCTCATTTTATCACAAGGTAAGAAATGACACAGGGCATTACAAGCATTATTTTTTTGTAATTCCTCTTGTGTAGAAAGAAAAAGAAATGAAAATGTGAGTCCTCTGCTGCACAGCCTGTTCATGTCCAACTAGCAGGCTATTCCATACACTTCACACTGAAATGCTAGGGAAAGCAGTAATTCATATAAATTCACATAAATTAATTGGATATGTGAATTCTAATTAGTCCACAATGGCTAGGTAAGCATACTTAGGAGACCACACTGCTGCAGACAAATCAAGCATCCAAATTTTGGCTAGTCTGTGGCTTGGGACACAAGAGAGCTTACTCAGAAATTCAGCATATTGGAGCAAGGCAGCAGGGGAACAAGGTTAAAAAAACAGAAGCTAGTTTTCCTGCTTTGTGCTGCCCACTGTTTTTTGGCAAACCAGACTGCAATGCAATACAGGAGACCTTCTGAACCGAAGGAGTTTTTTCTTCTATCACTGTGCAGGGGAAAATGTCCATTCCTTCATTCCTAGTAGCAATTGTGATCACTATCATCAGCCTTGAAGAGACTGAACAGAAGGGCTGAAATTACATGCAAAATCATTGTCTTCCAGATCTAGACCTCAAAAGAAATCTGAATAGTGCCAGAAGTGAACGTCCCATGAACATCCCCTAAACTAGGGGTAGAGGAATGCACACAAATTATGACTATAGCAATGCTATTTGCATCAAATTTCAGCCAGCATTTTTCCTCCTGCCCTGTTCTCCACCCTCAGACACATTTGGTTTTTCAGAACCCTATCATTAGCCTATTCATTTGCATACATTTCTGCTACCCAAACACAGAACCAGGCATAAAAATATAGTTATGGATTGTCATAAACAGATTATTTTATAAATGTATAAATGGAAAGAAGTACATTTCTTTTTCAGAAGCATCCAGTAGTTCCTGTAGTAGCCTATTCACTGCCCTCACCTGCAATGGTTTAGGATCTTCATTCTCACTGGGACTTAAACAGATGCATTTTCAGAAGAAAATTACAGTTTAACACTTATTAGAACATGTTTCTCCCTATTTTGTGAAAAAGAATTATTGTGTGACAAGAAAAAAATCTTTCAAATATGTCAAAAGACAGGAAGATCAAAAGTCTGTTACTTCTTGTTAAGTCTGTTAACATTGTCTTGATGTACAGGCAACTGATCCACATAAATTCAAGGAGTCAATGCAGAAAATGGGTATTTTACATAAATTTTGTTTAATGTAAACTCAGCCTTGAGTAGGAAGAACACAAATTCTTAGAGCCTCAGGTAATTTATCTGAAGTTTGATAACCTAAAGACTGGATGCTTTACTTGATGAAGAGAGTGAGATGTGGTCAGCTAGAACTCACCTGGCCCTCAGTGCACTCCCTGCCACTCCCTTCCCCATTTGCTCTGTATGCA
>NW_009953004.1:1352443-1366564 GCF_000747805.2 Chaetura pelagica
TGCTCTGTACACATTATGACAACAGATCACATGCACACTGGGAGATGTGGACAGCATCCTGTTCTGTAGCCCTGACTGCTGGCACAGCTGCTGCACAAGAATGACAAATTCACAGAGGATGAAGTTTTCAAGAGCTCAAGCCTAAGTTTCTTGTGCAACTTAACCCACAAAACACAAGTTCACAGGTCACTTGGGTTCGAAATTTCCTTTAAAACAATTCTGTGCCTGGGTACCTCTGAAAATTTTACTGACTTCACTTACACACTACCATTGGTGGTACTGCTACAGCATTCCAAAATATTTTTACTTTGCAAACAACAGGAAATCTTGGAAGCCATATGCTACTCTGGAACAGTTAGTGTGGAGGCAGTGGTCCTTGAAGAGAAAACTGAGAAGACATTAAGAAAAATTATCTTCTGCCTTGCTCTCTATTTACATCAACTCAGGTAGCTGCCTTTACATCTGGCAAGGGAACACAGGGTCATTTCACACTGAGATAATTCCCTTTGTACCAGGTAGACAACACAAATAACACAATTACATTCAAGGTTCTCCTTTTCCAGCATCCCAGGTTAGCAAGACCTTGGATTTCTTCCTTTTTACCAGCAAGACCAACCTATAATTCATACACGTCTAATACCTGTGCACAAACATACTCTAGGCTATTGTGAATTCTTTGTACTAACTTAATTATCTTCCTTCAATATACTGATCCTAAAAGATTTTTTTTAAATGCAAGAATTGGCAACAAGATTTTAAAATGAGGAAAAAAACCCCACAACAATACTTAAAATAGCCTATTTTCCCAAATGGCATTATTTGAAAGGCTAAAAGAGAATGGAGCAGCCCATTGGACTAAGGATAATATGATTAATGCTTTCTAATATGTAGAATAATTAATTAACCCATTCAATAGTATTAATTCAGTGGCTTGGCACAGTGTAATAAATAGCACTGGACTGCCAAAAGCTGAACTTCTTTTCCAATTGAGATTAATAAAGCTCTCTGGATGCATATTTGTTTGTACAGACAAAAATAATTTGTGTGGGGTTCCTTGTTATGCTGAGAAGATGGAATATCTCTTCATATCTCACTAAGAGAGATGGCACTCCATTGCCAAGGAAGAAGATATATTTTCACCTATTTAAGCATCAATATATGTAAAAAATGAAGTTTCTAGTCTACAATAATTACCTTTGAATAAACTCTGAAATATGTATCTGACATACCCAATGACTTGTTAAAAATCAAACTTGATTACACGTCAGGTGAATTAAGAAAAAATACTTCCCAATATGCTCACACTATTGACAAACCAAGAAGTCTTATCAGCAAATGAAAGATGAGAAGTATCTCAAAAGAGAGATCATTGTGGGTCTGACTATTTAAAAGTAGGATTAATTTAAGCAAAACATGAATAATACTAATTGAGAAGGAACAACCTTCCCAACGGTTAGAGAGACAGCTCTGAGAGACTGGCTGCTTCCTCTTCAGCACAGCAGACTTCCAAATAAATTACTGCAAACTGCTTTCCATCTGACCAACAAATTAGTGTTGTGATTTTGGTAGAGAGGTGCCTAATAAAGAAATATGTAAGGAAAACCCCCAATCTATTTGTTTGGGACCTGTGTCCTATACACTGTTTAGCCCAAACTAGTAAATATTCAAGCAAATTCAAGTCGTTATCAACACGCTGACCCAGAGGTGACTTCATTTTGCCTTCTAGCAGAAAACTTACCCTGCTTGGGTTGCCAGCTTTTGCAGGAACTGCAGAGAGAAATTTTCTCATCTTTATTTCTCCTCGAATGCTAACACAGCACAGAGCCTAATTTCACTAGCTGAATGCCTATGAATTAACAGTAGTTTTAATTACTTTTGATACCATCTATATTTGAGCACGCTTTTCATTTCACATTCATTTTTCTTCCATTCATTATCAAAGTCTCTCCCCACTAGACTGTTTATATTTTAATTTGTGCAGACTTGAACAATATACTAACTCCAAAACTGTCCTAATTAAATTACATTTACTTTCATAGATCTGAGCAGCAACCCATGTTGACCTCAAAAATACTCCCTTCTTCTCTTTCCAATATATTTTACTGCCTATCACAGAATTATTTTCCCCAGGCTCTACTACTTCTTCAGAGTCAGCCTTTGTACAACTAGTCTTCCCATGCATATCCAGATTAGTATTTCAGCTTTAATAAAATTACAGTCCAAAAACCTAAATGGGCTGTACTTTTTAGTCCATTAATATTATTTAGGTCATTTCAGATAAATAATTGCAGAGCAGCTTCTGACCACACTAGTAAGAAAGGACTTTGATGTTGAAGATAGGACTTTTTCCCCACAGCCATCATTCCCAATATTCTTCATAATTAAGATACTATTCAAAGATGTCTTTCTAGAATGGTTAAAGAATCAAAGCTGAAAGTAAGACTCACCTATGACTTTTCACTTCAGAGCACATTAATTCAACCTGAGGGATCCCAAGAAAATGCCAGTACTTTATTTCCTACACAGAAAGATATCACCACCTTCTGCACCTCAGTTATACCCTTTCAAAAACCAGGTTATCCTAACATTTTTAAACAGTTAATTTTTAAGGAAAAACATATCCTGTTATATCACCATGTTGCCACTTCTGCTATGCACGGGTGCATCAAATTAATTTTCCCTATTTATATTTCTTAGATCTCCTCCTTCCCTACTGCAGGGTCATCTTCTTCTAGACTCCTCTAGATTGTATTCTTATTTTAATGCCTAGTTAAAGAAAGCTCTGAATTCAGCTTCTTTCAAAGCAAAAATTATTACTTGTGATTGTACATGTTCATAGCAACTCTTCTGATTTTATTCAGAAATAATATGATGGTTTGAATCAATTAGCCAAGACATAATAGCAGTTGTTGGGGTTTTTGTCATGTTTACTTGTGAAAAGTGGATATAAAAATAATACTGAAGGCAAAGACATAATAATACACCTTCCAAGCCTTTAATAATTTGCATTTCAGAGTCTTGCTAATAGGTGGTTTAGGACAGAAAAGAGAAAAGTCAGAAAGTGCCTCCTTTAGTTTTTGTCTTGCACTTGGAGCCCTCATGATGGTGATGATGGTGAGCTCTGACTGATGTGTGTGCTGTGCATGGTCTGCATGGCTGTGACAGAGGCTGAGGCTCTGCTCTCTGATGTGGGACCCACCAACCAACCTCTCCCCACCCCACCAACAGCCAGAGGGCTGGTGGCCAGGCCCTTTGGGAGCACATATGGGAAATGTGGCATCACAACTGGCACTTCCAGTGTGCTCCAAGAGCTTGAGTTGAGACAGTCACACTCCTCTTTTTTTTTCCTGAAGCAACAAGGCTGTTCTGCAGCTAAACCCATGACCAAAGTGCAGCTGAATACATGATGCATCAGTGAGCCTGAGCTCACCTGAGAGATTTCCACAGTACATTGGAGATGGTTCTGCTTCAAGTGTTACACAACCCAGCTAGCTAAGATAGGGTGGAACATCCTGCTAATGCTGCCTGGAAGAAATAGGTCATGGAACTTGGACACTGCCAATTGCCAAACTGAAATCAATTAAGAAATCCATGTAGAGGAAAAATAAAAATCAATGCTGACTGCCATGGCCCAGTGAGTGGATGATCTGCAGAGCGCAAAGCAGTCCTGACATACACTGACAGACCCAGGGATGCAGCTGCCCCTGATCCTGACAGGAAGAACAGTGTGCAGAGCCTTCTGGATGCTCTGCCAGGGTGGGCCTGGGAGCGCAGGCTGAGGGAGGGACAGATGGAGAGAACAAACTATTGCTCCTTATGTTGCCACCTCTCCACACGTGGAATAGGGGACCAGATTTTTTGGAATTGTTTCCCCTCCATTTTTTTCACAAGTGCTGAAAAGTATACAGACATATGAATCTACAGATATACTTTGTACATCCTGTGCATGGATACAAACACACACTGAGTGCATGAATATATTGACATCTCACTGACTGGGGCTGTGCTCCAGCTGCCCATAAACTCTATTAAATTTCCTTATTATGTAACTCAGGAAGTCAGGGGTAAAATTACATGCTCCTTAAGACACCGATTCAATAGTTTATCTGTTTGTTCTTGTCCAGTGGCAGAAGCAAAACACAGAGACCCCTATCCCCCCTCTTTTTAAAATTACTTCCAAAATAAGGCCTTTCCTGTTTTTGGTTATATTTTTCAGACTAGCTAGTCTAAAAATTCATTACACAGTTATGAAAATCAATTGACAATTTCCACTCATCACATAACCAGGAGTCAGATTTTAGTGTTTAAAGATTTTAATATAATATTTTATGTTTCAAGATTTAGCACAGAATAAGTATATAATTGTAACATTTCAGAAGCATATTTCTACTATTAAGAAATCAGCATTAGATCTACTGTTCAAATACTGTAATTATTTAAAATTATCAAGAGAAACTCTTAATGATGCTTTCTGGTTAAGTAAGTGTAAATTTTTGTAAAATATTGAAGGATGAAAACTGATATTCTGCTTAGTCTTGTAAAACTTTCACTTGTGATCCTGGCCCAGTAAGAAGCTGCAAGAATTGAAGGATGTGTTGTGCATAGCAGCAAGGCAGAAGTGTCAGAAGGAAGAGAACACCCCCAAGAGCAGAGCTGCAGGCAGCAGACTCACTCAGCAGAAAGCACATGGGTTGGGCAGGAAGATAAACATTTAGAAGCAGGGGTGAAAAAAATAAAAAGGCATCTTAGAGACAGAGTGAGAAAGCAAGGGTAAGATCTTAAAGGCAGGAGACTAAATAAATGATACCAGGAGATGGAAAATCCCCATCCTGCTTTAAAAGAAAGAATAAGGTCATGAGAAGGCACAGCAAGAGCAGAGCTGCACTCCTGACCAGCAGCAGGGCCAGCATTTGAGAGGCACAGTTCCTTTGTTTGAAAAAGAAAAACTAATAATAAAAAAAAAAATCAGCAAGGGTCCCTCTAATAGGCACACTTGACTGAAGTGCCGCCTTTTCCCAGAGGAGACTTCCAGGGTCTGTTACTTCTGGCCAGTGTCACGGCACAGCACCGTGTTGTTCTGTAGATACTGTAACATGGAGCAGTATTTCTGTTCCTTTCGTGTGGAAGGCAAAACTTCAGAGGGAAACTCTTCAGTTTGATTTTAAATGTTTACAGAACACAAAAGTTTGTTGGGTTAAGCAGGATGCACCAGCTTACATGTATGGCTGCAGCAAGGCCAGAAACATTCCTCTGATCTGACATATAACCTGTTTAGTCTGTGATGTAGCTTAAGAATCTACTCTTAAGTGCATTTTGTAATTAGAAGTGCTTACAAGAAGCACAGGCATCACAAAAGGTACTTCATACTGTTTTTTTCTAAGATCAAGTGTATTTTTTCCTCCTCGTTTTCTATTTTACTCTTACGTACCAATTTTCTTACTGGAGAGAATTTATCTTATCAAAATCCCACATGATAGCATGGTTGTGCCAAAACAGAACTCCTGGTATAGAATTAAAACATTGACACTGTCTTATGTAATTTACCTACATAATTTAAATATTGTCTCTTTTTTTTTTTTTTTGTATTTTCAACATCCTGTTCAGCTACACTGAGTTACTTTTCTTTAAAATTGAATGAATGAATTGCATTTCAGTAGCTGGTAGGAATCAAACAACAGAGAACAAAAATTTCTGAGATCAAATACTTTGTTAAGAGGCTAACTGAATGAATAACTGGTTCTATGAAAACAGCAATGTTCCTCCAAATTTGGATGCTTGCAAGTTGTTAAAACCCTTTCAACTGACTCATGTCTGTATTTTATTTAAAGTCAGTTTTATTATTCCAATCTTGTCTTAAAGCTCATTTTAAACAATCTTCCAGTCTAATTAGCATTACCTTCTGGCTCCCTAGTACCACCCTTTAGTGTGCTGGCATGGTTAAAACACTCAGGTCTACTTGGTTTAGTATAGTGTGGCAAATGTCAGTGAAATACAGGGGCATATGGCATGTAATTACAGAACCATATGGAGGCCAGCAGCAACAGTCAACAGGATTTGAATGCAAGATCAAGAAAGTTAGAGGAAGAGCAATAAATCCATCATAAAATGGACCTATATAGTTTCTTTACAGCTGAATGAAGCCTGTATATGTCTGTCTTTTAATGAAGTGAAACACAAACAGCTGCAAAGTGCATCTACATTCTTCTAGCTTTGGTTTGGAAATGTATAAACCCAGATTATGAAGTTGAGTGAGGCAAGAAATCACTTACCAATGCACACAGCAGATCAACTGCTTCCAGAATCAGTTCTTGGTGGCCAATGCGAGTGACTCCCAGTTCCTCCAGCTCTTGATGGGTGATGTGTAGCAGCTGCTCACCATTGATCTTTTCTCTTTCAAAATTTTTTATGTATTGTTGGAGACAATCATCGAGGCCTATGAAAGAAAAGCATATTTAGAGAAGGGAGACAATCACAATTCTGTAATTCACAAATACAGACATTTCTGGGGAATACAAGTATGATTCCTTGGTTGGATCTATAGAAAATGTGCAAAAAAGTTATGATTTACCTTACACAATGTAACATTTAGTAGTAAAGGGAGAAATCTATATTACTGACATTATTTTCCACTCCCTTAAACACTTAAATACTAGTTTTAAACCTTTATGGTACTTATTATGGAAACAGGGAAAAGGACAAAGTAGTACAGAGTGACAGGATAGAAAACTTTTTTCTTACAATGCCATGAAGACCTAAATAGAAGTTTTGCTTATGATTAGAAGAAAATTCTTCCTGGTATTCCTCTTGTAGGACTCTTCCAAGTCATGCAGATAAACCTCTAACAGGAACACTAAGTGAGTTAAACAAGAGGTTGAAGGAAGTTCACCAAAAACATATTAGAAAACCAAATTACTATTGTTTCCCCAATTTATAAGTATACTTTCTTAGATAATATTAAGTGATTTAATTCAACCAAATAAAATTAGTCTACTTAATTGTAGTAGAAAATATTAGCTAAGCACATGACTAGCATGTAGCTCCTGAGCCTGACTGAATGCTGGGATTTGAAAGTGTCCAGAGATGAATTTGTAAAAGTTATAAGAGGGCTTGGTTAGAATAACCAAACCACCTGCCAGGGAAGTGAAAGCTTATAGAAACTGAAGACAGAAAATGTGAAATCTAAGAACTACCTTCTAGGCAAAAATAATCAATATTGTCCATGTTTTTCTATTCTCAGGTTTTCAAACAGTGTCTGAGGAAGGGAGATCTGACACCTTTTATCTGCCACACTGTATATAAGCACATTAAGTCTCAATTAAGCCAAAATAATTCGGCTGAGACACCGAGACTGTGAAGGCATAAGAACTGAATAAAACAAAGCAATGTATTTGTTTTCTGTTCCATAAATACAGGGAGATATATTGCAGTTTCCTTCAATTAACTTATCTTCCAAATTTACACAACTATTTCATCTGTAAACTAAGTCCTAAATTATCTTATCATCCTCATTTATCATTTAACAAGTAATGTGAACAGCTCTGTAGTCACTTGTACATAAATCCCATACAAAACTTGATTAATCATTAAAAATTCCATATTTTTTGTGTTGTTATTCATAACTATGAGGTAGTTTGATTAGCTTGGTATTTAAACTCAAATCAGCAGCCTGTTTGAAACTAATACCTAAGCCTTTCCTCTGTTCTGGGGAGGCCTGCAAACAGGATCCTGTTTCTCTGCATCTGCTTGTGGTTTTAAATGATTTAATGATTAATTTTATATTTTTGCTTAGATTGGTTGAAAACCCATCACTCCAAGTTCTGCATTAATTATTGAACATTCAAAATTCACATTTCTGTTCCCTTCTTGCTCAAGAACAATTCTTAGAAACAATCTCAAATTCCAAAACCCAGTTCCAGATTTATTTTGAGTGAATGTTTGCCTGAAACTCACCAGAAAAAGTCACTGAAACTGACACCAGAAGTTGAATTATTTTGGACAAAAATTAAGCATATGAATTTAAAAATGTAGTATCAGTGCCCACAAATAAATATTCACAGTATCCAGAGTTAGAAAATGTCCAATGAATGTGACATCCTATGAAAACTGTGTAGTCAGATGTATTAAACGTGCCTTTGTGCCAGAGAGAATATGTGACAGAAGAGCAAAATATGAAATTTGTATTATTCATACTGCTCTGTAATAGCTCCCCAGGGCATCTTTAGAAAACATTCACTTAATGGTGCAAACAGTGTGGCAGTTGACAAGAGAATACAGGAATGTATCACTGAAGGTCCAGGCTGGCTCGTAGCACAACAGCATCTAACACACACCAAGATAAATTTGTCCCTTGCTCTCTTGCTTGTCTGTCTGTCCAGGAGCTGCTCTGATGTTCCTCCTCTTACAGTGTCAAACTTTGTGTCTGCTAAGTGTGAGGTGTCACAAAGCCAGAATTTAGCTATCAGCAGATTTTTTGGCTTTTTTTGTTGTTTTGTTTTTTTTTAACATAGCAATAATTGTTCGTAGCATGAAAGTAGCAAAGATACAATTAGGAAGAACACAGAATGGGATAATTTTGACTCACCAAAGCCACTTAGGCCTCATTAGTGCTCTTAATGTAATTTTCTCAATATCATTTCTGTTTACAGATAAGACTTAAATTAGCTAAGATTCAGAACTACATAGAAGTAAGGGGCATCATCTGGTTGATATGCAAAAAATAAAATTAAACCTCTATTCCCAAGTTGCAGTGTCAGGCAAAAGAGACAGAGGCTGCAGCTCTGTTTCTACACATTCTACCTTTTTTTGGGCACAGCTGGTAACTAACCAATATATCCTTCATGGTGCAATAAATTAATTCAAGGAAAAGGGTTCTTGTAAATCTGAGACCTAACATGCATGAGAACTGCCTTATTCCAGCCACATGGACTAGGAAAACATTTTATCTGTGTTGGAAGAGTAGAGGAAAACAAGCATCTCTGATATGTTTATTGCAAAGTATGATTTTGGAGATAAGTCTTATAGTAAATTGCCTAAATCAAGGAAACCTGAAGAAGAAAGGAGGCAGAAAAAAAGATAAGGAGAAAGAACAGGAAAAGAAAAGCCATTTAGCTTAAAAATGTGTATTTTATGAACTGCATAATTAAGAAAAAAAAGAATCATTAAAATGGCAAAGCAAACCAACATGATAAGAAATTCTCTGTAGAGCTGGCAAAAATCAGATTTAAGCATTAACGCAGAGCGAATGTTATGAAAGAGCTGCTACATATTGTGGGCAATAAGACCCATTGAGATTAAAATGAACCTTTCCATTGATGTCAACAAACATCAGGTCTGTCTTACATTAAAAGCACAAACATAGTTGCATGTTACATAAAGATCTGTCCCTTTCTCTCTGGCATTAGACAGGGACATTGAAAAAATGCCTATAAAACTAAATGGAGGAAAAACACAGGTTGTTGCTCTCTCTGTGGGAAGTCAAATGATGTGGACAGGGCAGGTCTCACAGGGGAGAAATGTGGTGGCAATAACTCTGTCAACTGTGATCCATCACAAAAGGAAAGTAATTTTTAAGTCAAAAAGTCTGTCATTTCCAATTTTTCACAAATCCCTCCCTAAGTTACATTTGCTCTCTTCTCCTTTTTCAGATACCTCAGTGGGGTTTTTTAACTTATTGTAAACTATGCTGGCTTTGTAATCTATCCCAGAAATTCCTGCCCCAATGATGGTTTTGTTCATACTACATCATTATTCCCAGAGGAAAATCTGCAGCAGCTGGCTGGAGCAACAGAACACTGGCTGTGAAATGGAGGGGTTATGAGGAGGGCAGGCAGGAAAGGTCCTTGCCAGTTCAGCTTGTCACAACCATCACTGCTCTCACGAGGTGATCCTTATGACAGAAGAGGGTATACAAAGTGATACACTCTGTTCCAAAAAATGCAACATTGCTCATTCTGCTTTTAGGGTGAAAGAGAATGAAAACACTTCAGTAGAAATTCATTGACTACTCCTGACTTCTGCAGTTTAACCCTGACACAAAGAAGTCTCAGAATCCACCTCTAGCCAGTTTGGCAAAGAAGTCAAAACCACTTTGATTAAGGATCTAAGAAAGTATTTAACATCTTTCCTCATGAAAATAATTTTAAAAATAAAAAGCACATGCAGAATACTAAAAATCACAATTGCCCAAGATTTAGAGTTTAGATACAAGAGGCTGGGGAATCTGGGTCTAAAGAAAAAAACCTGAAAGTCAACAGAAAGTTCTCAGTTTGTCCAGGATTACACCTTGGTCTGCCAAGAGCAAATTAATATTCCTATTAATCTAGCTTGTTTGAGTAACACAAGCAATGCAACAATCATTCTGTTGTTGCAGAATGGTGACCTGTGGGGAAAAAATAAAATCAATAAATCAATGTGAAATGGGGACAAAATTAATTTTCAAATGTTGTTGTGCTCAATGCTGGAGGAAATGCACTAAAGCTGCTGTGTCCTTCAGTGGAGAGAAAGGCCAGTGGTGACTGGGCAGGTTTGTGAGGGCAGAAATCTTGTACATCGTGGCTCCAGGGCACAACAGGAACATGCCAGCACCAGTACACACATCCCAGGAGGGTGAGCTGAGTCGTGATCCACCAGGATCACCTAACAATTCAAAAGAACACTGCACTGAAACTACCTCTGCCTGACAAGAAAAGTCACCTAACAATTCAAAAGAACACTGATTGCACTGAAACTACCTCTGCCTGACAAGAAAAAACGGAAAGAAAGAAAAGGGAAAAAAAGGACAGAAACTCTGCAAGGAAGAGAAGAGAAAAGGTAAAAGACAACCAGAAACTGTGTGGAAAAAGGCATAGAGGGAAGACTGCTGAAGTTGGTTTGGAACATTAAGAAAAAAAAACCACGTTGTTTAAAAAAAACTGCTGAAGTTTACAAGCAAAATAACCTTCCAGATAAACAGGACTGCACCAAGAAAGGGGCTTCTCATCCTAGGCAGTGACACACAAAGCCAGAAAATCAGCTATTCATTACTGGAAAAAATAAATTATCTAATTAACTGGGGAAAGCAGTAGGAACTTCTGCTGCTGTCACAACCTTCAGTGTACATATCCAGATCTGTTTCAATATAGACAGTGTTTAACAGCAGCAACAGTCTCAGTCCAAGCAGTAGTTGTTACAGAAAGAAAAAAGCTGGAGGTTGGGCTTTTTAAAAAACAAAACAACCTAAACAATAACTAAAACACACACACAAAAACAAACTAACAAAAACCCAAACTAAACAACAAAATAGTGTTTCCCTATACAGTAGTATTTAGCCACTAGCTAGAAAAATCTGGAAAAGCAGCAGGTAGAGAATGGATGCCTTTTCCTAAATGGAATTTTATGGAATATCCACATCAATTCATGGGCATTCTTGATCAAAAACCCCTTTGATTTATTACACAGGGCTTAGGCACAGCAGATCTTTCCCAATTCTTATATAACTTGTAACAATGAAAGCCATCAGATGGATTGTTTTGGGGTTTTTTTTATCAATGACATTAAAAGCTTCTTAAGAATTATTCAGTCCAAATAAAGAAAAGGCATAATCCTCAGAACCATGTTCATACTAAGCTGACTGTCAAATATCAGCTACTTGTTCTTAAGCCTTTTTGGAGGAAAAAAAACCCCAAACCTGTTTAGAGGGCCTGGAGTAAAAGATCTTAATACCCCTACAATTCAGAGAGAGACAAGGGGAATGTGTTTGAAAACACAAAGGTTGGGGCATTTCAGACCTAAACTCTCCTTAAGCCTGGAGTCTATCTAAAAACTAGCAAGTCTCATTACAAACCTGATCTGTAATGATATAGCAGCCTGATTACAAGATTTCTTACAAAATCTACCCTTAAAATTGGAAGTTGCAGCATGAATGCACAAACAAAAAAGAAAGAATTAAGATTATTCTGAAAAAAATAATCCTTCCATTCTGGCATTATCTGACCTTCAAATGCTTGACTGTGCAAGTATAATGTGTTTAAATGTTGCTTCCCAAAAGAGTTTCCTCTGTGTCACTCTACCATTCACACAGATACAGATGGATTTTTCAGATGCAAATACAGGCAGATTTCTGCTGCTTGAATTTACAAATCCATCATCTGCATGAGCGAGAAGTAGAACAGGATGAGTGCTTTGAATGAATGTTTCCCAGACACTGACTGACACCAAAAAAACTGACTTCCATCCCAGGCTTTGAAGTGGGTTGAAATTTACTGGACCTAGACTCTTCCACATGCCTCAGACCTCTCACTGAGTCTGTGCAGGTCCACAAGCAGGTCCCTCCCATCCTCATCCCTCAGCTACATCCCACACACCAGCCAATGTCACTGGCTCAGCAGTCCCCGTTCCAAGTATCTCCTCACCCTCCTAATTCTTATCACAACAATCTCAGTTTTTCTCTAAGCAAAATCCTGCACATCTTCAACTCCCTTCATTTACTGCCAGCTTCCATTTCTAGATGTCACATTTTTTTTCTCCTTCCACACTGTCCCTATTCTTGTCTTTTCTAAGCATGAATTATTTCTCTGTACCAGCAGGGAAGCAGAGCTATGAGAACACAAGCTGGAGGGAGATGGAAACTTCCAACCTTGGTTCCTTTTCTCTCCCCAGAGCAGGTCAGAGTTTCACTTACAGTGACAGGTCTCCTCAGTCACAAAAACGTTTTCGTAAAAGGAACATGATACTCAAGAATTTAATAAATCCATAACATAAGCATATGAATATCCTTTTTTCCCCTCCTCTGAAGTGTCATCCTCTGTGAATAAGCCAAACATCACAGCCACTTCACCAAGAGTGTATGCCTGAGAGGAAATTCTACTCCATATGGGAATACTACAGCATGACTGCAATGCTATTTAGTTTTTATTTTTATTTTTACCACAGCCAAGGCAACAGGATTTCCTATCATCTCAGTATCTAGAACTACAAGCTCTTTTTAGCAGCATTACCAAGAAAAAAGAAAAAAAAAGCTGCTCTGAAATTATTTTTAATATTTTAAGAGTTCACAGCAAGCAATAAGGTTTCATAAGAGGATGTGTCAAGCAATATAATAACAAATGAATAAATGGCTGCACTTATAAAATTTGATGTAATGATATGCCATCACCCTTAAACTGACATTTGCTTAAATGAAGTAAATGACTTAAGGCACTTTTGCCCCCATTACTTGTGACTGAATAAGAGGAAGTGAAGACATTGCAACTGGTTCCTCAGCAAGTGACAGGTGGTGTTGAGCTGTGGTATTACTGCAGAAGTAATAAATTAAACTTTCAAGAAGCTTATTGGAACTGCACCTGACCTTAAAGATGTTTCTGGAAGAAAAGCATCACCCTCAGAGAACGTGTCACATTCTCAGACCCAAGAGCATGCTCCCTGCTGTCACCCTGCACAACAATCTTCACCTCAAGGTGTGGCACTGATTAATTTCCCATAAAAGTGGTAACACAGAGAGGTGTCTTTGTTGGCTCCCAGTGCTAATAAAATTTTAAGTCTTTCCTTAGCCTCATTAATTTTCTCCTTGATAAGGATATAGCCACAGCCACCAGTCCTTTGTGAAGCAGCATGGCTGAAGAATGACCTGGAAGAGTTACTAAGCTTCCACAAGCCAGCACATCCATACCTCCCATTTCTTTGATTCTGTGCTCCCACTTTCCAGTGTGCCTAAGCAGGGAACACCTGGACCCTGAATCTGCCTCCTTGTGTTTGTTTTAAAAGAGAAATTCTTTGGACAAGTACTTCTCTCTGTTTCCTGCACTGGACTCCTGTAATACAGGGCTTTACTTTTTCAAGGCAGCGTTTGACGAGAATCTCTTCTGGCAGGAGTGCTGGTTCTAACTCAGAGCAGCCCCCCTGCTCCTTGTGCTTCCTATGACTGCGTGGCCATGTAGTGCACTGGATCAGAAACTGCACTGTGCTCGTTTCCCTCCTCTTTGTTAACCAGCTATTTTTAACTGGCACAGATGAGGGGGAATACACCAGTGGTTGAAAAAGCAGATGCTTAAGCTGGTGCCACTGCCAACACACACACTTATCAAGTTACACCATAAGAAAGCCACAGCTGATAGTCTTTCCTTTGCTTTCACTTTCACCTGCTGA
>NW_009953004.1:1366979-1376276 GCF_000747805.2 Chaetura pelagica
CTGCTGAACTGGCAAACTTATGCTCACCATCCCACCTATTGTTCTAGGCATCCTGAAACAGACTTTAAAAAACACGTTGAATTAGTTAAAAAGACAATTCAAAATAAATTGGCAAGGCCAAAAATAGATTCATGTTAGAAAAGGTTCCAGACACTTTTTTGATCTGTGCTTGAGCCAGAAGGCAGAACCAGTGTAATAATGAAACCCTCAAATCTCTTTACCCAGTCATGAAAGAGCAAATATCTCTGCATGAGAACAATTCTGAAGATAAATGAACAATCAATCAAGGATCAATATTAACAGAAGAAATAATAACACCCACACTGCATGCATGAGGGGTAATGTGGCTTAAAAGGGGGGAATTGTTTTGTATTTCTCTTATTTGTACTAAGTGCCAAAGGTTGTATTCTGCTCTCCCCAGGCTGGAGGCTGGTGGCAGAGAGGCTGCTCCAGTTCTGTTTCCAAGGTGGTGTTTTTGCAGTGAGCATTACCCTGCTGCAGTGAATGATGGGACTGAGGGGAAACCACAACATGAACAAGAAAGGAAAACCAAACCAAAAACTACCAAGAAAAAAGAACTCTTCTTAAATGGAAAGAAAAATATCATGAAATCAAGTAGTATTTCCTTCACTAGACCCTAGGAGTATTGAGGTGAGTTTATTTCAGACCCTGTTCTCTCCATTTCAGAAAGATCAGAAATTGTAAGAAGGCAGGAGCAGCAGTAACCATGTTCTTGCATGCAAGGACTGATCTTAAAAGCAAAAGAACAAATAAATACAACTTAAAGCTCCTGTCTCCAGCTTCCAAGGATTTACCCACCTTGCAGTCAAGTCTGAATCACAGATTGACTTTCAAAAAACTAGTTTGGTTTCATACAGAACCAAACAGAACTATGGTGTCAAACAAGGTTTCTTACAAATAATGCAGAGTTATGCCTCATTTGTCCTGTCGTACATGTGAAGAAATACTGAAGAGATAGGTAACAAGTCTGTCTGAGCTGATCAACAGAGATAAAAAGTAACTTGTCAGACAAAGTTTATGGAATGGTAAGAAGACAATTAAAACACATGGAAACAAGCTGGATTTTTCTCAGGCATAAATAAGGCTTCAAAACCTTCTCAGCCAAGGGAACTGATCACAGGACAGAACCCCCAGAGCACATTCTCTGTCAGCAAGTGCTAACACTTGCAAAGCTGAGTGGTGGTGAGGGAGCTGATATGGAAGAATCAAACAAAAAGTGCTACAGATGTTTCAGTGCCAAAATACATTAATTCTTGTTTCAACTTCAGTGACATATTTTACTAAAAAGCCTAAATATCAAAAGAACAGCCAAATTCAGGGTAGGAACTTAGAGTGAAAATCCCAAATAGGATTTCTGCTGAACACAATTTCTTCAGCAAACACGAGTCTACAACACAACACACAAGTGATGGTTTGAACACCTGCAAGATACAGATCCTTGAAGGTGGCCTTGGCAATTCCTCACTCTATTCTTCATATAGTTGCCAAAAATCTCTGGGAAGCCACTTGTAAGTTTCAGAAATAAAGAAAAAGCAAGGATTTGATTTTTTTCAGGGATATTCAGAAGCTTTGGTGTCAGCTGGTGGTCAGCTGTTTGATAGAAGCTGTTGATCAGTTGGTCTGGGCTTTCACATGCATCTCTCATTCCTTTTATTTCAAGGAACAAATGTGCAGCACCACAGCCCTTCTCTCATCTCGTCCTGTTGTCTCTATAGATCTGGATGAGCTTAAAACAGGTTCTCTACTTCAGCAGTTTGGAGGAATTAATGCAGCAATCTGTGATCACTTCAGTTATAAGTTAGACAGTTGTCAGGAAATGTAATTAATTGCCAGGGAATTCCCAAACTAGGAATTAATATTTTTGTTGCTATATACTATATGAAACTAGCAAAAGTAGGCAGAGAGAGAGAAATTACAGAAGAAAAGTCAAACTGTAAATCCTACTGAAAAAACAATCATTTCTCCCTACATTTACCCATTTTCCTTATATTTACCAGATTTATTATAGTTGTTGTTTAGCAGAATGGGAGCTGGAAATTTTTATTCACTACCACTTTTCATGTAGTATCAGATTAAGGTAGACTAAGTCTCTGGCTTCAACTACACGATGAAAAATATTTCTACAGCTTAAATCACTATTATTGTGTGGTTTAATTCTGAACACTAGATGTTTTGCCACTTGATCTGGCCATAGCTTATCCAAGATTAAATACTTCTATGACATAACATAAAATTGGCAAATCAAGTGATCACTAAACATTTCCAAACCATAAGATGTCACTCACATCTTTTAAATATTACTGTTTAATATGATAATTAAATTAATTTACAGCTTGCCCAGGGAAGCTGTGGCTGCCCCATCCCTGGAAGTGTTGAAGGGGGCTTGGAGCAGCCTGGTCTGGTAGGTGTCCCTGCCCATGCAGGGGGTTGGAATTGGGTAATCTTTAAGGTCCCTTCCAACCCAAACCATTCTGTGGTTCTATGAAATCTTTTACATGTCAGCCTGCAAAAAAAAGGAACACAGATGTGGACTAGCACCTGAAATCTGGGTCTTTGACAAGGGAGCACCTAACTGAAAGTGCTACAGAACCCATACTGCCAAAGGGAGAACTAAAACAATTCTCAGACCATTCCTAGTTGTTTTTTTCTGAGATCAGACAAGGAGTAAGAGAGATGTAATCTGCCAGTAATAAAAGCTGTCCATAGAATGTTTAAATAGAGCTGCTGGGAAAAAGGGAAATACACTAACTCACTGCCAATACAGACCCAACAACCCAGAGCAAGGAGCAGGGTCAGTTAATGTCAGCACTGTCACCAGGGAGCAGGCTGCTGCACCCCTCAGCTCCCACTCGCAGTAAAGTCTCAAAAAAGAAGAGACTCTTCTGGTGTGCTCTTTTGAGAGCTACACATGGGAAGACATTTTGTCTTTAAATCATTATGTGATGAGCATTTTCTGAATTGCCAGTCTTCTGAACTTCTAAAATTATGACATGAAACAAAGACAATTTCTGACTCTCAGTGAAAATGCCTTGTGTCACCTATCACTGCAATTGTTTTGTCCTGTGATATCACTTCCTAAATTAATAGGTAAATCTGGCTGCATCAGTCTCTCTCAGCAAATAAGGAAAAGCTCCATGAATCCTGGATCCAAGAGATTTTCTCTTTCCAACTTTTTAATATTAGTAGAAACAAAAAGAAGACTTGACAAGTGTTTCCATGAGTGCTGTAACACCTAATTTATAAATGAAGTGCTGCCATTTTTAACCAAGGATTCCGCCCACAACTAATGAGGAAGTGCTAATAAATAGAGGTGTTGCAGACTCAGAGAAGTGCTGGATGAGCAGGAGGAATTTGTTACACCCCTGTCCTGTGGTAGATTCAATCAAAAGAGCAGGCAAAGAGCAAATGTAACCTGGTTGCTAATTCTACAGATGGCAGCAGAAATTCAGGCTGCTTCATCACTAAGAGGATTTAGCAAACAGTGAACCACAGTTTGCTTCTTCACTGTCTGGAAAAGGAAGACCCATGCACCTGTGTTAAGAGGATTGCACAGGTAAAGTGTGCAACCTGCAGCTTAACTTGAGCCAGCAGCACATGTGCATTTTTATGGCCTAAGAGAATTTGATGAGTCGGTTTAGATGCTGTTGAGCTCTAACTTTATGCTTTTCCAGCTGGCACACGACTTTGGCTTGGAATAGATCTACAAAAATCAACCCTACACACACACAGCCCCTCACCACCAAATCCTGACACCACCAGAACCATAAGTCCAGGTTTTTAAAAAATTGGTCCAAAAAGCAAAACAAGTACATGAAAAGAATAATGGAAATAGATTAAGTTGTATAATAATTTCAGGTTGCATTATTAACATGGTGCTACTTTAGGGAAAAACCTCACAATCTTAACTTTTATCTTTTAAAAATTAAATGCTAAAGGCATTATTTCCCAGAAGCAAGCACAAACTTCTGATAGCTTTCACTTTGAAAATGCATGCAATTATTTTATGTATTTTACATAAAATTACGATTCTTGCTTGTGAATGTTTTAAAGATATCTACTTTATATATACCATCTCTATCATTATATCATTATATCCCTCCCTAGTTCATGGTCACTGTAATTAAAAAGACAAAGTTTCAGAAACACGAAGGTGTGACTTTGATCTCAAACATAGTAGCTGTTTAAGATTGAATTTGGATTTCTCCTTTTGTCAAATAAACATTTGAGAATGTAACTTTTAAAGGAACTTGATAATGTGGATAGATACTACTATTCACTGTTTCTTTTCCCTAAAAATGTATAAATAGGACTGGAAAAATTCAAATTATGATGACTTTTGCTATTTGCTCAGTACGACCAACTTGCAAATCCTAACTTAAAAACAAATCAGGTAGCTGCAAATGTTCTAAAAATTATTATAAAAATTGAATGTCCTTGACTTACTTTAGTCATTTTCAGGGACAGAATGAAAATTAGTATTTCCTCTAGAGGGCTTCAGGGTCTATATTATTTTGCAAATCATCTAAGTTATATTGCACTAAGTGACTACACTACTATAGGTCAGAAGGCTCATTGCTATTCTGATTGCTCCTGCCTTGGAAAAAAGAACACCACAATTAGTTAATGCAGAGATAACACTCTGCTGATCTTACATGGCCAGTGTTTCAGTCTCCAGTACCACTAAGAAACCAAAAAATGAGAGGGAAACTAGTCATATTTTAACTAGAAATGAAGTTAATCAATTTTCTCTTTATGTTTTCTTGGAATATTGCTCCTGATGGAGAACCAGTCCTTTCTTTATGGATTATTTTAATACTACAGTAATTTTAATTTAGAATTTAATAATATATTCTGAAGTAAAGCATATAGGAAATTAATATACTAAATAAAGTATTATTTTCATTTTTCTCTAGGTCTGTATAGTGATAATCTTGCTAATGAACCTCCTAATTAAATTAAAGGATTTGTACACCAAGAGAAAATTGAACTGAGGTTCAGGACTTCAAATTTAATCACCTTACTGTCTCAATGTTTTTCCATCTGTCACCAGAAATCAAGTACCTGTCAGACATATTTCTAAAGATGATCTGTTTCTTACCTTTTCAGATCTAAAAATGGCACCAAAGGTGCAGCTCCTTAATGGGCTGAAGCTAATTTCATATCATGCTGCTGCCAGAAGAGGCAACAGCTTTCCCTCCCCACCCCACTACATACTGGCATCAGCAATTTCATGGAGGCATAAGAAATCAGATCAGCCTGTTTCAACAAACTGAAGGTGAAGCATGATGAGGGTGAAGAGAACCTCAACCTCTTTTGTCAACAGCCTGTGAAACAACTTTGACTTGAAAATCCAGCAGCTAAAGCAGTCATTTCTGCTCTTTGTCTCTTGCTGTGTGCTGCTCCCTCCAGATGTCTGTGTGGCTGCATGTGGAGCTGAAGTGGGGAACTGATCCATCTGAACAACAGCCCAGAAAAAACAAAGAAGGTTCTTGTTTGTCAGGGGAATGTTCTCCAATCCAGTTTACATACAGGCAGAGAATCCAGAGCCAGCATTCCCAGTACACAGGGCAAGGAGGAAGAGCAGGGACTCAGGAACCATGGAGGTAGAAGCCAAGTGGATGGAGCAAAAACCATTTAAACCAGGATTGGCACACGAAGTTGCTTGATTGACTACATCCAGATAAAAGCTTGGACAGGAAAGACGATTTTGATATACAAGACTGCTACAACTTATCACAGCAATATTTTGTAAAGGTATGACAAACAACACAACAAATTAGTCCTTTTTTAACAGGCACAAATGGGTTTAGTCTCAGGTGTCTCTGGTGGGACTGGTGGTCCTCTTTATAGAAGTAGGATGAAGGAAAGGAGAAGGAAACTGAAGACTAAGTCAATGAAATTGTAAGATGGTCGAAAGTTAATTTTGATACTTTGCACTAGGAATTAAGAAATAATCAGTTAATCCTTGACAGTCACATGAAATCTTCTTAACACATACCCTACGTTTAATTTCATAACGGAAACAGCAGTCAGACTGTGTAGCTCTCCAAATCAAGCACATTGTCTTCTAAAATAGAAATCTAATTAGACTTGTCTCCGGTTTGATGACAGGTAATTGCAGTCAGTGGAAATCACAGTACTGAAATTTCCACTAGATGATCTCCCCCTCAAAAAAAAAAAAAAAAAATTTGCACTAGGAATTAAGAAATAATCAGTTAATCCTTGACAGTCACATGAAATCTTCTTAACACATACCCTACGTTTAATTTCATAACGGAAACAGCAGTCAGACTGTGTAGCTCTCCAAATCAAGCACATTGTCTTCTAAAATAGAAATCTAATTAGACTTGTCTCCGGTTTGATGACAGGTAATTGCAGTCATGGAAATCACAGTACTGAAATTTCCACTAGATGATCTCCCCCTCAAAAAAAAAAAAAAAAAAAAAGACTGGGCATGCAGCTATTTGAAAAATGATTTATGAATTATGGTCTGGTCATGGAGGGCCCCGTTGCTGGTCCCAGTCATTATTTAGTATAGGATGCACTGCAGTCAGGATTTGTGGGAGTGTGGCCGTGATCTAACAAAGAACTGAAGTGCCTGCCTCCTTTCCCTGTGTATTGCCAATCCTCCAATTGCTGTGCACAGGAATATTCACACAATACAATTCAAACTTAAGTGCATTGCTGGAGCAGAGCCAGAGTGCACTGAACACTGCATGACTGAGCCCATGATGGCCAACGGTTTGGAGATGGTCCCATTCAATTTCCCAGATCAAAATTCACGTCTCTATGGAAGGACATCACACAGAATATTTATAACCCCCATAGAGCTTCCTCCATTTTGAAAAATCCCCTGCAAGAATTAATGTCTCCTGTAATATTTATTGGTATGTGTGCTAATTTCCTCAGGAAAGATGCATTTTGATGTCTTATTTACATTTTCCAGTACTTATAAGTGCACTGTTCTTGATTTCTCTTCCACTCTAGGGTAGAGATTCTTTAGTGTGAGAGTGGTGAGACCCTGGCCCAGGCTGCCTCATCCCTGGAAGGGTTGAAGGGCAGGTTGGATGGGGCTTGGAGCAACCTGGGCTGGTGGGAGGTGCCCCTGCCCATGGCAGGGGGGTTGGAACTGGGTGATCTTGAAGGTCCCTTCCAACCCAAACCATTCTATGATTGTCATAGTGCCATGACTTAAGAGACTATATCCCTTTCAATGCCAGTAGGTTGTTGGTTCCAGAAAAAGACAAAGCCTACACAAAATGTAGGTTTCTGTCCCAGCATCTAGATGTTGTCTTCTTCTGTCATAACCTTTTAATAATACTTCGAGATATTTAAGACCCTTTAAAATTGTACATAAATACTAGTTTAATCCAGAAAATGCTATATAACTTCTTAGAGATGCAAAGTCATGGATTTTCAGTTGACTAAGAAAAAAAATCAGGAGATGGTCAACATGAGAACACTGGTCACATTCAACAAAGCAAAGCTATTGGTCACAAGATGATGAGGAGAAAGAATTCCCCCAGACCATATCTGATGGGTTGGGTCAGTTCTGAAGAGCTACAGCCAGAGAAGAGCCAAGAGAATGGGAGTGGGCAGTTCTGCACTTCAGTGCTTTACCAAGGTAAGTAGCCATCTGAATTGAAACCAGAGACTTGGCTCTACGTATGGAAAGGCAAAAAGTCAAACCAAAGCTGCTTCTTCAAGGACTGAAGGAAAAGCCTGTGTAAGCTGAGCTACAGAGTGCACAGAGCTATACACTCATGTTTTAGATGAGGACTGAACACACCATGCAGATATTGCTAGGGAAAAAGAGATGATCCATTTCCGCTTGTCTGTGACACACTGGTATCCACATCACAACAGACCTGAACACTTTTTTATGCCACTCAAGGAAAGACAGAAAAACAGTATTTGTTCATTGGGCTGGCAGAAAAGTTGTCCCACAATATTTTCAAGAGCTCCTTCAGATCTGGTAGACCCTTTAAAGTGGTCAGTCACACATTTGATAAAAGCAGTCAAGTGGTGTAGCTGATCAGGAGACAAGATAAGGGTTTTTCTCCCCAACTCTTCCAGCTGTAAGTGCCTAATCAAACTCGAAATGTTGATGAAATGGTCTTGTAAGGACTGTCTTTAAGCCACTAAGTTCTGTTTTAAAGAAATATTTTTAAAAGGAGGTGGTCACTGGGCTGAAAGCAACATATGTTTATTTTGCATGTTGGGAAATGTTAATGCTTCATTCTGAAACACGTTACATCTTGCTACTACAAACTTGGCAGCTGTGCTGTATTTTGGATATACTGTGAACACATTTTGATTTGGTCCTGGCAGGCTCCCAGTTAAGCAGCATTACAATGAATGCCAACACATTACAGTTTCTTCCAGCAAACACAAGCCACAGTTTCTGAGGCAAACACCCATATGCCATCTTCTTGCACTCATTTTTAACCCAAAGAGCTGAATTTAGCCAATGTTTATTAAGAAAAGAAGACAGTAAATGGAACTCCTCCTGTACTTAAAAAAGCTGAATTTGTCTCAGTGTCAGAGAAAAATCTGTGTCAAACTGCACTGCACAGCCCTACCAACTGGGGAAAGGTAATCCCATTTCCAAGGACTAGAAACAGAGGGGAGAACCCAAGGGTGATACCTCCCATTATCTTTATTTTTTTCTGTGTTTTCTTGGGTCGAGAGGATTGAATATTGGCTTCTGTGGTCATGCCTGTGTTTCAAAGCTACCCCAAACCATCAATTGCTGCTGCCAGCTCAAGGAGTGTTTTCAGACTAAAGTAAATTCCTTTTGATTATCTTGAATTTAATTTTAGATAGAAACATAGAATTTTAGTTACAGACACATGAAGATGAACCAAGCTGGTAGGGGCATAGCCAGAATTCAGAGATCATTGCTTGTGAAGGATCTCATTTCTCACTGTGAATACATACGTGACACAAACCTCCAGCCAACCAAATATGCAGCTCCATGAGCTTCTCAGAAAGTTGTTTCTCTCCAAAGTCTATTATTGATCAAAATATTCCCAATACTTCACCGTTTTTTCAAGTTAGTTCTGACAAAACCCCTTGGATAAGTCAATGACAGGCAGAAGCACTTTAAGCAAAGAGCTCTTTTCTCATCTTTTTCAACCTAGCAGAAATGCCAACTCTCTTCTTTGAAGCCTTAACAAAAAGCAATGGGAGAGCTCAAATCCACCTAAAGGAGAAAAAACCAAACAACAAAATGAAAAAGAAAACTCTCTAAAGTAGAATGCATTTCCACTACAG
>NW_009953004.1:1376531-1381266 GCF_000747805.2 Chaetura pelagica
CTGAAGGTGCTGTCTCCAGCTCTTGCCTGCACATTCTGACAGCCTTTCTTGCACCTGCCCAGACAACTGCTGAGCTGTGCAGCGGGTTGTAAGAGCTCCCTGATGTAGGAGTGAGAAGAGGGTTTGTAATCTTGTCACAGGGCAGGATGTTGCCAGGACTGTGACAGGGCCACTGCTACCTGTGACAGCAGTGTCAGAGCAGCTTGAACTACAGGGGATCCAGAACCACTGATGCAAAGATGCTAAATTTGCAAACTACTTTCCAGAGATACTCCAAGGTCAGCTTTGGCTTCTTACCATGTAAATCCTTCAGGAGCACAGATATATAAACCTAAAATATCTATTATTACTATACATATTAGATGTATTATTAGTAATAATAATACCTTATCCTTATGTAGCACCTTATTAGCAGAGCTCAGAGCTCATTACAACTCCCTATTTCACAGGTACAGAAAACAAACCAAGCAGATGTAAAGCAATTTTCATGGAATCACACTGAAGAGCAGTGGGAGAACTAGAAATAGGCCCCTTGTCCTTTCACAGTTCTTGTGCATGGGCTTCATTAACTGGGAAAGATTAGAATCTTCTCTAGCCAGAGGGGAAAGGAAGTACACACACTACCTAATCCTCCACCAAATCTTCAGTCTCTGAGAGAATAAAGAAAAATTTGTGACGTACACTTTGCCCTTTGTTTTTTGAAAATATTTTTTTAAAATATTTGCAATAAGAACTGTTCAAACAACATTATTCTCTGATCCATTTCAGTTCACAGGTGTTCATAATCAAAACAAATTCAACCAAGCATTGTACATGAGACAGAAAATTACATCCACTTAGTCTATCACCTCTTTATTGCATTCTTCATGCCAAATAATTCAAATGATTATGTATTATCTATTCACACATGCTGTTGCTTGCTCTTTACCTCTGCTTGTTTTCCCACACATCTCTTGTTCATTCTGGAAATGCTCTCTTAACATCCCTGTTTTCTTTTCTTTTAGTCGTCTGTACTCTCATTCCTTCATCTCAGTGCCTCTGTTTTCACAGCCTATCTTTCTATTTATGCATTTGCATCCTGAAATGTCAGCTCTAAATCTTATTTCCTAACCTATGAGCTCTGTTACCATTTCTACTAATGTGCAGCTAAGTGGCTGCTGAGAGTACAGTAATGATGTAGACATAAAATTTGCAGTCTACTCTGTTCCTTTCTAAACAATTTTAATTCCACTCTGTGTGTGGCATGCCCATTTTTCTCCCTGCAAAACAGCATGCCAATGCTATGTCAGAGTTCATCCCTTTCAAAAGCTTTATTAACAAGTTAAAAAAACCAAAAGAATAAATTCTATTCCATATTGCTCCTAAATTTAGTTGTGCCCTAGCAAAAAAAAAGAAAAACAAAAACACACACACAAAAAAAGAAAAAAGTATCAGTCCTAGGTTTTCAATTATTTTAGCCCAGAGAGTTTTCATGATTGTGCCACAACCAGCCCTCTTGCTGCAGTAAAGCTGCAGGAATCTGCATGGTTTCAGTCCCTGATCACTAGAGGGTTCAATAGAAGAGTCAGCTTCCAACTACAGCAAAAGAACCTTTCAGGAAGAAAAACAACTATGACCTCTGAAAAATATATGAAACATTCCATCACTGTTTCCATAACTGAACACCAAAATGAATTGCAACGTGAGCAAACTCTGGTTTCTGTCTCATTTCAGCAAGCAGAAGAGATCCAAGCTGCTCTTCAGTCAGAGTGCCTCCTTAACCATGCACCTTGATGAGAGATGGACAGTTCCCCCTTGATGAGAGACAGATCCTTTTCAAATTGCTACACCTACCCCTAGTGCAAGTTCACTCTTTTCATAAATGCAAGAAAAGTCACTGCCATGTGTTGAAGAGCATCAGAGCTCAGCTGAAAGGCTCTGCATTCCACATTGGCCTTCCAGGGAGATTTGCAAGATTTCATCCTGCTCACCTCACAGGCACCAGATGACAAACATGCCAGGGAGGGCTGCTTGGAACTTTCAAGACCTATTTTATTTATATGCTACTGGATTTCCTGCTATACCTTAAAAGTAGAAAGTGATTAAAACTTCACCGCCATCTCCCAGTTCCATTTTGTAAAGTCTTGTTATCTCTCTCACACACAAATACCTTTTCTCTTTCACTCTTACTCTCATTATCCTTTAATTACTGTGTCCTTTTTGATCATAAGCACTCTTTGCTTCCCCCTCTCTTGAAAAACATCAGGTGCCTCTGGGAATCCACCTCCTAACTCTTTATAGCTCCCCCACTACTTTAACTTCCAAGTCTCTCAGCATATTTTCTTTTCCTCCTGCACACATTTCCTTTCTGCTGGCTTGTTAAAATTGGCTTCTTTCACATTCCATCAAAAGTACTCCCTTTCATTTCCATAGTTGGAACAGGCAGAGTGTGCTCATGAAACATGTTAACACTAAACTTAAAAGGCTGTGTCAATAAAAAGGCTGAAATATTGTCTGAACAGAACTGTGTGCCTCAAACAAAGCCACTAGAAATGGAATGAAATATAGTAATACAACAGGTTGTGCCAACTGGGAGCTATTAACAGATTAGTGCTACTGTGGGGAGAGTCATCAGGTAAAGGAGAGGAAAAAGGGAAAGAAAAAGAGGTGGAAAAGGGAAGAATGTGAGCACTTTCGTACTGAGGGGTAAATTCCTGCCAGCCATAAGATGGGGCTGTGAAGAAAGGAAATACAAATCTCAAGTGAATTGGGAGATAAATGCTCAATATTTTAATTTAGTTATATTTAAATTAGGCAAAGATTTATGCTGATTTCCTGCTATTCTACTGTAAATCTCTTTCCTTAATAATCAGCTTTATTACTGCTAAGCAAAACCATGACTTGAAGATGCTCTCTAAAAGCTATCTTCAGTATTTTATATTTGTTCTTTTTATCTTTCATATCTAGAATGCCCTACTCAATTCTTTTTAAGCCCAGAGCCTACAAGATGTATTACCCATCCACATTTTGTTTGCATATCCTATTACCTCTTTCCCCCCCAAAATACCAGCATCTGGAGTGGCCAAACCAGAGACAGAGATGCACCTTACACTCCCATTCACTAAGAGAATGGATAGATTCAGGATTATGGTGACTAATTTTTCTAAAAGAGTGTGAAATTTTATTCTTTATTTGACAAACAAGCTCTAAGTTCAAAATCAACCCAGTAAAACAACTTTATCACAGTACTCCTCAGAAAGATTAGTTATTGCTTTCAGGTGCTTTATGCAGGGCATCCTTCTCTATCAACATTTTCATGCTCTCATTGTCCAGAAAAACCTCACAACATTTAGATGATTGTATTGATGGTGCTCATTTTCTGCTCAATTCATTGCCTTTCTGATTTCACTTCAAGATGTATAAGAAACTGCTGGTTTTACAACTAAAGCTTCGGAAAAAAATGAGAAGAATCATAGATTGATGAATGGTTTGAGTTGGAAGGGACCTTAATGATCATCCAGTTCCAACTCCACTGCATGGGAGTGGAGGCTCCCACCAGACCAGGTTGCCCAGAGCTCCAGGTTGTCCTTCAACCCCAGGGATGGGGTTTCCACAGCTTCTCTGAGCAACATGTTCCAGTGTTTCACCACCCTCACAGTGAAGAATTTCCTCCTAATGTCTAATCTAATTACTCCCTCTTCCAGTTTTAATCCATCATCCTTTGTGCTCTCACTATAAGGCCCCATAAAAAGTCCCTCTCCAGCTTTCCCGTAGCATCTTCAGGCATTGGAAGAAGGAACAGTAGCACTGAGGAGGCAACAACAGACTCTCAAGTGTTCCTGATTAACAGTTTTTTCTTTATGACAGCCCTTTATGGCACAGCAAAATAATATAGTGGAGTTGTACAGAACAGGTGAGGTGTCCCATAGGGACTATTCTGTTTTCTGGCTACATCTGCTCACACAAGCTTTCATAAGAATTATCCTTTGCCTTGTGAGGCTTCAAGTGCCTTTGGAGATATTTAATTCACTGTCACTGAACTGAGCATATATGTAACTACCAGTGGCAGTCATTAGCATAATTTCTGGGTTAGCCAGGCACTTTTTACAACACATCATAGAAATACAGTGCAAAACTGAGCATTGTCACATGTATCAGTTTTATCAAATCACCAAAGTTAACACATTTTTCTAACAAGTTTGCAGTGCTTCTTGTGTGACACAAAAGGATCCTCTATTACCTCACACTTTATTTCTTTCATATAACTTTTTCAGGGCTGGGAGACTTTGTAAAGTTCATAGTCTTAATCATTGTGCACAAATGCATTAGTAGACCTGAAACTGCAAAACCCCTTGGCTCAAGTGTGCAGTTTTTGCCATGGAAGGAAAAACATACTTAAGGTTTCAGAGTATAAAGAATTGGAGGAAGCAACCAAAATTTTATATTAATAATTAGAAGGTTGGGTTTCCTTGTTTTGGTTTGGTTTTACAACAGTAAAAGTTAATAGTTATTGTAAAGATTATTTCAAGATTTAGGATAAATTTTAATTTATTTTCTAAGACCTGAGGATCAACAGACCCTCAGCTTATTAAACACAAAAATAATCAGTACACTAACTCCTGTAGATTTGGCTGCTGGACTATTGACCTTCGGTTGCTTGTGGGGTTTTTTTCCACCTACACGATTAATAAATTCACAGTTGATATTTATAGCTGTACCATTAAGACCAAATGCCCAGAGGAAGTTTGGAAAGAGT
>NW_009953004.1:1385695-1402539 GCF_000747805.2 Chaetura pelagica
CTGCTGAAGGTGCTGTCTCCAGCTCTTGCCTGCACATTCTGACAGCCTTTCTTGCACCTGCCCAGACAACTGCTGAGCTGTGCAGCGGGTTGTAAGAGCTCCCTGATGTAGGAGTGAGAAGAGGGTTTGTAATCTTGTCACAGGGCAGGATGTTGCCAGGACTGTGACAGGGCCACTGCTACCTGTGACAGCAGTGTCAGAGCAGCTTGAACTACAGGGGATCCAGAACCACTGATGCAAAGATGCTAAATTTGCAAACTACTTTCCAGAGATACTCCAAGGTCAGCTTTGGCTTCTTACCATGTAAATCCTTCAGGAGCACAGATATATAAACCTAAAATATCTATTATTACTATACATATTAGATGTATTATTAGTAATAATAATACCTTATCCTTATGTAGCACCTTATTAGCAGAGCTCAGAGCTCATTACAACTCCCTATTTCACAGGTACAGAAAACAAACCAAGCAGATGTAAAGCAATTTTCATGGAATCACACTGAAGAGCAGTGGGAGAACTAGAAATAGGCCCCTTGTCCTTTCACAGTTCTTGTGCATGGGCTTCATTAACTGGGAAAGATTAGAATCTTCTCTAGCCAGAGGGGAAAGGAAGTACACACACTACCTAATCCTCCACCAAATCTTCAGTCTCTGAGAGAATAAAGAAAAATTTGTGACGTACACTTTGCCCTTTGTTTTTTGAAAATATTTTTTTAAAATATTTGCAATAAGAACTGTTCAAACAACATTATTCTCTGATCCATTTCAGTTCACAGGTGTTCATAATCAAAACAAATTCAACCAAGCATTGTACATGAGACAGAAAATTACATCCACTTAGTCTATCACCTCTTTATTGCATTCTTCATGCCAAATAATTCAAATGATTATGTATTATCTATTCACACATGCTGTTGCTTGCTCTTTACCTCTGCTTGTTTTCCCACACATCTCTTGTTCATTCTGGAAATGCTCTCTTAACATCCCTGTTTTCTTTTATTTTAGTCGTCTGTACTCTCATTCCTTCATCTCAGTGCCTCTGTTTTCACAGCCTATCTTTCTATTTATGCATTTGCATCCTGAAATGTCAGCTCTAAATCTTATTTCCTAACCTATGAGCTCTGTTACCATTTCTACTAATGTGCAGCTAAGTGGCTGCTGAGAGTACAGTAATGATGTAGACATAAAATTTGCAGTCTACTCTGTTCCTTTCTAAACAATTTTAATTCCACTCTGTGTGTGGCATGCCCATTTTTCTCCCTGCAAAACAGCATGCCAATGCTATGTCAGAGTTCATCCCTTTCAAAAGCTTTATTAACAAGTTAAAAAAACCAAAATAATAAATTCTATTCCATATTGCTCCTAAATTTAGTTGTGCCCTAGCAAAAAAAAGAAAAACAAAAACACACACACAAAAAAAGAAAAAAGTATCAGTCCTAGGTTTTCAATTATTTTAGCCCAGAGAGTTTTCATGATTGTGCCACAACCAGCCCTCTTGCTGCAGTAAAGCTGCAGGAATCTGCATGGTTTCAGTCCCTGATCACTAGAGGGTTCAATAGAAGAGTCAGCTTCCAACTACAGCAAAAGAACCTTTCAGGAAGAAAAACAACTATGACCTCTGAAAAATATATGAAACATTCCATCACTGTTTCCATAACTGAACACCAAAATGAATTGCAACGTGAGCAAACTCTGGTTTCTGTCTCATTTCAGCAAGCAGAAGAGATCCAAGCTGCTCTTCAGTCAGAGTGCCTCCTTAACCATGCACCTTGATGAGAGATGGACAGTTCCCCCTTGATGAGAGACAGATCCTTTTCAAATTGCTACACCTACCCCTAGTGCAAGTTCACTCTTTTCATAAATGCAAGCAAGAACATGACTGCAGACGTGGAAAGTCACTGCCATGTGTTGAAGAGCATCAGAGCTCAGCTGAAAGGCTCTGCATTCCACATTGGCCTTCCAGGGAGATTTGCAAGATTTCATCCTGCTCACCTCACAGGCACCAGATGACAAACATGCCAGGGAGGGCTGCTTGGAACTTTCAAGACCTATTTTATTTATATGCTACTGGATTTCCTGCTATACCTTAAAAGTAGAAAGTGATTAAAACTTCACCGCCATCTCCCAGTTCCATTTTGTAAAGTCTTGTTATCTCTCTCACACACAAATACCTTTTCTCTTTCACTCTTACTCTCATTATCCTTTAATTACTGTGTCCTTTTTGATCATAAGCACTCTTTGCTTCCCCCTCTCTTGAAAAACATCAGGTGCCTCTGGGAATCCACCTCCTAACTCTTTATAGCTCCCCCACTACTTTAACTTCCAAGTCTCTCAGCATATTTTCTTTTCCTCCTGCACACATTTCCTTTCTGCTGGCTTGTTAAAATTGGCTTCTTTCACATTCCATCAAAAGTACTCCCTTTCATTTCCATAGTTGGAACAGGCAGAGTGTGCTCATGAAACATGTTAACACTAAACTTAAAAGGCTGTGTCAATAAAAAGGCTGAAATATTGTCTGAACAGAACTGTGTGACTTCAACCAAGCCACTAGAAATGGAATGAAATATAGTAATACAACAGGTTGTGCCAACTGGGAGCTATTAACAGATTAGTGCTACTGTGGGGAGAGTCATCAGGTAAAGGAGAGGAAAAAGGGAAAGAAAAAGAGGTGGAAAAGGGAAGAATGTGAGCACTTTCGTACTGAGGGGTAAATTCCTGCCAGCCATAAGATGGGGCTGTGAAGAAAGGAAATACAAATCTCAAGTGAATTGGGAGATAAATGCTCAATATTTTAATTTAGTTATATTTAAATTAGGCAAAGATTTATGCTGATTTCCTGCTATTCTACTGTAAATCTCTTTCCTTAATAATCAGCTTTATTACTGCTAAGCAAAACCATGACTTGAAGATGCTCTCTAAAAGCTATCTTCAGTATTTTATATTTGTTCTTTTTATCTTTCATATCTAGAATGCCCTACTCAATTCTTTTTAAGCCCAGAGCCTACAAGATGTATTACCCATCCACATTTTGTTTGCATATCCTATTACCTCTTTCCCCCCCAAAATACCAGCATCTGGAGTGGCCAAACCAGAGACAGAGATGCACCTTACACTCCCATTCACTAAGAGAATGGATAGATTCAGGATTATGGTGACTAATTTTTCTAAAAGAGTGTGAAATTTTATTCTTTATTTGACAAACAAGCTCTAAGTTCAAAATCAACCCAGTAAAACAACTTTATCACAGTACTCCTCAGAAAGATTAGTTATTGCTTTCAGGTGCTTTATGCAGGGCATCCTTCTCTATCAACATTTTCATGCTCTCATTGTCCAGAAAAACCTCACAACATTTAGATGATTGTATTGATGGTGCTCATTTTCTGCTCAATTCATTGCCTTTCTGATTTCACTTCAAGATGTATAAGAAACTGCTGGTTTTACAACTAAAGCTTCGGAAAAAAATGATAAGAATCATAGATTGATGAATGGTTTGAGTTGGAAGGGACCTTAATGATCATCCAGTTCCAACTCCACTGCATGGGAGTGGAGGCTCCCACCAGACCAGGTTGCCCAGAGCTCCAGGTTGTCCTTCAACCCCAGGGATGGGGTTTCCACAGCTTCTCTGAGCAACATGTTCCAGTGTTTCACCACCCTCACAGTGAAGAATTTCCTCCTAATGTCTAATCTAATTACTCCCTCTTCCAGTTTTAATCCATCATCCTTTGTGCTCTCACTATAAGGCCCCATAAAAAGTCCCTCTCCAGCTTTCCCGTAGCATCTTCAGGCATTGGAAGAAGGAACAGTAGCACTGAGGAGGCAACAACAGACTCTCAAGTGTTCCTGATTAACAGTTTTTTCTTTATGACAGCCCTTTATGGCACAGCAAAATAATATAGTGGAGTTGTACAGAACAGGTGAGGTGTCCCATAGGGACTATTCTGTTTTCTGGCTACATCTGCTCACACAAGCTTTCATAAGAATTATCCTTTGCCTTGTGAGGCTTCAAGTGCCTTTGGAGATATTTAATTCACTGTCACTGAACTGAGCATATATGTAACTACCAGTGGCAGTCATTAGCATAATTTCTGGGTTAGCCAGGCACTTTTTACAACACATCATAGAAATACAGTGCAAAACTGAGCATTGTCACATGTATCAGTTTTATCAAATCACCAAAGTTAACACATTTTTCTAACAAGTTTGCAGTGCTTCTTGTGTGACACAAAAGGATCCTCTATTACCTCACACTTTATTTCTTTCATATAACTTTTTCAGGGCTGGGAGACTTTGTAAAGTTCATAGTCTTAATCATTGTGCACAAATGCATTAGTAGACCTGAAACTGCAAAACCCCTTGGCTCAAGTGTGCAGTTTTTGCCATGGAAGGAAAAACATACTTAAGGTTTCAGAGTATAAAGAATTGGAGGAAGCAACCAAAATTTTATATTAATAATTAGAAGGTTGGGTTTCCTTGTTTTGGTTTGGTTTTACAACAGTAAAAGTTAAGAGTTATTGTAAAGATTATTTCAAGATTTAGGATAAATTTTAATTTATTTTCTAAGACCTGAGGATCAACAGACCCTCAGCTTATTAAACACAAAAATAATCAGTACACTAACTCCTGTAGATTTGGCTGCTGGACTATTGACCTTCGGTTGCTTGTGGGGTTTTTTTCCACCTACACGATTAATAAATTCACAGTTGATATTTATAGCTGTACCATTAAGACCAAATGCCCAGAGGAAGTTTGGAAAGAGTGAATTAAAGGATTATACTGTTGAGAAGATTAAAAAGCACTGTTTGTAGAAACCCAACCATCACACATTGAAGATGCTGTGCTGTTACAAAGAGGAAATATTCATGAATACTCATCTGTTATTACAGCAGTCATGTCAGATTAATTTCATCTGTAATACTGTCTTCATAGCAATCTCATATCAGATGTGTCAAAGAGGATGAAATGTTCTTTTACTACATGCATCCTGAATGCTTTCATTTTCTTCTAATCCCCACCAAAGTCATCCACAGACACAAGAAACAGCTCAGTACCAGCTAACCAAATTGGAGAGCTCAGTCAGGTGTACAAGAAGCAAACAGCTTTTCCCTTTAAGTATTTTCAAAACCAAATCAATTCCCAGAAACTGCTTCAGATCGTGACCACTGCAGCTGCAGAAGAGTTATCAATGTTGTTAAATCTAGCATGGGTGTTTTCTTGTAAATCTGCCCATACAATAGGAACTATTTCCATCAATGCACACTTTTTTTTTACCCATCAAAGCCATGATGAATCATGCCTAAAAAAATCTCAAACACACATATAGCTTGAGGAGAAAAGTTTTAATATAAGGCTTACTGTTTTCAGGTGGAAGAGTTGTAAAAAGAGGTGAAATGCAAAATTTAAATTTCAGACTGTTTTCAAAAGAAAGTGTCTCCTTTTGCATTTCTGATTAATGAAGCAGGGAATTAAATTTATAACCTTTTCTTAGTGGAAGGGAATTCTATCAGCCTTCAGCTGCAATTATACTTAGTCTATAAAAATTTCTAAGAGAATCATTCTGTGCTATTAAACTTAGAAGTCCATCTTAGTCCAGTAGTCATTCTTTCTCCCGGTGGCCAGTAGAAGCTGTTCACCAACATACCACAAAACCCAGGAAATTGTGCTGGTTTTAGGCCATAAATCTGAAAATTCACAATTTATTCCTAGCCTTCATGTCGGATTTTTAGTGAGTACTCATTCACCAAAGGAGTTTTCCTTTCCCCTCCCCAAGCTTTTGTTAATGTATGTCCAATACCATCAACCAGATCAAAAATGCCTTTATCTGCATGCTCACTCACTCCCACAAAGAGCTCTCATAGATTTAGGAGGCATGAGTCCATTTATAAAAGCCATATTGATTCTTCCCATTGCATCCTATTTTTTCATCTAACTCATAACTCTAAATAGTAGTTTCTACCAAACTTGCCTAGCAGGGAAATCAGATTTATGACTCCAATGTACCACAGTCACATGAGAATTGCTTTTAAAGATTTACATCTCATTTGCAATCTTCTATCCCTCTGGTACTAGGACTTATTTAAATAAGAGATTATAGATCAGTTCTCACATTTGAGGCGTTGTGGTTTGTGGGCGTTTTGTTTGGTTTGTGTTTAGAACATTCAAGATTTTAATAGAACAACTTGTAACCATTTCTTATTGTCCACCAATTTTTACACAAACTGCCTACTAACACTTCCATTTTAGGCAATGCTTTAGGCATATTCCCTGTAAAGAATATCCTCCTCATCTTCTCTATTAATGAGTTATTTATTTACCATTAAATTTGCAACTCAGCAGGCAAAAGACAAACAATGTTCTGTATAATACAGTTTAACAGAGGAGCACATAATGCTCAAATTAGGTAATTACTTGTAGAACAGTTGTGATGAATACTGCACTTAAACTCAATCATGCTCTTTTTTTGCAATATTTTTTCCTGTACCATGTATGGGCCAAAGCTTCCTAAATGGTTGTAGATATCCAAGCACTGAAATGAATCATTAGCAGACAAATTAAACTTGTGATCAAAATGCAGCTGTATTGTTAGCAGATGAAAAATGAGTGGATAAAATGACTGCATCAGGAAAATCTAATAACAGCTCATCTGTGACCCGTTGTCTCTTGCCACAGCACTTAATTCATAGCATCATATACTCACCAATTATTTTGTACCTGCATGTATTTTTTCTATCTCTAAAGTAATTTCAGAGTTCAGCTATGCAACTTAATTTCTGAATTAGGGGTTTCCAGGGAATGTGCTATCAGAGTTACAGGCTGAGGAGAAAGGGAGAAAAGGGAAGCTGGGAAGCTTCTTGGCAAAGCATGAATAGGTACTTTAAAGGTCTGAACATGAAAAGACAAGGAAAAAAAGAAAGACTAAAATTCAGCCAAGATGTTCCCACCTCTAAGTTGAGTCTATTTCTTTCATCAGAACAATTCTTTGTTCTAATGACAGGACCAAGAGAGAGGGAGGAGACACAGGGACCAAAGCAATAGAACCTAGGTTCTCAATTTTATCAGCTTCCTCCATATTCCTCATATTTGTCCATCTCAGCCATTGAAAGGCTTCTAAATTTTGCTTTAAATATTAAGAGACATGTATGCTTCATACCAATGCTTGAGAGAGGGCAAGTCCATCTCCAATAAACACATACAGGAATGTTCTTACTAAATGAGTTCTGGTTTTCAACAGTCACTTGAAATGTGAGCTTTCCAGCAAGCAAGAAGAAAATTCTACTTTTAAACAGAAATTTTACAAACCAAAGTGTTTGGCTTCTTTGCTCACTAGCTCTTAAAGGTTTTGTAGATAATATTCTGAAGTAATATGAAATGTAATTGATTGTGGAAACTGAGTCTAAGGGTGATGTGTGGGGCACAGGTTTGGGAGCTTTGCGACTTTGCTGTTAGCCCAGTTAATATTTGAGAAGTAAAGATCTGTGCAGATGCAGGAATGTCTCAAAACTCTGCATATGCATGAAGAAGCAATCATCACACAACCACAAACATGATTTAAAGTTACATCTCCCACAGAAATTTTATTTATGTGTGATTTCCCTATACAGGCTACTCAGTTTTTCTGAGGCAGATGCTCCATCTGCATGACATGACAAGCAAAACAGGAGAGGGTGACACAGGTTGGGGGTTGTCTGATGTTGTAACCTAGCACTATGTTACATGATGGAGGTACCACAGCAGATGCTAAGGCACTGTTGTGTATGGGGCTTGGAAAGAGGGTGAAAGAAATCACCCCAAGATTCTTTCTTCTGCCAGTTAAATAGGATAGACAGAAGCAACATCATTCAATGCAGGGAGCAGGACAGCAAAGTGAACCTTTAGAGGGAACAGGCTGCTGCTGAGATGAACTTGGAATGATCCTTAAAATGTTGGTTTTAAAAGCCAGGCTTTTCTAAACAGGAGAAAACACCTAAAAAGCCCTTTTACTTCTTGACTGGCAGTTATATGAATCACAGCACTGTGAAGGAAACATGGATTTGTCAGTTATATTCATTACTTTTCTGCTACGTTGTGATGACTGTAAATGGCTCATCTGAAATATCAGTCATCCTGTAATCTTCAAGCCTTTAAAGTATAGCTACCTAAGTGCTACAAAGCTAGAGCTTCCTCCTGACTCACATCTGCTCCAGTGTGATTTTTACTTTTCCCAGGGACCAGCAAGAGCCAGTTTCTCCCTCAAGGAAGGTGAGCTGGGAGCCAAGGGTGATCCCAGCACCAGCAGAGCATTCACTGAGCAGGAGTGTGTCCCAACATCCAAACACAAGGGACAGGACTGGGTGTTGGTAACAAGGTCCATCAACAGTCACAAACAGGACAAGTCATGGAGCAGTCCCGGAAGGCCAGCTGAGAATAAAAGCAGACAGGATGAGAGACAAGATTGTGGTGTATATCATCCAGGGAGTCCAGCCAGGAGACCAGATACCTACAGGACAGGTCCAAGGCCCATCCAGGGTGCAGGGCTGAAGACCAACACACCAACAGCACAGACTGGGCTTCCACCATGCTCCTGGGCAGTGTGTGGGTGGAAGATCCCAGTGAGGCTGGTCAGGGCAATGAATGTTTCTTATCACCTCTGGGCCCTGATATTAGAGGGCAATGGTCAAGGCTTGCACTTCTGGTTGCATGTTGGCTATGCCTGCTTTAACCTGGGAAGGCTAAATCTGAGCTGTCAATCAATGCCAATTTTACCAACTATTAAGCAAAAGGCACATATCTGGGGAAGAAGGAACACTGTCTGCAGTCTAGTCTACATCTAGCACTGAAAGGATCTGAGAGGGATTATATTGTGATGTCTAAGGATCATCTAAATACTCTTTCCTAGAAACTTTATATTTGCCAAGCAACTGCTAGTATCAAAACAAATCAGTAATATGCAAACTTATGTCATCATGAGGAGAAACACTCTCCCTCTTTGAAAATACATGCATACATAAAAAGGATTTCTGATAATATACAAATAAACATCACTTTGTTGAACCAGAGCCAAGAGCTGCTTTATTAAAGGAGGGAACGGACAGATTGAAAGAGAATCACCACACAGTGGAAAAGAAAATAGACAGGTACAGTGGGGTAATAAATTCTCTGATAGCATCTGGGAGAGCCCAGCAGCCATCACACCAGCATTCAAAGTATTATTGATGTGAGTGAAATCATAGGAAGATCAGCCTCATCTTTCTGTAAAATACACAACATTCTGTGAGAAAAGCTCCAAGGTCTTCTGTGTTCAGCTTTACATCACAACCTTCTGTTGTTAACTTCTCCAAGTCAGAGCTACCCCAGAGCCTAAAAAGTCTTTAGCTTGGACTTACACAGATGGAAAGAGAAGAAATTACAAAAACTAGCTTTTTCATTCATGGTTCATTTTAACCCTGAATTAGCTCTTTTTTATGGGAATCAAGATACACAAGCTACAATGCAGTGCTTGCCTCAGTAAGAAAGGGCACAAAAAACTTCATGCGCATATCTTTAAAGGGTATGTCCTTCTGTTTTATGAATATTTTGAACCAATTGCTGTGCTCTATAACATTAAAAAGGATTTACAGCTTCACAGCACTGTCAGTTCAGTGATGTAATGTTTAAACCTTCACAGAAAGTCTGTCCCCAAGTACAGATCCTAAAGGCAATATCTCCAAAACACAGTCTGTCAAAAATATGGAAGAACTCAAAAGCCACCATTTCTTTGTGTATATTCTTTTCCTAATGTTAAGCAAAGTACTTCTTCAAAAGACATTTCACAGCTTTAAATTTATTGTAACAATACCAGCCAGTAATTGCTTTTACCAACAGAAGCCATTAGTATGATTTCAGTTCTGTAATCAACACACTCTCCCAGCCACACAATTCAGTCTGACTCATTCCCTGCACAGACTCTAATTAACTTCCCAAGGAAAGCCAGGGGATTCCTGTTCAAGTAATAATGCTATTGAGACATTATGCAAAACCTCACCTCTAGGAAACAATCTTGTCTAACCATGATTGCATCCCAACAACAATGTAAAAAGCTTCTCACTTGATCATGGAGAGAAAGTCATCAGCCTTTTAGCAAGAGGGAGGGGAGATTTTTCTTTCTTTTAAAACTAAAGTATCTGATATTTGGTATGTGATTTGTGATAAGATATTCACACTCCAAGCTTCTGAGACCCAGCACCACTGAGGCTGCCACCACCACAGCTTCCTCCATTAACAGAGGGTAAAAAATAATCTTGCAAAACTTACACACTATCACTGAAATAGCACACAACTGAAAAACCCAAACTATGATCCCTGAAGAATGAGCCTGTGTGTGTCTGGAGTATTTTCAATTTCTATGAAAATATATGCTCAGGTGACACCAAAATTATTTTTTAAAAGAGAATGATGTCCAATTCCAGTTATTAATTAATCTTATTCTTTTTTTTTTCCTCAACTATGTAAGAGACTTTGCAGTCCCTTGTTCCTTCCTATCCAGGTATTTACATGCTGCCTACTTCTGAAAGAGTAAAAATCCTCATTTTCACATTGCAAGACATTCTTGAACCCCATTCAATTTCTTTCTTGTATCATTATAATCTTATCAATCTTCTTTTTTCATTGCTTCCTTTGAATCAAGTTTTTATATATCTTCATTACTCTTACCCACTGGCAGGTGATTAATTTTTAACATGCAATTACCACAATTTCATTTTGCCCTTCATTAAAAAAAATCTCAGCTGCTATTAAATAAGATTACTGCAAATAAAATGGACAAATTACAGCAAGACTGGTAAAAATGTAAATACTGGTGATGTCAGGACAATAGTACAGCACAATCTGGCTCATTTAATAAGTTTGACCTGTTCAAAGAAGTGCATTTTTTAAATGGCCAAATAAATCTTACACATTGAGGAAAGAAGGCTGAAGGGCACACTTTCAGAACAGGGGCACACATCAGGGTAATCAGATACTCTGAAAAAGACTTGAGATGGCCCAGTAACTTAATATGAGCCCCAGGATATAATTCTCTGGTGAAAGACATAACTTGATCCTTAGATAAATATGTAAGAATATACTAAGAGAAAAAGGGGAATAATTTTACCTCTGGATGTACCACAGGGGAAGTGGTACTTCAATATTGCACCCAATTTTGATGTCTACGATTTTAGGATGTTAAAAAAAACCCCAAAACCAGAGAGGGTGCATAAAGGTGGTACAGGATTTAGAGGAACATCATGAGATAAATCCCTCAAGTCATTTAACTCCAAATATACAACTAGAATTTCTTAGTACCTGTGTTACTAAATAGAAGAACAAACACCCTGGAGAACTGATGGATATTTTGTTTCTTAATATTTTCAGATGTACCTTTCTGGAAAATTCTGCTTTAGTAAAATAAGTTACTAGGCACAGTACTTTGCAAATAGGTACCAGGTTTGATGTTTATGTAGCACATAAACCTTACTGATCACCTCAGAATACCATTACTAGAGTTGCTTTCCCATCAGCAGTATGTTTCATAATTTATCACTTAATTATTCTTTTATTACCATTATTACTATTGTTAAATACTATCTGTAGTTACCAGTTTCAGTTTTTCCCTGCAAGAAGATAAAAAGGCAACTGCTGCAGCCTTGGAAAAAAAAGACTAGAAAACAAAGTGGGCAAAAAACCAAAAGATGGAGAATATATCAAGAAAACAATTGCTGTGTTCTCACTAGTGCTCCATGGTTTCCAGTGGGTTCTGATTATATTTTTATGAACATAACCTTGCTAAACCAAGAATCTTCACTTTTTCTTCCCTGACTTCAGATTCAATCTTTGTTGATCCTAATCTACACTTCTAGGAATGTTATTCCACGTAAATGAAATTGTTCTTGAGTAGTAGACTCTGAACTATGCAAAACACAGCACACCAAGGTAGTTAGGTAAACCCTGCAGGAGTCTTAAATGTCAAAAAGCAGCTTTCTGGCTTGAAAAGAGGGACTTTATTACTGCACCATATTTATCACTTCCAATTCAGACAATTTTCAAATGTCAGAATAAATCTGTGGACTCTGAGCAATGTGGTTTTGCTGTTTACATACAGCCAGGCCATGGGGTTGGATGGCCATGTGAATATGCTCCCATTCCACCTATTTTATAAGGTTATATAGATTAATAATATCAACTATCTGGCTTCTATTCCAGATACTCTGTGATTTATTTTTGAAATGAAAGAGGGGGTGGAAGGAAAAACAATAATAAAAGAATAAGGTTTTATAAATCATCAGTGTTAAAGGGTGCACGAGGACTTAAGGTTCTCTCAGTATTACAAGAATAATACTCTCTTCATTGCCTTCCAATATAAACTGGATTTATTCAGAGATCCTTAGAACACTTTTTTCTCACCCTTAAACAAGAGTATATAATAATTTCCGTCCTTGAGACTGAGATTATGAAGCATCCAGAATGGTGAACCAGGTGTTTTGGAGGGAGGGAGCTGGTTTTGGTTTAGGGTTTTTGTTTGTTTTCTGGCTTTTAAAATCAAGAAGTGATCCCTATAAATCCAGTATTTGCTTAAAGTGATGCAGTTTTAGGGCAGTCTGAAAGAAAGTTTTCTATCAAGTTAAGGCTGGAGCTTGATTTTTAAAAACAGACTAACTTGAATTTTCTGATCAAGCACAACATTTTACAGAATTCAGTTCTTAAAACTATATTGTCTTTGCTCTAATTAGGGCTGCAGGTCTGCTGCAGAAATCAAGCTGACAAGCAGCACCGAGCAAGGCAGCTCCCACCTTTGGCAAAACCAGCCAACCTTACAGTGGTATGAGACCAAGGCAAGTTCTGCTGCACGTCAAGCCATTCAGAGATGTGGGCAGACCATAGGAATCCAGCCACATAAGAAGTTTAGAATTAAAAAAACCTGACTTAGATATTTTATCATTTGAGTCAGTTCTCTTGCTTTTCTTACAGGCTCATGATCTATTAACCATTCGCCCCAACACCTGGGGATCTGTACAAGCCCATAACTATAGTGCCACCATTCAAATAGAGAATAAAACATTAACTTTTGGGTTTTTTTCCAACTGGTCTTGTCAAACCATGAACTGAAATGCTCAGAGGTATTTCCTCCAAGAGTTTCTATACAACTTTTTCCCCCTCCATCAGCAAAATCATTCCAAAAAGGCCCCTGCCCTGTTTGCAGGACTCAGGGCTCATCTGTTGAGAGTATGTGCAGAACTATGTTGCAAACAGGATTAATGACATTTTAGCTTGAAATTGAACCTGCACAAAGAAGAGGAAGGGAAAGAAAGCTTTAGTACAGTGATGCCTCTCACAGCAAACCCTACATTCAGTAACCAGCAGCAGTCAGGGAGATGGGGACCTATTGAATTGCATTAATCTGAATTTAATTAAACTAACTTGAATACGATTAGTGTAAACACATATGAAACTGTATTTTATGGGTTCATTGAGCAGTAAAATTATCATCTTTGCTCTTCAGCAGATTTGTTTTTATACATGCTAAAAATCTATGCCTTACAGTACTAAACAGGACAGAAATGGCTACACTTTTGTTACTGAGAGGGATAATGATTTTTGTTCCACAGATAAATTTTAAGTTTTGAATTATGAAACTTGTTATTCCACTTAATTGATACCTATTAAAGTTTAATATTGTGTGAAGACGAGTGACTAAATTTTTATATGTGCAAAAATTATTTACTATCCAAGTTCCTTAATTAAAGCATAAAAAAAGAAAACCAGTCTCCACCTGCAATAACATCATCTGTAAAAATCACCATTATGGCATAACTAAGATGCAGAAAAGCATACAAAAACATGCAATGCTAGCATTATTCAGGCTGTAATGCAAGAAAAAATTACAAAACCAAACTTCCTTCACTGGCAAATATTAAATAAATCCAGACTGTTTAGATGAAAGACAATAAGCTCAAAAGGTGCTTGCTCATGCTCTGAATTCTTTGACTGTCCCTGGTTATAACCACAGATTCCTCACTATAACCTTCTTTGTTCATCCATTTAATTTCAAAGGCATAACCTTGGTGCTAAAACATGCATTGTACATGTTTGCCACCAAGGTAAAAATGCAATAATGAACAGGAAAAACCAATTTAAAAAAAAAAACCAAACCAAACCCAAATGAAATTAAGTACACATTTGCAGGCAGCTTTGTTTGGGATCAAATACTGTATCCAATGTCTGCACCTGCCACACTTGGCCTCACAGAGGTTAGAAAGAATATCTCTTACCAACTAAAACTTGCATCAGATTAAGCACCAAAACCACAGCAGCAGAAAAGATGAAGCCATCTCAGTTTTCAGGCATCATACATAACCACGAAATCCTAGAAGTATGCCTACTGTCTATGAAAAAGGATTTTTTGGTGTCTGCACTTCAGATGATCATCTTACACACTGACTCTTCCTTCACAGGTTTCTATTCTCTTTACCACACTGTTTTACCTTTGAAATAATTAACAGTTTTGTTCCAAGGTAGCAAACTAGTTAATTACCAAAAAATACCCCACTGAAAACCAATCAGTAAAAAACAAAGTACTCTGAAGTAGCTGACACTTTCAGACATTTTTTTCAGGAGGCTAATAAATGGTAAAGACTAAGGTTGTATGAAATCACTACACAACCAGTATGACCAGCTGCACACAGTGTCACAGTTAGATGCTCAAGGCTCCAGCCAAGGTGTCCCTAGATACAAGGTGTACAAGGATATTCAGACCACACTACAGGGAAGTTGGTATTAGGTTCCAAATCTTCAAAAGGGATTTCCCCAAATAATGAAGCCCATGAAAGAGCTGTGGTGTTCAAGTCAGACCATGCATCAGCTACAAGACTGTGTTAGATTAGTGAGATATTTAGATATGACCTTTGATAGTAATGAATCAGAGCCTTAATCCCCTTTCAACCACACACACACACAATCCAGGCTTAATCCAAATGCAAAAAGAAAAGAAAAACAAGCTACAAGAAAACTTCCATTATGCAATCTAAACCAATAATGGTAGATATCTGAGAAAGGCAGTAGCTGAGTATTTCATCCTTCAACCAACATTTACTAATCTTTTTCTTGCTACTACCTGTGATACAAACCAGGAAAGTCCTGAGTTAAGAGACTTCAGCTGTTGGAAACACTGTGTTATCAAAGGAAAAACAAAACCCCAAACGAGAAAAGCCCCTACACAGAATGGGAGGCTGAACAGGTTATTGAGCCAGTAAGGGCACCCTGATGCAAGTGATATATATCCCAGGGTAAAACAAAGTCTCTATTTTTAATTAAATCAGCAGTCACTCTCCTTTGAAAACCGGCATTTTCAATGGATCTGATATTTATAAGTTGTTATTTAAAATACCTTCTCTACAAACACTCAAGTTTCAGTAACATCAAAGTTATCACATATGATCAAAAGAATGGAGTTGCAAACCCATTCTTAGTAGCAATGAGTCAAAATTAATATGACATGCTGTCACTGAAGTACAAAGAAGCAGAGAACTTTATTTAGACAGCTATTATTCATTATTAAAGCTATTTTCTTACTTCAGGATGCTACTGGATAATGCATATAGAAGTCACATATACAAGTCTAAAACATAGCGACCAGGAACATTGATTCATTTCACACCTCAAAAATTACACAACAGATTTTTCTATATTGATAATGCTACAGTAAAAGTATGTGGAATTATGTATATTGAAAAAAGCACTTTTGAAACTGAAGAGATAGAAAATAACTGTGAAGAATAATAAGTTATCTATTATTTACATGCATTAAAACAACCCAAATCCATCCAGACTGCAGAAGTACCCCACTCTGATGTTGTGATTAGGCAAAACCAAATCAATATTGTCACATCTTTCTAAAGCATTTCATAGAATTACTTTACCCTATTAATCAGCTGGGACAATGAAACAGAACTGAAAGCCTTGGAAATGGAAAGTTCTAGTGAACATCTCATGTAAGACTTTACATGACATACCTGTTTTCTTTCTTTAAACATCACAAGCAACCTGTCTGCTTCTGCTCAGAACATGTAGTACAAGTCTTTTGTTTAGGAACTCATCTGAGTGTCCACAGAAAACTAAATACATTCCCCAGTGCCCTCAAACTAACTGGCACAATCCTTATGGTCACATACATGAATTGCTCTACTAGAAATGAAACAGGTACTTTAAAAAGTATAATATTAAAAAAAATATATCTCTGGAATCAGTTTACAAAGTATCCTTTTTAGCACAACAAGTGGCTTTGTGCTTAAACCAGCTTGAAAATAAATATATCTAGAATATAAATGTTTAGGGCATGATACCCCAAACCCCTGAATACTCCAGTGTAATTCCAGATAAGTAACCACTTAGGGGGCTAAAAGGGAACACCTGGGCAGCTCCAGAGAATGACCAATCCCCTTCCACCTTTGGGAAACAGCTGCCTTCATTTATCCCCTCAGAAAAGGAGATGAGGTAGAACCACCTAATGGAACAGGAGCCTGCACCTGAGAAAGGTCAATCCTTCAGTCCTATTGCATCTGCAACATCTCCAGCTGATCTGATGGAAGGATTTCATAATTAACACATCATTTTTCATAATTATACAGGATTTCAAAAATCAGATTCAAACTTTTAATGGAAGGGGGTGTATCAACCTGAGATTCAGCTTCCTGTTATATTATTAGCAAGCTCGTTATTTACACTTCCTGAATATATTTTCTTGTTAACAGAGAGATCTAAAGCTGGCTTATTGCATTCATCTGAAATACAGACACATCCCTAAAGCTAATTTTGTGCCAGCTTTTTAAAAATAAAATAAAAATAAAAAGCTCAGCA
>NW_009953004.1:1402579-1454235 GCF_000747805.2 Chaetura pelagica
AGGAAAATGAAAGAGTTGCCTGTATTCAAAACAAATCAAGGCTCAGTTCCATGTCTGAATAAACATAGAACAGAGTAATATGATATCTAATGAGGCACTTGGTAAATTATACATAGTGTTCCTTATTTTGGAGGGAAATGTTGCATAAACATAATCATGGAATGCTCCAGAGTGTAATGCTTTACAGCTTGTGCATTAAAACTAATGTCCAGCAGAATTCTTCAGATATGGGACACAAATGTCAGTTGAATTTGCCAAAATTGTCTGCAGATGTCTGCTGGCCATGCAATCAGGCAGCAAGTCAAATCCAAAATGGTTTTTAATACAGCCATAAAAAATAAATTACACGGGACCCCTGTCTTGCTCTGGGTGGGAAAAGATGCTGAAGTTCCCTACATTGTTTTGATATTTCTCTCATAGCTTCTTGTTAGCCTTGCAAAAAGTTGCTTCTCCCTAAATTCTTTCATTCTATCTGTCTGCAATTCCACACTCCTACCTTCATCTGATTCTTTGTGTAGATCCCACAAATCCTCTGAAATTAGCACATTGTCCAGAACCTTCACACTATCCCAGTGATTTCAATTTCTTTTCTACATGCTGGGTTCTAAAAAACTCCAAGGCTGGAGGGCAAATTAAGGCTTATTGACTTGGCTTGCTTTTCTTTAAAAAGGAGCACCTGAAGTCAGCCTTCCTGTTCACAGACCCCTTCAGAAGGGCTCCAACTCTGAACATTGCATTGACAATTAATCTATTAATTATTACAATTTTCTGCATCTAAGTAGAATTAATATAAATGCTCAGATCACCTCTTCTATGGTATGAATTATTTTTTCAAGATTATTCACCTTTCTGTTCTCACATCTTGACCAGAATGTAAGGACCATAAATGCCAAGCACTGGGATGTGTTAATTCTTAGTTAATTAACCTCTTTTGCCTCGTGAAAATATAGCATTGTATCACTTCCACACTGTGGTAATCTAGCAGAAACTCTTCCTTAAGATAATACCTTTTTTTTACAACAGTTTTTTAAGTCAAAGTAGATAATTCAAAACAATAAAAACAACTTTTTTTTTTTTTTCTATTTCCACAAGGTACTCAATTATTCCATGAATCAGGCCAATTATAATAATGTGCAGAGAAAAAAAACTTTCTATCCAAAAATGTTATTTTCAAATGAAAAAGTATAGCAAATGAGTCTACAAGCAACTCAAAGACTCTTCTATTTATAGAGTGAGAATGTTTCTATCCCAGCTTCCAAAGCATCTTTAAACATATGTTTTTAACTAACAACACTTCAAAACTGGGAACAGGCTAACCTGATGGCTACAATTAAAAGTGTTATCAGCAAAAGAACCCATGGTTGCTTCCAGTAGCAATAAACACATAATCTTACATCCAGCCCAGACAAATATGATCTATGTGTTTTACAGATAAACAGTCTGATAAAACCGAGCACCATGTCAGCAGGCAGGAGAAACAAGCAAAGTGCAGCATGAATACTAGTTCATATGGCTTAAAATACATTATAGGCATATGGTAAAAGGTGGCAAATAAAGGTGGTTCTGCAATATTTTCTCCTTTGGAGGCAAAAATATATAATAGGAGCTACGTTTATTTTCCCAAATTGTGATTCAAGAACTCATATAATAATGAAAATACATTAATCTATCTTAACTAAAAACATAAGAAAGTCTTATTCAGCCAATAATACTTTCAGCAAGACTGATTTTTAACACTATAAAACCTGTTTTTAAACAGTATAAATTTTTATTTGTTTTTCCTTCAACAACTGCCCAAGTAATTTGCTTTGCTTAACAAAGCTCAGCAGTTTTCCTTAGCTTTGCTAGAAATTGTTTGAATTGAATTGGAGAAGTAGAACTATTCTGCTTGATATTCTGCATATCTTAGTACATTTTTAAAATTCAAATTTTATGTTCTAGGTAAGTCCACTTAACAGAAAATGCATTAAAATGATCAAGTATCTGCTGATTCCCATTTCTAACCTTTCAGATTCAAGCCAACACATATCTGAAATGGTCTGCAGTGTGCTTTAAAATTTACAATTTTTGGCTTGGTTTCAAGCTATTTTAACAGCCTGAAAATTTGCTCAAATAAGAAGCTAAAAAAAAGGCAAGATTAGGGAAAAGTTACATTTCATTTTGAATTTCTCTGTAATTATCTCTATCAAAATACCAACTGGAACAATTGCATAACTACTCAAAACACAACCCCTCCCCTTATTACTTTAATATATTTGTAGAGAAAATACCATAATCCCTGAAAATGGAAGTTAAATTTTGGGTTCACTCTGTTTATATCCATTGAGAAGCTAAAGAACTCAGTGAAGATTACATCTTTCCTCCTGTTTAAGGTCTTGTAATAAAGCTCTGCTTCAAACCCAGCTACATTTATATGAATTTTGTTGTTCAAAATGCCCTTCAGAGAATACTAGTGCTACACTGCTGGCATGAGCACAGAGGGAAAAACTGGAGCATGAATAACTCCTCGAATCACAAAGCCATTAGGGCATCACCAGCAAGTTTTAGACTTTCAGAAAATATATAGGTCAGCATCTGTCATTCAGAGTCCTGCTTGACAAAGCTTCTAACTATCAGTTAATGTTTTACAACAGGTTTGTCACCTGGATCAGTTGCTTGTCTGTATTAAGCAGCACCGTGTAGATATTTGCATTCAACTGAATGATCCTTCTCTGTGTGCATGCCAGATTATTCTCTTTCTTCCTTCACCCAAAATTGTGCTCCCCCCTAATCACTGCATGCATTTGGTTATTAACACTGAAATAAAAACCAAACCCTCTTAGGCTTCCAAACCTAGATTTGATTGAGTCTTTTAGAATTCACTGAAGCTCTTGAATAATTAAAATGTTTTTTGCACTGTTAGATGTGACTGCAAAAAAAAGTAAGATTAGGACGCCAAGCAAATAAGAAAGAACAACTTGTTACCATCAGGATCTTCAAACTCATCTTTCATTCCACGTGAGAGACCATATAACTTCTTTTTCAAACAGCAAGGCTGGAACAACATTAATACCAGGGCTCTATGAGCTGGTAGTCATCCTTTAGGGCTGAGGCAAAAAGTGGCCATGGAGAATGCAATGACTTCCTGACTATAAACAGTGAAATTACTCTTAACAGACTATTCACAGGGAAGATGTAAAATTATTACCAGTGTAAGTGAGTAAAACTTTCCTCTAGTTCAAGTGGTAGAGAATTGTACTTCAGGACTAAGGAAATCAAGGCTACAGCCTTCATTTCCTACACCTGTATGTTCATAATTAATGTACTTCTGGATATTGTTGCACTGATGTCTGCAATGCAGCCTAGAAATAAAAGGAGTGAGCTTAAAAGCTGTCTAAAGCAACAGAACCAGCCTAGTTGTTGTGGCTCAGTTAATGTCACTGGCTGATGATTTACTGAAGTTATTTGGGATTTGTGTGCACTGTGCTACAGTGTTCATTACAGGCATTTCTTGCACTGATTCCTTCCTGAAAGCTAAAAACCAAAACTGGAACACCTTTTACAATAACTAAAAAAAGACAAAAGCAATCACTATTGCCAAGACCTCTCTTGGAAAAACAGCATGTTCAGCCTCAAATGATCAGAAGTAGATATTGTCAGTAACACTCTTTAAAGTGTTAAATATGTCTGGTTTAGCTTTACAGTTTGTACACCATTTCAGATTGATTTGTAAGAGCTATTTCTCTGAGCAGCATGGTTAGTGATTCAGTAACAGAGCACTGCCTTATGTTGCATTTGGAAGATTTTCACCACGGTAAACCTGGAAATACCTGAAGGAAGATTTAAATCCTCATTCAGACCTAAGATCAGTCAATATTTACTGACAAAATCTGACCAGCTATTTGTTATACACTTTCCCCAGTAAAAAATAGCCCAATAGAAATGTTGGCAGGACTGCTCCATACAGACACAGCTTCAGCAAAGAGCATGAATTTATTCTGACAACACTTCTGCTGGTGTAAGCCCATGAGTAAGTTATTTTCTTGTAAAAGTTATCCCACTTGAGTTCCCTATTTCTCTCTCTGTATGTAGCAGAATAACAAACAAATTAAATCCAGATAATGTTGTCCCTATAAAAAGGAATAACTTCCAGCTCGAACCAGGATGTAAACCAGGGCCATGTGATGTGCTCCTTTGAAATTCCAAGGCACAGGGTAAAACAGCCCTTTTCCCTCCATCTGAATATTAAATTAATAGCTTGTCTCTCAGGCCTCCACCTCACTGATGTTGACCATTACTTGTTTGTTTACCTAGAGAAGTAGAATATTTTTATTTACACAGAAAGATAACATGTATAATAGCATTATTTAAAAACTGTTCTATGTATGCCCTGGAAGCTCCTATTTAAACAACATACAGGCAGGCCTTTGTTTGACGTGATTTCCCTTTTTTTTTTTTTTCCCATCCCAAGACTCCTTTCAAGTGTTAGACAAATCTCCTCCAGTCTAACATCAAAACATACTGACAGGAATAAGACTGCAAGGCTGCTGGCTCCTCTCAAGCAATGCCACCCATTGATCCATGAATAAATGTTCCAGCTTCAAGGCACATCTCTGCTGTAAAGCTATCTCCTTTGAGATTCAAAGAAGAGTTCCTCGTCTGGTGCCTGGAGATCTGAAAACCTGCTGTAGTAACTGTGGGAGTCAGAAACTGCCATCATGGTTTGCAGCATTCAGTAGGATTTACCATCTCATTATCTTAGGAAATAGCAAGAGAATTTTAGAAGAATTACATAGAAGATTCAAATACTTCATCTTCACATGCTGGCATTCTGTTGCCCTATTTTTTTTTACATTTCATAATTGCCTAAAATAAAAACCACAGCTTGTTTTCAAACGACACAAAATCCATATATTGTAAGCATGACCTGAAATTACAAAGGTCTTGCTTTCATTTTGTTCACAAATACTTTATGGTGATACTGTACCAAAATTTTGCCTAACCAATTAGTAGAGCACTGTATTGCCTACAATATGCTAGGCCTGTTGGACCTATAACTGAAGTCTTTTAGGAATTCTGCATTTAGAAACTATTTTTAGAAATTCTCTAACAATTAAATCCTTCAGATATGTGGATTTGGTTTTACTTGAATGTAATGAATAGAACTTAAAATATGCAACTTCATTCCTTTTGCCCCAAAACCCTCTGTGAAGTTGCAGCCTGGCTTCTTACTCAGACCTTGTTTTAAATCCCACTCGTGTTAGCTGCTGGAAACCAAGTACATCTAAGAATAGTAGCACAAGTGCTCCTGAATTATCTTCTGGGTCTTAAATATGAAGTAAATTTATTTTCAATCTCTATGGCATTCTCAGCTTCAAAAATTCACTACTACTGAGGTATATAAACTGAAAAAATGCTGAAGCATGGACACTATAAGTGGATATCTGTAATGACATTTTCCTGAAATTTCACAGCACTGTTTTATTTCATGTCAGGTCCTTCAGTTTGTAAACAAAGCTGAATGAGACTGACTGAAAAAAAATGCAAGAAAATGCAAACAAATAGAACAGGACTCCTGACTGAACCTTATCTGATGAATGCTGCTATAATATATCAAATGCCAGTTAACAATAGTCTACTGAAAAAGAGCTGGCTTTGGGATTTATTTACTCACGTCATTCTTGGCAAGCATACAAAGTATGAGTCAGTCCTGGAACATTTATACTACTTGTTACAGTTAAAAAGAGATTCAGGTCTGACTATTAATACCCAACTTGCTTTAAAAAAAAATAGAAGAATATTTTTCTACATGACTGTTCCCTAAATTCTGATGTTTAAAGTATATTTAACTTCTTTTAAGGAAAAAGAAATGCTGCCTTGGAAGCAGAAACCTAGTTGTGAAGCAAAAAATGGCAATGGGCATTGACTGAACCTGACTGAAATTTATCTGAGCTAAGCAGTGAAATTGAAATAGAGGATGAAACCAAGGTGCCAACCTGTTTCTGACAACAGGTTCTAGCTCAGTTGCCTCAAGACTTCTGCAACAACTCCTGTATTTGCAAGAACTGTCCTTAGTTTTCCAGAGGAAAATGAATGTTCCAAAAATCCTACCAAGTTGCCAGAACACTAAACACATTCACCTTTCAATTACTCAAAGCAATCGAGAGTCGTCACAACAAAAACGAAGTAAAAAATAAACAGTTACACAAACACAGGCAAATTAAACTGCAGAGAGCCCAGAACTGGGAAGGCCCTGGCCTGGGAAGGCAGAGATCTCAGAGCCAGCCCTGACCCCAGTCCTGACAGCCACAGATCCCAGCTCTGCATCCAGCACGGCCACTGCGCTCGCACGCCCACGCAGCTCCAGGGGAACCAGCTCTGTGTTCCTGCACCTGCAGCCTGAGTAACTGTGAGGTGATTGCAGATGAAATCAAAGAAAATGAGCAAGCTTTTACTCTCTGCAGAGCTATTCATCACAAAAGCCTAACTGCAGTGCATATAGATTGGAAGGAACTGGAAAAGGCATGGGAAATAATGGACTAGTGCTTTCCCCAACAGCTAAAAATAATATGATTTTAACTTGAATGTATCTCATTATTTTCTAGAAAATTATATACACACACATTTACAACAAATATGAAATTGAAAATGCGATTTGGATTTTATTGCATTATGTTCTCTTAGGACATCAGATAATGTGGAGTTATTTGTACTTGAGACATTAACAAACAGGCACATGCCTAATATACTAGGGCTGAACATAGGTATACTTTAAGTCAATAATACCCAAGAGAGAAGCTGCAAGTACTTCAATGAGCTGCTCCTTTTGGGAGAAGGCATATAAAACTATTGGGAAGAAGATTATAGTAGGAAATCAAGGTGCGGATGGGGTTAGAAGTGACTGTGGGGTTTGTTTTTGTTTAACAGCCAGTACTTACCCAATCTGTGCTCAATTTCAGAAACGAAACAGACAAAGTGATGTGACTGACTCCTATGATTTTAGCAGCTCGTCATCACTATTTGGAAAACAACAGCAGTATCTTGTTCACACGTATTTGCACAAATAACGTGCTCAGTCTCAGCACGTTGCATGTTTGTCCTACTCACACCCACTCACGTCACTGAGCCTTCATCCCACCTAAACACTGGTTGGAATTATTTCATCCTAAGCAGACTCCATCACGAATCTATTTAGCACAGTATACGAACAGACAGGCAGGTATACATACATTATTTGCAGCATCAGCTCACCCTCCTGCTCCAGGCCCATGTCCAAGCCTCCTCCACACAACCACTCATTAATGCTGCTCTCCCCAAAGGGCACAGTTTGGGCCCTTACACTTTGTTGGCCTTCATTCTGCTTGTATATATATGTATATATATAATCTATAGACACAGACATCCCCTTCCTCCTGAAGGGAGGGACATCAGCCTGAATTTCCTCCCTCACACCTCCATCCCACTCCACAAGGGACGCCTCAGGGAAGCTCAGCCAGAGCAGCAGGGACTCTCTCGCCCTCAGGCCCTGCCATTTTACTCACATTCCTGCTCCTTCCCAGCTGTCCTGCCTCCCTCTCTCCATTGCCAGGCCAGGAACGTGCCCTCCTCCTGGAGCACCAGTCCTGCTTCCACCCCACCATCCAGCAGCTTTCCCGAGGCACAGCCGTGCTGCCCACCCTGCCTCCCTCGGGCTGCAGGTCTGACCCAACAGCCATTTCATGAGGACCCGCAGCGTGGGTGTCCCGGAGGCCGCTCTGAGGGGCTTCCCTTCCTCATCCTCCTTCCCCATCAGGGAAGGCAGAGCTGCTGCTCCAAAGTGAGGTGGGAAGCAGGGCTGGGTGCTCCTCTCCAAGTCCCTGTGGGGACTGGGGCCATCCTGCCATTCCTTTGAGCCTCAAATTTCACCTCTGCCCGTGAGCAGGCAAACCTGCAGGGCACCCACCTCCCAGCAGGGACATGTCCCTGCGTTCCAAAGACAGGCCTCCTGGAATTTGTTTTGTTGGTCCCTTCCCTCCAAACAGGGAAATGAAATTAACTGAGGAAGGCAGGAATTGCTCATGGAGCGATCCAGTTTCCAAACAGCATCACATTTTCTCGAAAATACTCTCTGTTGTGTTTCCCGTCTCCTACACAGCATGTTTTAGCACAGCAAAATCCATAGAGGTTGTTCACATTAATAGTTAATTTAGGAATGGAAATCTTAAGGAAAAGTATTCTGAGGCCATAGGGATTCATTTTAGATTTATGTATTTACAGTTTCTTTTCTTGACATAATTTTTTAAAAAAATGTGATTTCACAAAAATTATGTTTTATATACACACAAAAGGTTCATTAGCATTTACCTGACATCCATTTAAAAATCAGGAGCAAGTTTAACTCAAAACATCTTGTTTATCTTGGAGATCTGGACAATTAACTAAAAGCCCAACTGTGTTATTTAATCAGTGGTGAGTGCTGCTGCTTCTGCAAAAAGAGCTGGACGTGGCAGTGAAAAAACAGAGTTTCACTGTCCCCTCACAGGTTGCTCCAAGTATGGGAGATCAAAGAGACTTTTGAGTCTTTTTCAGACCAGCTTTCTGGAGGATGCAGGGAGAACTGGTTCATAACCTTCAGGCTCTCTTCTGCTCTGAAATGTTTCAGTGTGCTTAGGATATTGGATTTTTAAAGCATGTACACCCTAACAGCAGATTGCTCTTATTTCCTGAGTGCAGCTCACGGTAAGTCTGGGATCTGTTGTGCAACACAATCATGAAATATGGTTTCTTGCAGCCAAGAAGTTTTGCTTGTCTATTTAAAATAGTACTTTCTGCACATAGACATATCCTTTACAAAATCTGGAGAGAATAAAAACAAAATCGAATTGCGAGAAGAAAATAAACCCCGAATAAATAAACAAGCCTTTTAAATTAGAATTTGTCCAATGGTAACATTTACAACATGCTGGGTAGATATTATGGACAGATTTATGGAGATGTAATGGCTGATAGGTGATTACCATTCAGCAACCTACTTCAGCCTGATGCAGAATTTTCTTGCCATGGACTTTCTTTTCCTTGTATTTTTTAAATACTGTACCTGAAAACGTACAAGACAGATAGAAAATAGTGCTATGCAAATAAGATAGAGACCTAGACACTGTTTCCATGTATTACTTGCTTTGGTTTAATTTGCTTTCAGATAGTGTTGGGAGAAGGAAGCCCAGGAAAAAGGAAAATAGAAAAGGAAAAGACAAAGCATCTCATCTCTCTTATGTGAAAGAGCTGTACTGGAGAGAGGTAAAATCTGCAAATTGTTATTGCTCCTGTGCACTAAAGATGGTGGTGGGAAATCTGGACAAATACAAACGTATTTGCCTTTGGATCAGTTGAGATTGTACTAGCATGTCTATAATTGAACCTGCTTCATTTAAAAACAAGATAAAACGTGACATTATCAAACCAACACAGAGATATATGAGACTGATGAGATATAAGAATGCACACAGGTATGTATATGTATCCTTGCAGGAATCCAAAAAATAGGTCCTTTGGTTTTTGCAACTCTAAGGATATTAATTCAGTTTCTGAAATGGGTATGACTATGCAAGTTATCAATAAGGCACAGCTGAGTTATCAGACTGAATTAGCTTTATTGTAAGACTTTTTCCAAAGACTGGGTAGCTTAATGCCCAACACTCATATATTTATGTTGGTCCTTCTCTCCAGACAACTTGCCTTTTGAGTGCTATTAAATATTTATATGCTGTCAGGAGCAACAAGATGCAATAGTAACTGACATTATAAAAAATAGTAGACATATTTAATCTTTCTTCTCCACTAGTTTTATGAAAAAAAGGATGTCATCTGCTAAATAATTTGGATGGTTTTTCCATGGCCAAGGACTTTGCAGAAAGCACAGAAGTTCAGGATAATAGTGTCTTCCAAGGAGAGAGAGAATTTCTCAGCTGTTTATTTTTTCTGTGGAACACTTCATAGAGCCACTGCCACATCAATCTTGTGTGTCCTCATTGCCACACTCCTCAGGTCATAACTGAGGACCTAAAATTTGAAGTTCACAATTTTGGAGCCTAGTAAAAAAGAATAAATTTTTACTAAACAGTAATTTTATTTTTCCTTCTGGCCATTTTGTGCCTACTTGGCACCAAAAAAGACTTCATCTGTTTACCAAAACCTATTCTTCTAAATTACACTATTATATAAAATAAAATTTAAGTTTGAAGAGGAAAATTTTATTCTTAAAAGCCTGTCTGATTTTAAACTACAGTATCAATACTATGCTTGTGCTGAATGAACACAATACTGTCAAACAGTATTTATTTCACGAGCTACTCAGCTGTAGTGCAGAATACTTTTTGGTTTCATAGGGATAGAAGACAATGGCTTTTTAATTTATTAAGCAATTATCTAGCTATCCCTTACTTTTGTGGCATCTTCATGAAATCAAATTGATCTTTTGTCATCTTTTGCCTCAGCTTTACAAAAAAGGTCTGTATAAAACTGTCCAAGTATGCATGTGAATTTACATTTCATAGCAGATACACTACTCCATTAATTGCTTTTAAAACAAAGAGAAACATGGTTGAAGCCTAAAAAGTATATATATAAAAAAAAAATTGACCCATTTATTTCCACTAGACTTAATCTTTAAAAGTTAGTTTGAATAATCTGATAACTTGAGAAATCACGAAGATCTGTTGGTAGGAATGAACAATAATGGTCATACAACCTGTGAGACACATTTCAGGCATAACTGCTGAAGTTATTGGCTGCTACCTCATTGTGAGATTGGCTGCTGAGCCACTAGGATGTGACAGGGCTGTTGCAAGCAATTTTCTTGTGTAACCCATTGGGCTGAATGTAAATAACCTGTGAAACCCATCCACACTGACTTTATCGAGTCAGACAGAAGGATCCAAATGAAATTTAGGAGAGAGGTCTTCATATAATTCGTGCATAGCATCTCTGGTGGAAATATGTTTGAAAAGTCAGCCTGCGTGCTTTTCTTTTTGTAGTCTGAAGAGAAGACAGAGCAATGAGTCATTTCTCTGCTGAGCTGGAGACTGTTCAGAATTCATTAACTCACTCTACCTGGAAAACTGACAAAAAAGATCAAGGTAGACTCCATGAACTCCCCCTCTTCTCTTCCTCCTTTTGTGGGTTTCCACTCCTCCTCCCTGTGGTATTTTATGTAAATATTACAGTTGTAATAGCCCTCACTTTTGTGTCAGTGGTTGCAGTAATTCCCTGTCTCCACTGATGTACTAGACGTATGAACCCAAAGACCATATTGTTTCCTAGGGACTATCCTGGGCAGATTTCAAGCTTCCACCACCAGGATCAGCTACCCTCCATGTTAGCAACAACAGCAGAAACGTGTAAATAGCTTTCAAACCTAAAGATTCCTTAGAAGAACAAAGTAAAGTTCAAAACCATGTAAATGACTTAAGAACCAAGTCCAGAATCATGTATAGAATTGTGGCTGTTTCAATGACATGTGAAGAGGTGCCCACTCTGCTCCCATGTGAGTGGGTCATCTTGTTCTGCTTTGCCCTCTTTCAGAGGTCATTCATCCTTCCCCCATCAGATCTCAGGGTGGAGGCAAAGGTGTTTTTTTTTTCCTTAACTAGACTGTCCAAGTACTCCAGTTTTAAACCCCTACTTTTAAGAGTCTTCGAACTAATTCAGAGAATTTCCCAGGGCCTGATGCTGCAGATACGCAGCTGCTTGTGAAAACTGTAGTCCTTTGTTGTGGGTGTAAACCAGCATCTATCCAAAATTGGTGGCATGTAAATCCCTGAAGTATTAATGTGTTTTTTAACATGCTGCCTCTCATTTTAAAGGTTTTATGTTAATGATTCTGCCTGCTGGAAATCAAATATATAACCATTATTTTTCCTTAGGGATTTCACTTTGGTTCTTCAGTTCATTCCCAAGTGTTAAGCATTTCTGCATCAGGGTAGCTTCTCCTGATGGCTCTGTATTCATTCTAAGAAATGCTGGAAAGTTGTTGCTGTGAATTCTGTCTTCATAGAGGTTACCAGTCGATGCAGGCAGATCTTGTCAGCAGTTATTATTGCTTTATTAAATACACTTGTCTCTTTGATTGCTTTTGGTATTATGCATCTCATTCTTTTCTCTCTGCAGAGGCTGACAAGTTAGGCATTAACTGCATAACCTTATGTGTGTTCTTTTCCAGTTGCAAATATGATCTTGTTTGAATCTCCTGGGTGCACTGCCAAGATCTTGCCCTCACGATGTAATCCTGCCTTTTTTGTCCTTTACAGCCAAGTTTTTCAGTATCTTATTGATTGCTGTTCCACTGTTTAAGCTTACCATGTTTCACTGGCATGAATTATGCATCTGCTTCTCTTACTTTTAATGTTCTTAATACTTATCTGATGTTATCTTTTCTCTTTTTTGGGGGGGCAAATGTTACTGGTCTTGCTAACTTCTTTCTTCTGGAAAATGCCAGATATGTCTGCCCTCTGTAGCGACTATTTTCCCCCCCTTACACATGCAGGCACACAGTCTGGAGGGTTTGCTTGCTGCAGTGATTGTCACATGAACTGATTGTCCTACACTCACTCTGGCTTCCAGCTTGAAAGTGAAAGGTGTTCACTTTGTGTGTCATTCAGGCTGCTGGGAACCTGAGCTGAAGTTCCTGTTTTCCGTGTAAGCAAAATCCTTAACTCCACTAAGTTCCTTCAAACTATTTACAGCTTTTCTTATCCACAGATGGAAATACTGCCTAGCTCTCTGGGCTCTTGGAGTAGAAACATTTTAAAGAAAACTATTGGAAGGGATATAAGCTAAAGCCTTCCCCCCCCATGTAATTCAAATTTATGCTCTACCCTGACTGTAATTCCTGATGTCACTGACACTCATGGGCAAACCCATGGGGTCTCCTCTGCAGATGCCATGAAGGTTTTTTTTAAGTGTTGTAGGATAACAGAACTCTGTGGCAGCTGTAGATGCCCATTATTAAGAGAGATGATTTTCTGACTGTTCCTACACGTGGAGGGAGGTTTTCAAGTGGAAGTGATTTCCATAGCAAGTGCTGATGTGCAGTTTGCTGTCTCAGGGAATGATACCTCTTTGTAGATGGAGGAACACAGCTGAAAGGAGCAGGGAAGGCTGCAGTGTACTGTGGCTGAATGACTTCCAAGCACACGGCAGGAAAAATTCCCTGCCTTTTGGAACAGTAAACCAACTCCCTTTTGGTTTGTTTTTAATGAATAAATCAATATATTTTTACAAACTTGCTGTGAGGACTCAGTCCCTTCTTGTCATCCTTCCTCTGTTGTCACAAGCTCCATGACATGTCTGGACTTGAGTCACTCTACTTATTATTTGCTTCATTTTACAAATTGCTGTGATGTCAGAAGATGCTGTCTCTGTGCATCTCTTTTCCAAAGACCTTCTGTGACCTCACTGGGTTTCAATACTTTTTAGAGAGCAAGCACAACACCTTCTGCCTACACAAACTGAAACTCAATTGCTATTAGTCCATGTGGTTTCTGATTTTCTTTGTCTCAATGTCCTCCAATGCTGGCACATCATAATTTTAGGCAAATTGAGCCCTCCCTGTATAGATGTTCCAAAAACTATAATGTAAATATTGATATGAAAATATTTGAGACTGGTTATAAAGTAAAGGAAGATACATTCCTTCTTTAAGGGTGCAATAACATCAGAAGTTGTCAGCATTTTGTTTGTTCATTGCTCATTTTGTCCATTAAGGGATCTTTCAGGCAACACTTAACAGAAGTACAGATATTATATTTAATATATTTTCCATTTTATTTAATCTATTTCTTAGGATTCTTACGATTTTGAAGTTACCTACCAAAAATACAGCAATAAAAGGTAAGCAGATGAGACAAATGCATTTTTTTCTCTTACAGAACAAGGCACCTATGGGGATAAACTAAATGTGACCCTGAGAGCTGTCATGACAAATTAACCTAAACAAATTCAAATTTAAACTGGGCAAAACTAAAAGGAGAGGTGTGTCAGCTGTCATACTGAACATTTAGACCTATAGTGTTTAAAGAATGAGATGTACTTTCAGATTTTTTTTCCTAGAGGACAAACTTATTTAAAAAAACAAACAGTAATGTCTGAAGCATTATTGAATTCTTGCCAGCAGCCAGAATGAGCTTCAACAGTCAGGAGAAAATACTTGGGTTTTGAGATGGAAATGAATTCAGTAAAACATATCATGACTGCCAAACTGGTAACGTGATGACTGGGAATTTAAGTTGTAAGCACAACCAGTCTTAATTTTCCAGATAGATGAGCCAAATGCCACAAGAGAGTATTAAAACACAAGTATTTCTTTGGAGTCAAGTCCTTGTGGTGAAAAAGGTCTTTTCTCCTGCAAAAACATAGAGTCTATATTCTGCAAACTGGCTAAATCATAATCATGAAATTAAATGTGAACAAGAAATATGGAAAGGCTGTAAAATGCTCAAGAGAGCTGTTAGAGAGGAACAGTTTTGGTGGTTGTTGCTAGTTACAGGATGGTTGGACAGAGATGCTCATGCAAATTGAGACTGTTCTTGACCACACCCACTGCATAATACCAAGGCAATTAAAGATCCAGTTTGCATTAAGCCTGCAGTCATGGAAGTTTCTGCAATGTATTTCTCTTAGCTTGTCCCAACCTTTTTTGAGGTGTCATATATTGAGGTTTCTCCTTTCATATCCTGTAGTAAATGTATTACTAAATAATAACCATGCTCATTCAGCACAACTGCTGAAAAGGTGGTGGTAACCAGATGCTCCAAATTCAAGCTAGCAAGCCAGCCTGGGCTGCTCTGAAACCTGAGTGGAGTACTTTTTAAAATTCTAAATGTTCCTCATTGAGCCAAATTAATTCAAGAATTAACACCCAAGTGAAGATGTTGTAGATACACAGTAAGAGCTACTGACCACAGCAGTTCAGCAGATGGATCTGAAATAAGCAACACTGTTTTTCCATGCAGTGTTTCACAGAAAAGCATACAACTGGATTGTAATTGTACTGAAGGTTACCTTTAAATCTGTTTGGTTTCTTCAGGAATTGATAAATTATATGGTCAGTTGGGAGCCTTTCAGATTTAGGAAAATGCATGTATGTAAATCTTATACAGAAAAGTGTGTTCTGTCCTTTTTTTCACTAACCTTCCATGTAGTCAGAAGGGACAACCACAAGTGTCTGAAAGACCTGCCACAGAAGTCCCACTCCAATATGCCAGACACTCTACTATTCCTGAGAGTTGTTGTTCTTTTATACCCAAAATTCACTTTTTTTTCTGAATCTCAGTACCAATAAGTGATTTTGTACAGCACTCCTTTGGCTGTGCCTCCCCTCATGTTCCTTCTGTCACTTCTTTTAGCAGCTTTGCTCATAAAAACCCACTTGCTGCATCTATTGATTTCTGCTGCAGTTGCTCCGTCAAGCTTTGTGGTATCACTTTTATGATGCTTATAATAGTAATCTGCTTTTGGAAAGTGAAGATCCCATTTATAATTTATGTATTTATTATCAGAGCAACCAGACACTTTTATTTAGTTCTGTCCTCATGCAGACTTTGCCTTTGTTGACATTCTTGCCTTGGTCTAAGAAAATGACAAAAACTGTGTGAGTCTGACTGGACTTTTGGGCATTTCTGAAGACCTCCATGAACTGGTGATTACAAGAGTTGATTCAGCTTCAGCTGAACTCCTATAGGAGACTGAAGTCAGCTACTGACCTTAGGGTGAGCAAGATCAGACATCTTAGGAAGAGAACACAAACACCACTCTGCACTTGGGCAGTATTCCGGGAAGTTGCCCCCTGTCTTTGGAGCGCTCAGTCTTCTGAGGCAAAATGTACTGGGAAATGAGCCCTAGCAACTCTATTTGTGTAAAATAAACAAAAATAATGCCTTATGGAATCAAATTTGTTGTAATTTTCTTCCTTCCTTCTCTCCCCCTTAATTTCTTACTATCATTTTCTCCTACTATCTTACTAGTTGGATAAAAAATTCAAAACTGAAGTGAAAATTGTGTGACTCAGATGTCATGTGTTTGTGTTCCACATTCTAACCATGCCTTTTAATTTTGTAACAACTATTACTGCAAAAGGCTGACAAATGATAGCAACCTGAAAAAAAGTTACAGCATAATTTCCTGCTCTTCTCCTTTTCCCCGGCTCTCTACAAAGAGCGAAGGAAGTGTCTGAGATTACGTCAGCCAGAAATAAACAGTCAAGACTAAGAGATGTGATAGCAAGTCCTATAAAATCTCTTCTGTGGTTAGAAGTATCATAAAGCCTATGAAGAAAGGCAGGGGATTGCCTGGAGTTTTCTTATGTCTCAGAAGCATCATCTCATGATAGGGAAGACAGCTGCAGTCTGGGTGCAACAGCAGTCTTCAAATCTTTCCAATATATTTATTACAGCAAAAGGAAAAAAAAAATACATGCAGTTCTTCAATTAAAAAAGAGGCAGGCTGGTTTGCACTGGAACACAAAAAGTGTCTTTTCTAGATTCATAAACGTATGAAAATCTTTAATGCAGAGAGTGCCAAGAGAGATATGAGCAAACGTTACATACTCAGTTAATGCCTAACTCGGTAGGTGAATTTGTCTTAAAGGTCTGTGCAGTGCAGAGCTGAAAATAAATCAAGCATAGGATTTTTACTCCAATAAATTGCTAAAACAAATGTTTTTTGGGGTAGGACTCATTATGAAGAGACAGTTCTCCACTTCCATGTTTTAAGCTGGGAAATAAGAGAATGGGAAAAGTGGCAGATTTTAAGCAACGTACCCATGATGCCATTAGGGCTTTGGACGCAGCTTCAGCTCTGCAAGTTCCACACCCATTATGCACAAAGAAACCATTATTTTCACCTTCTCGATGGTGATAAACTGTAATGATGAAAATAACCTCTTATCCTTGTCCTGAGAACAAGGTTTCCTGGCTCTGTTTTACCACCAGCATAACCGGGTCACTACAAACACACATTGCAGCCCCCATGTGTCTCCTCCTCTCCTCCACGTGGCCTGGGGGCTGCAGCCGCTGCTGTGGTCTCAAGGGTCACACCCCAGGAAAAACGTATGAAAGTCTGTAACTAAATACCTGGTTAGACTTCCAAGTTCAAGGTTGGAACCTGGGATAAATAATTACATTCTCAAAGTAGAAAGGGGTACTGGAAGTTTAGCTGAGAAGACGTGCTGTCCTCTTAGAATAATTTTCTGCCTAACAAATGAAGTATTTCCTTGCTAAAAACAGGAATATGAAAAAAGATTGAAGAGCTTTGACGAAGATGATGACAGTAAGAGCTTTGGTATGGACTAGGGAATTCTGTGGCAGAAGATGTTTCATTCTGCTGTAATTCTCCTTTCCTGGTGCCTACATTTCTCAGCTCAGTGTACGTGCTGGTTGAGGAAAGACTTTCTGTTTTGTTTTGGAGTTGTTTTCTCTTGATCTTTGCATCTTCTGCTTTTGAAAATGATCAACATTCTGAGCCAACACTTTCTACGGGATGACAAAGTATCTTGCAAAGACCCAGCTAATTCTTTCCAAAAGAGTTGGCTGTTCAAACACAGTGTTCCCGAGTTGTCCATCTTTTGATGTCTTCCTCAGCCTGCTCCTCCTTCTTTCTGAATTTGGTGCTGATGGAAAAATCTTTTTTTAAGGCTAACATCAAAGGAGCCTGTGTGGTGTCAATCCCACGGCGACACTTAGCACATTGCAGGCGTTTATGTTATGTAAATGTAAGAGAATCGCTGCTCGAGAAAAGCTGCTAGAGAGCAGGTAGAGCTTTAATGAAAAGCACCAGGGCTGAAAGGGGTTTGCAGAGCCCTCTGTGAGGTGAATGTTAACAAGCCCATTCACGTCATCTCTTCTCCCTCCTTTTTCAAGCCAGCTTGAAAACACTTCGACCTGCTCGCTGAGGAAAACATTCAACTAAACGTGTCATCAGCCCAGCCACAATCAATGCAGCATAGTTCATCATGTTTTATTAACTGAATTTGTCTCTCATTTTTGCTGTGTCTGCATCTCTTTTGAGACTGGAGGGCTGGAGGACATATTCAGGATGTAGTTACTTTTGGACAAGTCCAGTGACATACTCAAAAGAAAAATCAAAAGGGGTTATTCCTCCTAAGAGAAATGTTCAGGTAGCACATACTTAAATAACGGAAGCAGAGCTTAACATGCAAGTTTAGCTCTGAGGATCTGACTCCTGAAGCAGTCCAAATGTGAACCAATGCAGCTGAAAAAAAAATGAGTAACACTGTAAGGCCACTAGGAAAGAAGAGCTTGCTGGAGCCAAGGAATTTCTGCTCGAATCAGTTGTGGGATTACAGCCAAGCTAAGCCTATAGGTGTCTGGAGCTGCACAGGAACAGACAAATGATCACCACAAGAGCTTTTTAGGCTCACAGAGCCAACATGGCTTTTGGCTCAGCAAGTCTACAAATCTTACCTGAACTCTTGCTACAAAGATAAGGAAGTGCTTTTGCCATGAGGGCACTTTAGTGCCACCAAACTCTGCCAATTTCTCAAGTTTGTTTGTTTCTAGACACAAAAATACACTAAACAGAACCCTTGTCTGGAAGCAGTCCCATTGATTCAAGTGGACTACTCAGTGCACATCACCTGTGAGTGAACAAAGTCGTTTTAATTATCTGAGATGAAAAATTGAAGTGGACTTTATATTTAATAAGGGAGAATTCCTTTTGTTTCTAAACTAGATGGGTTTTGTAAGCAGATTTTTATTTTTAAGCAATGCAGCATAAATCCATTAACAGCTGGACACAGTGATTCATAGTGAGAATGTACCAGTGATTTACAGTGGTAGGAGTGACAGGAGAATGAGGCATCATACCCTGTAAGTGGCTGTTATTTTCATATTTATTTAGTTATATATATATATATACTGTCATTACTAAAAAGTCCATTTAAGTGCTGCAAAGCAAAATCATCTAACCTATTGCATCCTTCAAAATAAATGAACTCTCAAAGCCAAGCACTTAACACTAGAAAAAGAAGACTGGCTAGTAAAATATTTCATTTTCTTAAAATTTGTTGTGGCACCACGTGATACAGGAAATTAATGTTTTTATACAATTTTCTGAGTTTTTAATCTAGCAGTGTTTCTTTAACAGAAGTAAATAGACTGTAGTATTTTAATGCTTTGGAATTCCAAGGGATTTGACACCCCCAAGTGTAATTTAAGCCTTTTTAAATGTAATAAATATTCGATTTAAAATATATTACAGAATATATAATAGCATAATTACTTAGGATTTCTTGCCCAGTGTCTGAGAAGTTTTCTGTTTCATATCAACTTTCCTTGTGGAAAAACTTCATGATACCAAGGAGGGTGTCTGCCCACACACTTTTTCTCTTATTCACATCTTCCTATTTTCCTCCCCATCCTTCTCAGCCTCAACTCAGTGCAAATCAAGGAGCTAATTTTCACACATCACTTTAAGTCTAATAAGGTTACATTGTTCAATACTGGCAGTTTTCACCCAAAGATTCTTTTCCAGCCACATATTTCTGCAGTGGCAACTTTCAGCTAAGTTCAATGGACACTGATCTCAAACTGCTATGCAGGACTTCAAATTTCTTCCTCACTGACCTGTTTAAAATAATTAGCTGTTTCCTTCTGCTGAACTGACAGCTACCTGAGGAGCAGCAGGCATCCTCAACGTTAATAATGCTATGCAGCCCAAGGCTTTTCTTCTGAAATTACTAGCATAAAGAAGACTGCAGCAAGTCATATTTGTTGAATAAATTCTGAAGATGTTTCAGCTTAACAGAATCAAAGGTGAAATCAAAATACACCAAAGAAAGGAACAGAGAATTAATATTATATTTTCCCATAGGCTCTGGCTCACAGAGTACTTGGCTTGTGAGGAGTTGGGGATTTTATTTCCATATATGATTCCCAGTTAATCATGGTTAATTCCTGGTTAATTCCTTGTTAATACGTTTTTCTTGGTCATGACTTGGCATGTGACCTATCAAAACTACCTGTAGGGGTCGTTTGGCCTTACAGAAGAAGAAGGTTCTCCATCATGGTTTGGGGATAACCCAACAGTCTCATCAGGTGAAAAATCACCAGAGGTATAGGACTGAATCAGCAGTTACTGTGTTCATGCTGCACACATTTGTAGGAAGAGTTAGTCCCCCCAGCAACACAGGTGGCTCTCTGAGTGCCTAAGGAGTGGAAATTCACAGGAGTGACTCTCTACAAGCTACAGGGGCTGTACATTATGTCCCGTATCCACTTCCACCTTCTCAAGACCCACCCGAGCATCTGCACCAGCCTGAACCCACACGTTCCTACTGAGCACACCCCTGCCAGCCTTGCCCTTGCAGTGTCATGTGCATCCACACACGTGGAAGAGAGACAATTTACCACATACCAATCATCAAACATTTTCTAAAAACTAGTTTGAATAGTAGACGTGGAAGTTATTTTCTACTTTGAACATGTTTCAAAATCAGTAAACTCAGTCACTTAAGGAGCACTGGCTGTGTGTCTGGAGAGCTCTGTGGCACAGCTGGGACAGCAAGGAGCTTTATTCAAGAGGAAAGCACATAGAACAGTTCTCCTGAAGACCTCTGTTCCATCATTTAAAAAGACATCTTTGTTGTATTTCTATAACAGTTAGCTAATGATTCCCAACCCATATGCTTGTACCAGCTGTCTGAACCTTCACAGGCCCACTCGTATTTATTCCTTCAGATGAACCATTTAATATTACTAGTCAAGACCATTATTTTAATTTATCTCTCTTCAAAATCCCAACACAGCAAATATGATGAATAATTTTTCCCCTTAATTAAAGGGCTACAAGTGAACCAAGAAATGCTTCAGTTGTGAAGTTGTGATTTCCTCAATGAAGCCACTGCTAGCCAGGAGCAGTTTCCCTGCACTGTGGAGCAATGATTGTGATTTTAAAGTGCAGGCACCCAAAATGAAACTTAGATGTGCTACAGATGCTAAGAGTAATATCTGCCATTTGTCTGCATTTCACTGTGTCTCCCTGTCACTATTAGGAGTTCTTGCTCTTGAAATACTTATTACCCGTGAAGCTCAGGACCTTCATCTGCATCACACTTGGTTTGAACTTCTCATATCTCTTGCACTCCCTAACAACTCTGCCTGTCACTCTGGGCATTCTTTTTAGCAAGCCTTGAATCATCCAACAGCAGAGTTTTGAGCTTAAATACTGCTACATGGGAGACACCAGAGCCTAAAAGAAAGTTAATAGTCCACAAGGTGTATGGTTGCCATTGCTCCTTGCTAGTCAATATTGCCTTGTCCAAGTCACCTGATCTAAAAAAAGAAAGGGCAGCAGGATGTTGATAATGAACCTACATTTCCTTCGTGCCTTTCATCTCAGAAGTTTTAACCTCTGTTTTAAAAGCTGTGCAAGGACAGTGTTACCCTTAACTGCTTTGCCAGCTGTGGACTGAAGTGTGAATGCTCTTTAGAACTAAAGTGCACCATGCAATACAAACAGTGAGGACAGTTGCTACCTACCTTCTAGCTTTCCATAGGAGTGGATGAGGGTTCAGGTTTTAACACTGATTTTCCAAGCATTTTGACTGCTCTCTATCAGCTCAGTCTGCTGGAACCTCAGTTTAGATCACATTGGCACACATATTCAAGATAAAAATGGGAATGCCACCATGATGACTTGGTTTGATCCAGTCACACCTACATTTGCCCATAACCACGCTAGACCACTGTGTCTTCTTTCAATGGACTTCTAGGCAGGGTTTTTTTTCAACTCCTGTTAGTATCCTCCTTGTCTGTAGCATGTATTGATTTTTAGAGTCAAACCAATGAGCTAAATCACAGGAGTGGGAAGCAGAAACTGCACAGAGGCAGGATGGAAGATAATTAACATCGGAAGTGAGCACGGCTTTAATAAACGCTGCCTCTCTGCCGGTCGCTGGCTGGTTCTATCAACTCCTGGTAGATCACTATAGATTTTAAATTAAAAACAAGAATATATCAGTGCATGGCTCTACTGTGATCTAAAGTGTCCCTCAAGAATATTTCCTAATTCTACTGCTTGATCAGTTTTATGACCTTACACAGGACAGCCAGTCTGCAAGATGTACTGACACCTCCATCTCCAGAACGCTGTGCTGTGCTGATGGATTTATTTTGACATAGTTGTCTCTCCTTCCTTCCTGGACTGACCTGTGGGCCAGGTTCCTCTGTATGGAAAGTCCACAAATATGAGCTCAACTTCAGTTAGCTTTAGGATAACTACTGCAGAAAGCTTGATCACAAAAAATGCTCTTATTCTGTTGCACTGTGCAAGTGGTATGGACAGTCATTGGGACTGAAAGCAACACAGATGATAATGCATCCATAGTCTAGAAATAGTATTCAATTTCTAATATTTGAATAAAAATCTCACATAATGCCTTTTTCCTAAGATTCAAACTCTGCTGTACTTCTTGGATGTAACTGGGCAACCTTGTTTATGTTTAATTCTCCAAAGAATAACAGTTCCTATTTCAAAATGTAATTTTTTAGAGTAAGAAGCTGTCCAATATTTTAACAGGTACAGAAAATGGTTCTTTTTGTAAATTTATTTTTTATAAGTTTTCTGTGTTTATTCTCTACACCAAAACTAAAAAAATGTAAATCCTGTTATAATTTAGGGAATGCTTAGTCATGGAGCTTCATCATCATATTTTGGGGATGCTAACTGTGGAGTAAGGAAAGCCAAAAGAATTCCTGATGGGCTGACACAAAATTCATTCTAGTATATCTTGAACTGCTACAGAATTCTAATAATTATCCTAGTGATTTATGTAATTTATTTATTTTTTTTTACATAACTATGGCCTTATTTTGATCATCTTCATGAGACTTTGTTAACAGCATGAAGAGAGCAGTCCTTGGAGTGGCTTGCACAGAAAATGTGCTCAAGCTTGCATGGATTCTCACCAGGCTTAACCACAGCTGCAGTTTATTTGCTTCTGCTCTTTCACCATTGTTGTTTGCTTCATTATGAGAACAAACACAGACAGTTCCAGGATGGCATTAACAAGGCTTAACAGTGGGCTAGAAGATTTACTGTTGCTGGTGACGTTGTCCTTTTATGTGACAGATCACCAGTTTGCAAGCAAAAAGCTGCAAGATTGTCTATCATTTCCCCTTGAAAGGTGGGATGTTAATGAGATGTGAAAGGATAAATGTTATGAGAACGTCAGCCATTCAAATCAAGTATGATATCAGATGGTAAAAGATTAAAAAAGAAGCACTGGGGTGAAAGCATTTTGTATGCCCTGCAATGAGCAGGCCAGGCTGGCATTGCACAGAAGGACCAGACATCTTTGGTTCACATGGAATTTCTTCCTGAACCTATGACATGGAAGCTGGAGACCTATCAAAGGCATGAATAAGATACTTAAATACCTTTGAAAACCAATGCCTTGGAAAACAATGCCAAGGGTTATGTGGAATGAATCCGTTCCAAATGCCACATTTCTTCATTTATCAACATCTTTCATTGAAGAAGTTATTCATTTTAAAACATATGGAAATATACCAAATCTTTTCAGAATGAAGCATGCTATTTTGGCACTAAAAGACCATAAAGGAGACCTAATTGATTAAGTACCTACAGAACTACCTTTAAAGACACAAAAATGATGGAACTTCTTGGTGGAGAGAACACGCAAAGAGCAGCCCCCAATAAACAAGGAATAGGGAATCTCTTTTCCTCATTCTAAGTGATACTGATGGCTTTTGGAATTATTCAGAGATTGAATTAAAACACTTTCATTGAATGATCATTTGAGCAATTTGGTTTCTTGTTACAGTGTTTCCTCCTTGCTGATATGCAAATAAAGGTTTCTGCTGCTACACAAAAGCTATTGATAATTTACTCTGAGAATTATCAGATGAATAAGAAATAGCTAATAAGAAGCCCCAGTGTGTCATTCTTTCAATTGGTTTCCTTAGCGCAATCTCTAGTGTTTATAAGTTCAAAGTCTCAAAAAGTGTTTTCCTCCATTTTCTCAAGTAAATTATAATTATGTTTGCCTCCATTTTTTAAAGTAAATTATAATTATTTAAACGTATCCTTTAACTGTATCTGCCTTTTTATTCCCTATGTGGAAATTCCCTGTCTCTATTTATTGTTATAATTTCTCTGTTTTATTACTTAGATAATTATTTGTTGCATTTTTGATGGATTATTCATTAGCTTTCATCATTCTCCCAGGTTTATTTTAGAGCTACTGCACTAAGTGGATCCATTGTTTTTAATATGACATTTAAGTAGTGAATATTCTAAACTTCTCTGTTAGTTCTGAACTTCTCTTATATTACTCTGCCTGTTTTCTCCAACTACATGATTCCAATGCAAGTTTCAAAGTGTTTTTTCTCTGCTTTGAATGTCTTTTTCCTCTGTAAACCATAAAGTTGTTTTCTCTATAACTAAGGAAAATTCTGGGTGTGGCTTGGCAATGAAAAATTAACATCTCTTGACAATGGGCAATTAAAATCCCTCTTTGGTGTTCTGTAATTTAGGACATTTTAGCTGAGTGATCAATAACAGATGCCTACATATGTCTTGCCTGTTTTTAGGAATGTGCCCACTCCAGCACATTCCTGCCTGGTACATTTTCTTATCCATTGCAAAGAATGTCACAAACAGCTAGCACTGCTGAGCCATCTTCCCAGGTGGCTTCCAAAGAAGAACATTCCATGCTCTGAAAGAGAAGTTTGAAGTATCCTTGCTATTCACAACAGATTTTAATGTAAGAATCAATGAAACATCAGTAGATGCCCTGTTCCAGCTGCACGTTAAAGCTACCAGAGGTCATGCTTGGGCTCTTCAGGCAGGTGATTTTCAACCTCCTCTAATTCCTCTGGGACTGTTGAAATGGTAGCCCCTTATTTATTAAACAATTTTCTGACTGAAGTGCACACGATTGCAACACATAGAAGCACTCCCAGCTCACCAAGCTTAAAACAAACCTTGCTGATTTCTGCCACTTGGTTTCTGTTGTTTGTCATGGTTACTTTGGACACAGGTTTTTATTTTGAAAAGTAGAAATATTGGCATGTCAGGACAGCCAACATGGCAGAGCAGCTGAGCCTTCTGTTGTTTAGCCTGTCACCTGAAGTCTGTCCTACAGGATGGGAAAAACTCCCACGCAGGACCCACATGGAACAGAGAACACTGGGATACTGGAAAAAGAATTTCTCATCCCCACATTGGTTCTTCCACTCTCTTCACCCATTGCTCTGCCTTTGTTATTTCCTCCTTGGTTTGGAATGCAGGTCACCTCCGCATCTCTGCAAGTCTCTCTATGATATATAAGGCCAGGGCTAGAATTGTTTTAAGATGACATGAACAAATTCCTTCACAATCTGGTGCTTGCTCTACATCTGCTTATGAAAAAGGCAAGAAACACTGTGCTAGAGAATCATATGAATAAACAAAGAGGAGAGAGACAAAAAGAGAACAGGGGAAGCTGGTGGAGAGGGAGAGAAAACCGTGACACGCTCTGCATTCAAGCAGTAATTGCTGTCTTTGCCATGTCAGGCTGATGACACTCCTGTCTGTCTGCACTCAAACACAGGTAGTTTCCATCTAAGCCAAAAAGCAGATGCAAAAAGCAAAATTCATCCTTTCTCTAGCTGTAGTAGTTTCAATACAGGTAGAGAAGACAGTTTCTGCCTTAACAACTCCTGAAATCCATAGTGTTTTTCTGGGCTTTGTATGTTGTCTAAAAAGAAAAAGGTGGACACATTTATAGGGAATAAAGCTGGAGGTATTTTGTAAAACTACTGTCTGTTACATTTTTATTTTAATGATGTCTCTGATGTTATAACAAAAATGCACCACAGCCTTTTCATAATTTATTTTACTGGAAAAGAGCTGGTGAAGAATTTGAATGGGAAAACCCAAACATTTCATTGTTCATGAATCCTTCAGAGTGCATCACTGCAGAAGGTCAACAAGGACACTTGTTGGGAGCCATCTGAGTATGAGTTAATCAGAAATAATTTCATTTTGATTTATCACTAGAGCTCTTCACAACTACAACCTTGTAATCTTTTCCTCTCTCTGAACACTATAATGACAACTCACGAAGCTCCATCTTTCCAGCTTTGCTGTCCTCTCTACAGTGGCATCAGGGAAGAGGGGAAAGGTTCATGTTTAGTAAAAACTGAACCACAAAAGTAGCCTTGAGAAGATATCCACAACATTAGTCTGTGGGGAGAGGATTCTGTGTGATATTGCTGAGCAATAATCTGTACTGTTGTAATACTTATTGAGTGCAATGCTGCATTGAATATCAACAGTGTCTCCAATTTCACCAGCAGAACTGCAGCCCCTGTTCCTGTCAGCAAGGCAGGACAGCTGTTCTCAGGAAGAACGGCATTAAAAAGGAAAAGTAATTTCCTTTTTAGCTTTTAAACCTTTGTAGTTGATAAAACAATTTTACAAAACACCTCAGGACAAACAGTAACATACTTTTGACTTCCCTGGCATATTGCAAGCATTGTCATAACCACCCATTTTTGCCTTCATTACAAACACAAATGCAAGACATTAAATCTGTCCTGCATGGAAATTTCATGAGGTAGGAATATGGTTATACTTAGGCACATAGAGCATCCATCTGACCCACAGTGAAGGAGATTGTGTTGAGGACAGACTCAGAAAGCAGGCAGCTGCCTTCCCCCTGGGTTTGAGACACAGGAACTGGAACAGAACTTGGCCTGATGCTCCAGCATCTAGAGAGTGTCTCTCTGGCATGCACTGAAATGCTGTTCTTCACTTATTTTTTTCTGCAAAGTGTCAAGTTTCTAAAACTGCTTTCCAACTTAGGGAGCCAGAAATGCTGCAATGCTGAGATGTTCTGCTGTTCTTTTCTAAGGAATATACATTTTATAAACTTGTAATAGTATGGAGTGTTGCACACAGAGTTCTCAGTGTTATGGTCCATGTGTTGGTGTCATTCCTGACAAAGCAAGGGAAAATTTAGAATCCAGAGTTAGTGGGGCAAAAAATTGCTGTCAGGATTATGTCTGGAAAGAAACCAGGAAAGGATCTTATTGGTCAGGAAGATCCAGTATCTGCAGTTTCTTGACATATAGTGGCTTATTTCATGTGATCTGAAGCTTCATCCCTGGGACCAAATTTATTCTGAATTTTGCTTCCTAATATGAGAACTGTGAAATCCTGGAGATCTGGAGGAGGTTGATCTCTTCTGGATTTCCACTGCTGCTCTGTTCTCCCCATCATGATTAGAATTTAAAGTTGGGGATTTTGCATGATGTGTCTTAAGAACATATGATAAAGTCAGAAGACACAGCAATGTATGACCATTGTATCTGGCTGCCTATATTAAGGTTCAAGACAATAACATTAATTTCTTTATATGATGACTCAGGAGATTAGTTGGGCTTGATAAATGAGTCTTGAGAGATATCCACTGAGCTCTGACTTTTCTCTGCAAGTAGAATTATATCTGTCTAAATGGTCTGAATGTATCTGCTTTATAGATAGGGAAATTTGTGAATACATCCCTAAACCTCCAGATAATAAATGGAGACCATTAAATTGCTCTATGTTGCTGAAATCTTTTATGGAGATACTGCTAATCCAGTCAGTTCTTGGAAGAGACTTACACCAGTTTCTGATAGGTGATCACAAAAGCATGACATGTTTGCCAGGTCTTCTTGCTAGTAACTTCTACAAATGCTAATTCTTAGTGTTATGCAAACATTTTGGAAGAAAATTGGAATTAAAAAGAATTTAAAGAAGATCCAGACAATTGAAGATAAATTTAAAAATTAAAGAGAAAGTAAAAAATTAAAGGAAAGAAAGTAAAGAAAATTCCATTGTATCCTCATACCATATTTACCCATCATGAGAGAGCAACTCACCTATGCTAACTTCCTTTCCAAGAGACAGTGAGCTGAGATCCTAAACTTTTTGCTTATACTTCGTGTGTGAATTTTTCATATTCTCTCCTAACCAAGCTGTAGCCACCTCCCTAATCCAACCTTCCCATTGACATGAGTTCTCAGTATAACTGAAATGCAGATTCATTCCAGGCATCTACCTCTGCCTGCAGCTAGGATAGCCTTCTCACCCAGCCATCCTGGAAAATATAAATCAAGAAGTCTCCACAAGGAAACTAGAGCTATAATCCCTTTGGGACCATTTGTTTCACATATTTAAAAGATGAGGGTCATACACTTGGAAGAAAGAATTCCAAGATCTTGTCTGAGTTGGCAGCAGCCTTGAGAAGACGGGCCATTCTGCTGTGGACAGGCTGGGCACATAAACCATTCCAGAGAGGTGTTTGTCTGAGCTCTTCTTAATAGTCTTTGAAACTTCCTACGAAGGAAACGGCCAAACCTGCCCAGCCAGGTTATCCCAACATGTAGCTGTACCTAACACTGGGAACCTGCTTCTTGAATCTGATCTTTACCACTTCCACTGCAAGCCTCTGAGGTGTGCTGTGCTGAGCCTTTCAAAACACACTGCTTACAACATTCAGCAGAGCAGCTGTTGCCAAATGTTATTGCTAAAAAGTCTGACAGTCTGAAACTTGTCAGAGGCATCAGAAAGGAATTGCAGATGATTCTGATTCAGGGATTTCCTAATGACAGCTGGAAATGTGGTGCTGGTGGAACACAGTGATCCAAGAGGAGCCCCAACAGTCAGTTCTTTGTTTCAGGGTTGAAATTGGTGAGAGTAGAAGGAAGATGATGAAACCTTTACTTTAGAACTGCTTGAGCGTGCAGTGCTAATTATGAGGGCATCTCTATTTGTGGCTTTCAGTTCTTTTCCAAACATATTTGTCTTCAGCAAGAACTGAAAAGCTGTTCTAAACCCTACATTTTTCTAAATAAGAGATGACCCGGGTTCTCTCCTCCAGTTTCAAATTGCATCTTGTGAAGTCGAGTTCTTGCATGATGTGTTTCTGAGGTCATGAGCAAGCCCCGGATCACCCAGCTCAGCACCTAGAAGGCTGCTTCTGCAACTGATCATCATATTTAGCTGTGTCTCCAGTTCACTCTAAGATTTTATATATTGTGTTCTGTAAGGAGAGGAGACTCCCTGGCTACGCCATACAGCCCAGGTAGTGATCTAATGAAAAGCAAAAGGAGCCTGAGAAGGGGTTTGCCAGAGCCCTGCGTGACAGGAATGCTAACAAGTCCACTCACGTCATCAGCTTCCCTGCTCCCAGCTCCCCCCTCCCTCCCTTCCTTTCTCTTTTATAAGCCAGCTTGAAATCAGGGAATTACATGCTAAGGAAAACCCTTCAGCCAAACATATAATTATTCTGCACATGATCAGTGCAGCACAGTTAATCAGTTTACCAACTGAATTCATTTTTATTTTTGCGTGTCTGCGTCTCCTGTTGGGAGTGGAGAAATTCTAGGTTTGAAGGGGAGAAACGGGTTGCAGTTGTGAAAGGAGTATCTGAAGCTGAGCATTCATTAGGAGAGAAGCCTCCACTGCAGGCTCTTTCGTCAGACAAACCTCCCTGTCACTCCCCAAGACTTTGAATCCCTGACTCCATGTGGAGTTATTACTTACAGGTACTTAAGAAATAACTGTCTTCCTATTTTAATGTTCAGCTGTTTAATAGCATTCCATTCTCTGAAAGTCATGGCTCTATTTCATTGCATCCTATTTAATTACATTTCACTGGGTTGTTTTGACAAGTCATTATTTGTTTGGACAGGGGTGTCACATCACTGTAAATGAGTTCATGTTTTAAATGACCTACTTGTAAACAGCTTCACTTAGGAAGTACAAAATCTCACACACTGTTATTTGTAAAAGTACAAAGAATACCTTTTGGATTCTATTTACAATGAAAATACAAGCTATGATGCTTTTAATTCATTTTAAGTGCAAATAAGTCAGGAGTAAGACACTACACCTCCCCCCTGCCCCTGCCAAGTCTCCAGGTAGAAGCATTATGAATATTGAAGTATAGTTTGTCACTTACTCATGTTAATATGTTCAAATTAACCAAAGGAAAAGATGACCAAGTTTGAAAACTACTCTGATTCTTCATGTGCTTGCAAGTTTTATGGGTAATATTTGTTTTCCAACAGTTCCACAATGGAATTTGACCAAGGAAAAGTTCTTCCTCTTCAAGCACCTTTTGGGTCCATAGTGCATATCCCCAGAAAACATTTTCTTATGGAAGAAATGGGTACACACCAGGAGAAATAGTTGCTTGTTTTCTGAAGTGAAAACTACTCAGAGAAATCTCAATTTTTGGGAAATTGGGGGAAAAAAAAAAAAAAGAACAGTGAGTGAAATCTGTTGTTAAAAATATCTTCACAATTAATGTGTTCTGCTCCTTCGAACATTTTCCTTCCAAGCACAGTGCTTCCTGCTATGCATTTGCTAAACTTTACAAAATATTTCTCTGTCAAGACAATTTCTTTAACCCAAAAGTATGTAGAGTCTTAACTTCTAGATCCTCTGTAAGCCTCAAAAATCAATTTCTAAAGACCTGTGTGGCCTTTTCAGGTTGTCCACGCCATCAGAGGCAGTTCCCAAGTTGAATTCCAGTTGAATGCATTCCCAGAAAGGAACTGTGGATAGATACAAGATGCCACCTTGTCATAAAAATGTTCCTTAAAGCTTAGCAATTTTTACTTTCTTGGCAAGTAACATTTCCCTAAGGAAAGGAACAGAAGGGTGTCCCCTCTCGGTTGGGGCTTATGCTACAACTTCTGATAACAGCACCCTGGAACCAGGACACTTGCTGGGTAGCCAGGTCTCAAACTATTCACATCATTTTTGTGCCTTTCTTCCAGCTTCTCTTCAACTATTTCGTGTTGCTGCTACTTACTGCTGGTTAATTTCAAAACCTGTATTTGGCTAACAGTTTTTAGAAGTTAGGAAAGTGTAATCAATTATAAATTCAAGTAAAAAAAGATGTATTACCATAATTTCCCTCTGAAATATGTTATAATGTACAACCTTACAAAGAAAGCTGATTGACTGCATATTTTTAAGCCAAAAAAAGGTCTATTACACTTACAGTATTTGTTCCATTGTTGATTAACACTTTGCTTTCTATAGCAAAGATACTATTCCACATTCACAGTGGGGTAATTATTCTAAAATGCCTTTACTAGATCTTTTAATGCTGCCAAAGTGTGCTGTTAAGCACAGAACACACCTGTAAAAGCTGCATCTTCCCTTGAATATCTCTACAATTCAGACCCCTCTAAAACACTAGTAGCTGTTCAGCAGAATAACTGCAGCTACAGGAGCTGATGTACCAAATACCTGTGAGTTACAGGTAAACAGTGGCCACAATTGGGCAATTTTTGTAAAGTAAGGGCTTCACAAGGAGTTTTAAACTAATTCTGGTATGGTTCCATTTGTGTGTGCCAGGGCTTTCCTTGCAGTATGCATTTCTAAATACCAGGATAAAAAAGGGGCTTCTAATATTAGCATGGCAAAAATGAACAAATGTGCAACTTTCTGTAGCACTCCTGTTACCAAGGCAAATACCTTTCTTATGAATGCTTCAGTGTTCATTGCATTGTAGCTATTTATGCTTAAGCCCAGAGGCACACAACTGGCAATACTGTCTACTCCAAACATCCCTCTGGATGCTGGATGCAGTCATTGTAGAGAAATGTAGCTCTCAGGCAACTCCATACATTCAAAAACCTTTTGCTTGTATGACCTTCTTGCTTCCCAGGGCATGTCCTGCACATGTTATGGATTAATGTTATCCAAGATGTCATTAGCAAATGGAGAAAAAAGTAGCAGGAAGTATTTTTAAATTTAGCAACACATTTTATTATACACACTGTGACATTTCATTCACACGAGGATTCAAGTCATGAGTTAAAATAGCAAAATTAAAAAAAAAAACAACAACAAACTTTTAAAATCTTTTATGTTCTGGAAATAAAGGTGTAGATCAGAAAAGTCTACTCTGCACGTATGTTGAGAACTGATTTTAAGTACTGACATTGGAGTATGGGAATCAGTCCTGGATCTAAAGGTTTCAGAATCCATCCCAATGACCTGCTTAAGATCTCCTAATTAACCTGAGCTCACAAAAACCTCAGAAAGAAACTACACATGTTCCCTTAGATGCCACTAGCTTCCCTGCACTGTGTGCTCTTAAAAGAATAGTTTGCTCATCATTGTAATGTGTCTGAGGAGCACCTACACAGCCCAGTTGCAGCGACGGATGGAGACGTAGCTCAGCAAAATGGGATCAAACCATTCCCTTATAAGTGATAACACTTGGAAAGCTGTAAGGATATGATAGTGGGCAGCGAATTCAACCCTTCAGTAAGTTCAGAAACCACATTATGGAAATTATTTCCACCAAGCAAGGTGCAAACAAAATTTGCACCTCTTCTCCTTATATAACGGAGATCCCTTGTAGCAGAGATGATTTGTCTCCCAGACAGACAGCTCATCAGGAGCCAAGCACAGCACCACTAAGGCATCCTTCTCTGGAAATGCGTTTTCCCCCACGCTGGAGAAATTTAAAACACTCCTCATCACGAGCAAATTCTTCAGCCTCCCTCCCATCCAGCTCAATCTGTTTGCAGCAGAGCCGAGCATCATCAGGCAAAACATGTCACAGCTTCAGGCTGTGTTGGGCAACTGCGAATGTGCAGGGAAATCATCCTGCCTGTCAAGTTGTGGGGAAGAGTTTCCCCAGCGCCGCGGTGCTCAGCCCCGCACCCCCCGCGGGCTCGGCAGGGCCGGGGGGTGCTGGGCACAAGGGCAGCACCAGCAGGAGCCTGGACAGAGCAGGACGTGTCACCAAAGGAGCAGAATTCCTCAGTCCTGTCACGGGCACCTTATGCTCCTTGTGGTACCCTAAACTACACACAAGTGCTGCGCAGCCACTGCATCAGATCACCTGATACGAGCCAAACAGACCTAATCAGGGCAAATTGAAAGCAAGCAAACATCCTAACGTGACACTGTGCAGTGCACAACGGAGCCATGAGGCACAATCACTTTATGCCTGCAGTTCCCAACAAACGCATTTGATCCCTCCTCGGCTCTCGGCAGAAATTCCAACAACATGCTGCACAGCTTAAACAGCCTCTCTCTTCAGTCCTGTCTCATAAACTACTGTGCAAAGCAGCAGATGCAATATTAAAACTGAATAAACTCTTTCCTAAACAAAGCATACAAGAGCAGATATGTAAATTGCCAGAACCCAAAGTACAGACAATGCATGGCAATAAACGATCATACCTTTCATCCAATCCACTACTTGCTTGGGCGTCCACTTGCTAATAGGTTCCATAACGAGAGCCATCACCAGATCACTTTATCATTCACACCAAAATCAGAAAAAGGAGAGGAAAAAACACAACGTATCAGAGCATGGCTGGGCTAAGAGAGCTGTAGGATTTTACAGTGCAGTCCAAAGAGAAGATGATGCTTTGTCCCTCCAGGTTTCTCCTGCACTGATTCAGTAATGTATAAAATTACACTGCTTGATCAGCTCTGGCACCTCCCCCACTGCACACAGCCTGCAACACACTGGAGCACAGAGCCAGGAAATGGTGCAGTACGTATAGACTTACTTACAAAAGCCTCTACCCACTGATCTACTTATTAGACTGGCACAAATATAAAATTATATTACACAGAGAGCAATTCACACTGGAGCTATTCCAGATGTGGAGTTTTATTCCAACAAGCTCTGGGATCTTCATCAGGGAAAATATCACTACTGTAACTTGATAGCAGATTGTCTTGGCTTCATTGTGAATATGCTGACTGTCACTCAGTTTAAAGAGGAGATGGAAATATCAGAATATCACTTGGCATCTGGCAAAATGCTGAGCATCTCCATCTTTACAATACAAAATATTGCTGGAGTCATACTATATAATCATGCAATTCAGAATGTCAAACACAGGATAAAAAGTCTTACCCAAGGAAAAAAAAACAAAGCACCAACAAAAAAAACTGTTGAAAGAAAACTCTTTATCCTGGCCACATTCAAAGCTAAGATATTTCCTCCTATGAGCTGCTCAGTTTCTAAGGAAAGAATGACAGCAGCAGAGTCAATTGTTGCTACTACAGCACTTTCATGTAGACAAGGGTACCAAGTGTGCTGATTCCAAGCACTGAGACCATCAGTCAACCTCTCCCTTTTGCAAGGGAGGGAAAAAAACGTTGTCAATATCCCTAATACTGCAGTTTTACTACCCTTTCAGAAGATGAAGGTAAAACATTTTAAGCAGATGTGCCCAACAGTGCTTTTTGGACCCTTTTGTGGCTCCCTGCACCTCAGGCAGCACGTGTTCTGCATCATGTGGTTGGAGGTGTGTGTGCTTGCTGTTTGATCCACTGAGCCACTCTCTGAGCCCCACTATTTGCTCCCTGGGGGGGAAAACTCAGATTCCAGAAAAAAAAAGACAGAACAAAGCAGTCCCACCTTTCTTTCCAGTCATATTTCATCTGTTCCTTTCTTTCCTGAGCTGCTCCAAGTTGCACCAGCACGTTAGTGACAGAAGATTATATTGTTCCCATGTCTCCATCACTCCACTAGAGCTGTGCTAATTTACCCAGGCAGAGACCTGTCTTCCCTTCTCCATATGGAAGAACAAAACATACACATGGAATATTTATGCCATGCTATTTCAGGGTTCTTGTAAAGTCTATATAGATAAGGATGCAAAGAGGCATCCTTTCCCCCCCCCGAAATGCCTCCAAAGAGATGTACCCTGCTCCCTTCAGCCATGCACTTGATCATTCTTTATTTTTCTTTTGCTTTGGGAAGTGGTGTGATTAGTATTCCATGATGTTTTTTGAGTGCTCAGAGAACAGATCTGCTTTACAAAAGGCTTCACATCAATTCTCCTCCAAGAAGGCTGTTTCCAGCTGAACAGCATGTGAGCTTCCTCTCTGAGTTTTGGGAGACCACTTTCAGTAGCTTTAGTTCTGTCTAAATAGCTGCTTAGAATGGACAAAAAAATTACAAATATTTCAAGGACAAAACACTTCTCTTTTTAGGCAATAGTGGAGTAGGATTGAGATCCTTGGGATATTTCTGTTAGCTCTTGGAACCTGTGCAAGGTGTTTGGTTTAAGGCTATGCTTCTGAAAATTATTTTCACAAAATGATCTCTGCTCTTAAATTATTTTAAGTTCAGTACAAGCATGGAAGAATTTTAAATAATAACTTAGTATTTGGACATGATTACATGAAATAACCTCCATTCATTATTATTTGGACTATTTCCCTAATTCCTATAATTTGACAGGCGTTCAGTCCTTTGTCCTTTTGTCTCACATTTCTTACCCGTGCTTGACTGAGCAGATCTTTCTGTTTACTTTGACACATTTTTGGAAGAGGAAGGAGGCTGAATTCAGAGCCCACAGAAGTCAGTGGGCATCATTCCATTCTTTTTAATTGTCCCTGGATGACAAAAGAAGCCCCAAATCATTATTTTGGAATCAGTACTTCCATTTTTCAGAATAAGAACCTTTAGAACTTTTTTATGTCCTGTTACAGAAGCTCCTCTCCACAAAGATGGTTTGCATTTTCATTTATTCCTACTGCTATTCACCACCATGGTGGAAGTTCAGGTAGTGATCGTAATTTGTCACTGAAGAATCTTGGTTATTTGATCATCTCCTGTGCTTTTGCTTTGTTGTCACTAGTTGCAGTTTGTCTGTGTTTTGGGATTCTCCAGCCTTTTGGACAGCAGCCTACTTTTTTGTGCTACTTCTTGGAATGAAATATTTAAAGCTGTTAAAAATGGTAACTCTGTTTCCCTCATTCCTGAGCAGATGATTTCTTGAGCCTCATTGCACAGATCCATGTGCACAGCTATGGTTTGTCACCCTTCACTCCAAACCCAGACCAACACTCCTGTGACTTATCTCATGTTCATTGTGGCAGCCCGTGGAAAACTGTAGCTGGGTGATGCCTCTGCTCCTTGCTTTGTTATTTCCAAAAAGACACATTTCTCATATGGGAAGAGCACAGAAGCATGGGAAGCCTTGCCTAGATGAAAAAGGAACCTGCAGCTGACCACAGCAATGGATAGAACCCAGCAAGAGCTGAGGCCAGATGGGGTCAAGATGCACCCAAACTACTTCTGCAACCCCAGTGCAGGTCAGTTCATGGCACTTGCTAACACAGGTTGCCCTGCCTGCCAGCTGAGGTAACGACTCTGCAGTGAGTACATGGAATAAGCCACCCACTGCACTGACCTGTGGTCCTTATTGCTGACATGCTTCTAACCATCTGCTGGTGCTAAAGAACCTGGTTTAGACATCGTCAGCTACAGGTCACTGCAGGAAAACCAAGTTTGGAAAGTCACTGAATAAGGAACTTCTTTAAAACACGAGAAAACCTGTGTAATCCCTAAAGCTATCCCATGTGTTTTCCTGTCCATTTACTGCAAGGCTTCTGCCCAGACCTGTCCCTCAGTGCACCTTGCATTCCTTCCTGATACTGACATAAAAGAAACAAAGCATTCCCATGATTATGTTTTTCTTCCAGGCTGAATACAGCAAATAAACAGAAAAAGAGATCAAGGAGCATCTTTCCCACCATTATTCTATCTAGGTCATGTAAATGAGAAATACTCTCTGACTGAAGTCTTCACAGGCATTAGAGCAGAGTAAGGCATTTGGAACAGAGAAAAGAACCAGACCTTTCACTATATGATGCAGTGATGTTCTCAAAGGCCTATGAAAAAATAATCTGGTAATTTCAGGCCATAATCACTGCTGTCATCTTTGACAGCAAAGGCCTAAGGCAGAATAGACTGGTTGAAGCGTTTCGAGCCCTTCCTTCTTCACAGCAATAATACTGGTAGTTCTGTAGCTTTTGACCACTGCCTGGTATCTCTGGGATTACTAATTAAACCATAATTCTCTGTGTTTTCATGGTCACCATGGGAGGCAGTTAAATGTTCTTCTCCTTTTCATGGCCAGTGATAACTTTCCAATTAATGATTATGCTTAAACCTCGCAACACAGTTAGTATAATTATTCAGGCAAGCACATATTTCTTGCAGTTTTCTTTTGGTAACAATTATTCTCATACTTTTTGATGAAGAAATAACTGTAAGTCCTTTACAAGTAGGTTAGTTTAAGAAGATCTCAACATTGTGTTTGATAGCCCTTATGGAAAACATAAGCATGCAGTTTCAGATTAAATAAGTAATGATTCCCCTGGAAAAGTGGTTCATAATGCTTTAACTTCAGCTATTCATAATTTATATTGTTAATGGAAATATAAGCAAAATCTCCAAGGAAATTGCTGTTGAACTCATGGTTATCATTGAAATTTGTTGTTGCTTTTTTGTTTGTTTGTTTGTTTTGGGGGTTTTTTGTTTTGTTTTGTTTTCATCATGTAATATTAGCATATTACACACCTGCTTTTTGTGGAAAAGGACTTTTAAGAAACCCAAAATGTAGCTGCTTTACTAGTTTTGATAAGCTGCTCTGAGGCAGGTTCTGCCTGATGCTCCTTTTACCCAATCTCTACTTTGCATCATAACCCTCGAGACTCTTGTGTTTCACACCTGGAGGGCAAGAAAACTGCCTGGGGAGAATTTGTATGAGCAGTAAGGTTTGTGCTACGAGGCACCCCCAGCTCACGTTTGTGATGGGGATCAACAGACATTTCTATTTCATTGTAAACCTTTGCCTTCCTTAGCCCTGCGTGTACAAGCTGAAGGGCTGCGGTTTGGCTGTCCTGAAGTTCAGAAGAGCGGGAGGAGCCTTCCCGTGCCTCCAGCAGCCCACCCGAGGCTGGGAGGGAGGGCTAAGACCAGACCCAGCTCCCAGGAAGTGTCACCAAGTGCTGCAGGGCAGACTGCTTTGGAAGTGACATCTCCAACAGGCTCCGCACGCCGGGAGCAGGCGTTGTACCCTCTCCGACACCCTCACCAGCTGCTGGGACGGCTTTCCGCCCTTCTGGAGCCTTTCTCCCTTTCTCCAAGCATCTCCCGAGCCGGTGTCCCCGTTCTGGGGGCAAGACCCCCGCATCAGCACCAACCCGCCTCTCAAATCTGTCTCCTTTCTCTCTGATCTCTTTCCAAACCGCCCCCAGGCTTGACAGGAACGCTCAGCGCGGCACCCAAAGCGTGACACGCGTCTCAGTGGCCCCTTCAGGCTGCGTTCTCATAGCTCCTCTTTTTGGCCCTCAAACCTTTGCATTTATGAATTATAAAATCTGAGCAGCTGCGAACTCCAGCTTCTTTTCAGAAAGCAAACTATTCGGATATTTAGCACTACGATATGTTTCATTCCATACATTTTTTTTCATGCTGTATTAATTGATACAACTTCTGTTAATATCTGCTAGTGATGCCAGGGAGGACATTCATTTGGCATCAAAGCACCCTTAACAAATGGTTTGGAAATCAGGGCTAACATCTCAAAACTGAAAGAAATATTCCTTTTTTTTTTTTTTTTTTTTTTCAGGGCTATAGAGAAATTATTTCCTCATCACTTGCTAAAAATGTCTTGACATTGCTGAGATGTTTTTCGTGCAGTGCTTTTATTCTTGGGGAATTTTAGCACTCACAAAACCTCCTGTGCTGACATCACTGGAGACTGAAGTCCTCTATTCAGCCACAAAACACATACAGAATGGACAGAGGTAGTGTTGATTTCATACCATCACCTTTATAATATCATCATTTATTTCCTTTATTTCATGAAAGGTTGCCCTTTAGGTATGTTTCAATTACTTGACATGAGTGGTGGTTTCTATCAAATGAATTCTCTAGATTAAATATCTCTGGGAAAAAACTGATCACTTTTTGCAGGCACATTCAGAATTTTAAATGTACCCTCGGTGTATTCATGCCAAAGGTATCCAAAACCTTACAGAAAATGAGCATAAAGAATATCTTTCTTCTCTAACATAAATCAAATTGCTTTGGCAACAGCTGGAAGTTACCAGAGGAATAAAGTTTCCCACAGAAGATGAACTATGTGTTGCTTTGACTGGGACTGCAAGTGTTGACTCTGAGCAAGAGAACACAGAAATGTTTTCATTTGAATGGGAACAGGATTGTCTGTTTTTAGTCTGCTTGCTAATATCACCACCATGTTCACAGGCTGCCAAACAGCTCCCAGTGAGAGGGAGGGCACGACCCAACCTGCAAATCACTGGGACAAGCTTCAAAGCAGAGACACAAGAAGAAAGCAACTTGAAGAAGAGCCTGTCACACACGTTTCTACCTTGCCAAGGAGAAGGATGCTTTGATACACAGACTTGTACCCTCAGAACTAGTCACAGCTACCTCCCTGCAGAGGAGTAAACTTCGTGGGGATGCAGATGTCTGAGCGGGGAACTAACTCTGGAAAACAGGGAGGGTTGGTGATACAAGTGCCTTATCTGCATCTCTTCAGTTTGCCACTACCCGCTTGGTACACAGGGAAAAAACTGCAGAAGGATCCCTTTGTTATCATTTTTCTGCACAGAAATCCTCTGGGAATAACCACAAAGTGCTGCTAAATTCAGAATTGACTGGATAGTGTAGCTAAATGAAGGAGAAACAGGAAAATACCGTGCAGTAAGTCGGAGTCTCACATGCACCTGTTCCCTTCAGAGGGAATCCGGTTGCCCTGGGCAGACACTCCTGTGCTCAGGATGGAGTCACCCTCTTGTCCAGCTTTCCAGAGCAGAGGGCTGATAGTACCAACAGTCACAGGGCCAACATGAGCATTTCTGAAGGCAAAACTGGACAATCTCTTTCCAAAATCTGGTCCAGCTAAATTTACCAGTTTTAAAATTTAAGCAGCTGTTAACTCCAGGTGTTGTGGGGGTTTTTTGGTGTTTTTTTTTTTTGTTTGTTGGTTTGGTTTTGTGTGTGTGTGTGTGTGTGTGGGGGGGTTGTTGTTGTTGTTTGGTTTGGGGTTTTCTTTAAGAAAACAAAACATGAGAATATTTAGACTACGATATGTTTCATTTCCAGTCAATACATCCACACTTGTTTGTGTACGATATAATTTATATTTGCCTTTCTTCTTCTGCCAGCAAGTAAGTGGAAAATATGTATTTGATAAAAATAGGGAAAGTGTTCAATATATTTCCCCTGCAAGAATCATGTAACGACTTACAAGCAATAAACCATCTGCTTCTCACTACATTAGGTAAACCATATTACTTTGGAAAAAAACAGTAATAATGGGAAACCTGACACCAGTACTAAAACTTCTAAACTGTTGATACCAGATTCCCTTGTTATTCATGATTTCCTGGATGGAAAGTAGACTTTGAAACAAAATTGCCCGTTGATTTTCCTAGTGTGCTCAGGGAACCTGGTCTGTGTATTCTGTGAAACATTAATTGTTTGAAGAAAACAGTCCAAGAATCATTGCAAATGGGACTTGTTTTCATGGAAGGACACTCGCTCTGCTGGAAGAAGAGAGACAAGCTCAAGTTCAGGCGTGCAGGAGAGCACTGGAGTGGAGAAATGTTCTCCTCAGAAAAGATATTTTATTCTTTGGTGCTTCAACATAATCTTCTCCACCATCTCATGGTAAAATTTGCCTTATATAAATACTTGAACAGGGACTTAAATGTTAAAGGAGTCATTTTGCCTTGCAGGGAGATCTGACGGGGTCGCTCAGGATGTGCTGGCAAGGAGAATGTCAGACTCATAAAATTATAACCAGGATGATTATGTCATCTCCATTTTTTTTGTGTGATTCTCAGTCCAAGCTTGTCTTTCATGTTGCCAAGTGACTGGTGGCAGGCAAAGCTATTCTTGAAGGCATTCTCATGATGGATTTTCCTTTATCTTAGTATCTCTGCAAAGCCCTGCTATTATTAGATCTTTCTAATGCCTTGGCTAAAACCTCAGAGATTATGCTCCTACTTTATACTCCAACAGCCTCTTCATTCACAATGTTTAGTTAGACTAAATATTTGCTTGGAGGACTAGCTGTGCAGTGACTACAGAGACATTCCCAGCGTGTGACTGGAGCCAAATTCTTTGTTGCCTTAATATTGTGAACAAAAAAAGAGATATAATAATCTGAAAGCTAGAAAAAGAAAATCCATGTGGGCTGCTAATACCTGCCAGACCAGCCTAACATCAAAACACTGTCTGCAGCCTTCACCATGTTTACTTCAGAGAATTCAGTACTTGAAGCCTCCTGTAGTGCCCTTGGTAAGTCTGTGAATGACTGGTGGATGAAACATTGGGTTTAAACGCAGAGCTGGGAGTTTTTCATCCTCTCTGTAGTAGCACACTGACACCAGGAAAACACCAAGAAAAAAGGAATAAAAAGGTCTCTTCCCTGTCTCCCCACATTAACTTGCTGTAGCATTTAAAGCCACCAAGCTGGTGGTGCTGTGTCCTGCCATGTGTGTCATTCCATCCCAGAAGCACGTTCTTTGCTCTGAACCAGGAGCCCTTGCAAGAGCAACCAGCTTTCCTCCCGTCATTCACTTGCCATGGCTCTTCCCTTGCCCTTTCCATCCCACACAGCTCTGCTCTCTCTGGCACGCAACGGTAGCTTCACTTTCAAAGAGCTTGAGAAGCAAACAAAAGCCTGTTTTCCTTTTCTCTTAAAAATGCACTTGGACAACTTGAAACCATTTTAGACAATACGTGCTCTGATCGAGCTGAGGAAGGTAGAAACTCATTACCAAGAGCTGGAACACTCTGTGGCTGTTTCAGGGTCAGCTCTCCATTCTCTCATTCTCCTGCAGTCACAAATTGCTTGAGCTCAGCTCCAAAATAAAGACCTGCTGTTCAGAAGCCTTGTTTATCCCAACAGCTGTCAGAAACCCCCTGCCATCTGCACCTCCTCCTCACCTTCCTCCTCCCAACCCCTGCTTTCTGCTGGGTGTCTCTGCAGCTCTGAAGCCAGACATCATCCTTTTGCTCCTGGTGAGAGAAGGACAGTCCTAACAATATGTTTCTCAGCCAGTAAGAACCTGCCATTGAAATCTGGGAATAGTCATCATCTCCCCTTGATTCAGGGGATTTCAACAGTTAAACCATTTTTTTAATATTCTCTGATTTCTGGTGATAGTCCAACTATTGAGCATTTTGTTAGGACCTGTGTCCTTTTAATGACTATTTTCTTTCCAGGTCTCCATGAGGAGTCCATCTTCTTTTTCCCAGCCTCTTCAGAGTGAGACAAACCTATATTTTTTATTTCTTCTCTAAACAGGGCTTATGTTTTTGCCTATGAGAATGATTATAAATGCTCCCCGGTGGCTGTAAGTATCAAAATACCCAATCCCAAAAAAGGAGCCAAGGCTCTTTTAACACAGATACCACCATGACTGAGCTTTGCCCTTGGAGTCCCACTATAGGTCCATCAGCAATTCCTCATGTCACTGACTTTTACTGGTTTTGTTCCTCAAGCTTCTGTTGGTTTCCCAGTCGAATTTAGCCCACCAGCTGCAGGACAAAGGTTTTCTTTGAAGGGAAACATCTCCTGCAGTCTGAGGTTTGGTGGTTTTATTTTTAAGTTCAGCGCAGTAGCAGCAGCAATTTTTGGCTATAAAACTTCTCTGTAGGTGGCTGGCACTGTAAGCCAGTGCTGTGAAAAGGTGAGACAGACAAGAAATTTGTTAAGAACCTGACCCTTATTTCACAGTCCCTGTAGAGAGGGCCCTGTGCCTTCTGTCTGGAAGAGCTCGATGATATTAGTGACTATTTCATTCTATTTCCAGAGTGGATTCAGCTTCCAGTCCTCAAGCCTACTTGGGTCTGCTTTTTATTATTAGGGAGATTAAAATAAAACATCCTCAATGCAGCTCAAAAACATCTCCCTAGGCTTAGGCTTAGCTGAGCCTAGGGCTCCTGCTGCTTGACTCAGCTCACATTCCACCCCCTCACTGACTTGGAACTCCGTGCCAATTTCGTCTCTTATTTGGGATGGGTGGTGTGAGGATGGAGCAGAGAAGAGCAGGAGATGCTGGCTGAAGGCACCGTGGCTCATACCTGCAGCACCCAGCTCAAGATTAAATAAAAATCTAAGCTGTATATTCCAATATTCTCTCACTCATAGCTCCCCCAAGGCTCATCTTGGGTTAACTTTTCACCAGATAATCCACCCACTTAACACTTAAGAGGAGTGACTCTGCTGCTGTCTGACGTTCATTTGAAAGAGTTAAAAACAAGACTGATTTCATTCATCTATCTGTAAAGCCATTAGAACTAGTTCCATCTATTATTTATCAATTGATTTTGCACTCCAAACTGAAACCCACACTGCTGCTGCTGTTTAATGCTGCCTGCACATTTTCCTAATGAAGCACCACCTTCTCCACATTTCTGCATCCTGCTTTTTAATAAATACATTTCTACAATCATGTGTCTTTCTAAGAAAGCTCTGACACCTTTTGCAGAGCTCACCAGGTTTGTTGTATCACTGCTTCCTCACACCACATCATCATGAAACTTAGCAGAGTATTTTTCACCTTAATTGAAATGTTCTGCCCATATAGACAGGTATTTATAATCCCCTGGGGGAGAAGCTGTTTTAGTGTTTTTTTCACAGCACAATTCATTTTTGTATTTTTACTTATTCACAGAAAAAGCTAGCATTAAAAATAGTTTAGGCTGAAAGATTTGCTGAAAGCTTTTTCCCCCTAAAATTCTAAATAACATGATTTCATGCTTAAGTAAAAATATATTTCATTTTTAGCCATGAAAAAGTGTCAGAAAAAAAGGCTGATTTTGAAATACATTATTTTCTTGTGAATTTAAATGGGTTGGTAATAAATGTGTGATGAACATTTCTAGTAGGACATTGTCCTGTTTACAGTTCCAGTATATGTACTAGGCTGCAAAAGTTAATTCCTTTGCTCCTGAATTACCTCTGGCATCCCAACTTTGCAGGAACTGTGACTCATACTTTTGCTATCTTTCCAGTTTTAATCTAAAGCAAAAGGGATCCTTTGGCGATTTGATAATTTCCTAGTTTCCCATTTGCTCTGCTTTTGTCTCCATAAGGCTCAGAGTTCCTTCAAAAATCTTGCTTTATTCAAGTGTTTTATTCAAGTTAACTGGAGGATTTTTAGCGCAGGTGTCTTCCATATTCATTCAAATGCTTAAATAAATTTAGTGGAAAGAGCTATCAGGAACAGTTTTTAGAAATAACTCCAACTCTCCAAATAAAACACAATTAAAATGTCCACGAAGAACTCTTGGGATTAAAACTTAATTTCAAGTCAAGAATATATATATGCAAGAGTTAGGTGATTTTTGGAGAGGGTCCTTGGCAATATTTCAGCCCATGGTCTCAATAACTAAAGTCACCCTGTCACAAAGAGAAAAAAAGGCTTTGAGAGCTGGTATTAGGAGTTGCCTAGTGAAAAGGAAAACTGCATATGTTAATCAATTTTGTCAGTGCAATTATTTTTGTAAATGCACTGAATGTTACCTATGTATTTTATCTAAATGCTGTCCAAATATTTTAAATAGATAATTTTGGGAGCTAGAAGCATGGGTTTCAACATAAATTTTGTAAAGCTTTTTTTTTGTGAGCCATAGATACAAGTTTGAAGTGGCTACTGAGGACATTTTTAACACCAACAGCAAGGCAAAGATACTGGAATTTGGCTTTGGACACTCACTCAGCTGGCACGATGCTGTAGGATAGAGCACATGCCTTGAAGCATCTGAAAAGGCCACTGGCTTGGCCACCCAGCAGTGCCTGGTTTTCCAGGCACATAATCTGACTTTAACCTCAAGTTTTGCCAGGATTTGTCATGGGAAAGATTTTGAAAATAGAGTACTGTGTCCTGGCTAAATAACTTTTCTAAAAATATCAAGCTGGACTTGTTTTCCAAAGACTTGCTGATGTCCACTCACTCTTGCTTTGCCAGCACAAGCAAGATGCATTTTCTTATTATTTAAAGAGTAAGCTCTTGGGTTCAACTCCTGCATTTAAGAACAATTTGAAACTATCAACACATAAATTTCAACATGAATACATTTTGTAAGTATAAAATGAAGTTGTAAATATTTGTATTGACAAGTGATGTGGCTTATAGGAACAGTCTTGTGACACCTTTCCTAGACTTGAAGGGGTCTTTTGCCAACCAGCAAGGATCCAGTCAGAATCTTGACTCACAGATGAATTTTGCCTTTTTACACCAAATCCAGACTATTATTCTGGATGGTATTGAGGATGGGTCCCTTCAGGCATAGGCTGTGGCCCTGTTTGTTGAGACAGCATTTCCAAATTCTTTAACTTATCCCAAATGTATGTCTTTCACAGTAAGATGTTCCCCAGGCACAGAAAGCATTCCCCTTTGTACAGCTTCTGCTGTATCAAGTTCATAGCTCTAAAATATGACTGGATTTTAAACTTGTATTCTGTGCACCACTTTGCCAGTGTAGCACCTATAAAGTGATGCAAAATTAGGGCAAGTTTTTAGGGAACAGACCTTCTTACCCACTGCCTGAGTTTAGTCAGTCTGAGAATTCCCCACTTCAGGAACAGAGAGAAAAGTGTTTCAACCGGAGCACAAGGCTCAACGTTTACTGGGGTCATCTCTTCAGCATTCAGATGTGAAGGGGAGAGGAGCAACATTAGAAAACAACACAGAATTACATTTTCATTTTTTAGAACTCAGATCATCACTTTGTATGGGCTTGTACTGCCAGTCTTGTTGTTAAAAAACAGTAACTACAATTAGAGGATTCCTTCCTAATCCATTGTGTCCCTTCTCTTACGGTCCTGTTTCCTAGTTGGCTTAGGAAAATAATTATAATTCTATGTTAAAATTTATCATAGTCAACTTACATTTATGTACATGAAGAATTTTGTTGCCTGGAGTAAAAATTTGTTTGGGCTCATAAATTCCCTTTTTCTTCTTACAGGAATAAAATGATGGGCTGTGTCAGTCACAATGTACTCATGTGTTAACACTACTTCAGCAAAGCATAAGGGCCTCGTTTGACTTGAAAAGTGAGTATGCTCATTAGCTTAAATTTGCAAGAATTTGACTCAACAGGAACAACTTGACATTTAGTTTGAAATGTCTAAATGTTTCTGTAGAGTTCAGATAACAATACTGCTAGTAGGACACTCTTTTTTTTTTTTTTTTTTCCCAAATGATGCTACAAATACAAGAAGTTCATTTGCAAATTTTCCCCTGAAATAAAATGCTTTACATGAAGGGAAATAAAATGCTTTACATGAATCAATGCAGCCAACACAGATCCTGATTGAGTGGAATCCCTGGCAATGGAGTCTGCTGCAGAAGTTGGGCTGTTTGCTTTTCTTGAATCCTCCCTGGCTTTGGATGCCTTCAAATCTTTTCTAATCCTTGCTGAAGGGCAGAGCTAATCAACCTGGAAGGGGAGCTAGGCTGCTGCTCCTGCAAACCTCTGTATCATCCCTGCACACTATCAACCACCTCTGGAGATGCCCAGGGAAAAATCTGTTTGCAGAACAACACAAAGGCCACCTTGCCCTCCCCTTCCAGAGGCACACAAAGGCTCTCCCTCCTCCTGCAAAGCACCAGAGACTTGCTGTGTGCTGGGCTGTGCCTCCACCATCTGATGGATGACAACAATATTATTTCCATGCTTTGTACTTCCAAAGCAACTTAGTTCTTCAAGATATTTATCACCGTGTTTCATTGCCCTGTTTTCCCTGGGCAAACAAAGTGGTATTTGGCATCTTCTTTGTATTCCCTTTTTCACCTTGCTGTCAAAAACCCGTGCTTTGAAACACTGCCTCTTCTGAAATTGTTTAAGTGGGATATTGTGTTCACCACTGTTTTAGTCTCCATTTTTTTAATTCCCAGTGATGGAAATTGATTAGTTAATGGAGATTAAGCTCCATGGCTTGCAGCACACAGGACCCTTTCATGAGCTGTGTATCCAAGATAAACACACTGACTTAGGACCACTGAGCAAATCCATCAGCTCCATAGCATGACAGGTCGCTCTTGCTTTTGGACTTTTATTGAAATAGACTGCTTACAGCTGCTATTTTTTCCCTCCATAGTATATCAAAAAGCTTGTTTTACTCTTCACGTAACATGCTAAGGCAGAGTGAAGGCAGTTGTGCCCTGGGGCCAGGAGTAATGGGTGTTCCCATTGGGCAGGGTCTCACAGCCAGGACCCAAGGGAGCTGGCAATGGCTCTGGTCTTGAACACTTCCAGGGATGGAGCAGCTGCAGCTTCTCTGGGGAACCTGGGCCAGGGTCTCACCACCCTCCCTGTAAAGAATTTCCTCCTAATGTCTAATATAAATCTCCCCTCTTCCAGTTTTGATCCATCCCCCCTCGTCCTCTCTCTATGAGCCCTTGTAAAAAGTCACTCCCCAGCTTTCCTGTAGCCCCCTCAGGTACTGGGAGGCTGCTTTAGGTCTCCAACATATCTGATATTTAATTATATTTACTGTATGTTTACTATACCTTAGTAAAAATGTCCATGAGTGTGAAATACATTATTATTTTGTAATAAAATGTATAAAGCATAATGAAATTGAGATTTTTCATTGCATATACAGACATCAAAATAAGTAATTGATACTAACACTGATGATTATCATTAACTAAGGTTTCATAGTTGGAAGTTCCCAGATCAGCAATACATTGATCCTGTCAGGAAACTCAAATTCCCACAGCTCATGTCTGGAGCCTTAAAACATGATAAATACAGTGTTTCTATTGTCTGAAAAACTGATTACTTGAATTCCAAATGAGGGATCACTCTGTGTGTGAGCTACTCCTGTTCTTCAACACAAAACATCCTGCCAGCTCTTGCCAGGGACAGGATATTAGGCTAAAAAGGCTTTTGATACGATCCAACATATTTGTCCTGGATTCCTGAATTCTTATCTTGCTTTCAAAAGGAGACAACTCTATTTCTGCTCCAAATGCTGGTTTCAAGTGCATCCCCCAGCAGTGTAGCCTCACGATAACAAGCATGGGTGACAGCAGCCAGGCCTGTATCTAAAAAAGATTTGGCATCCTGCCTTAACTCCAAGGAGATAAAAGGGCATTTTCCAGATATGGTTGTTCAAGAAGAAGCATCTGTTAGGAACCCAACAGCACAAACTATATTGCCAGGAGATAGGTGGGAAATAGTTTGATAATAAAACAATTCTTATCAGATTAAAATGATTGGGAAAAGCATATAACCTTCCCACTCCCCTCTTAAAAAATCTTCCCTTTAATGTTACATCATTCCCTTTCATCTGGACTGAGATGAAACAAGATTGTATGTAGGAAGTAAAACAGATTGGAAACAATGCAGTCCTACCACAAGTAGGATTCCATGTAAAGAAACTGTTCAAACAAATAGTGATTCAGACAAACGTGCCTGCAAAGCTTTGAAATGACTGACTTCTTTCATGAAACAAGTAATTTGCATTTAAACAAATTCCTCTGTATGTAGATAAAATAAAATGACAGGGTTGGTAGAGTGGGAAAATGATTTGGCATCAAACCATCAATACTTCAGTTTTATTGTTATCTCAAAGACAGGGATGGAAGATTACTTTGTAAACATGTTTCTTAATAGGATAATTTTCTAATGAGTGATTGCAGTTCCTGATAAGATTAATCTCTTACACAGTCTTTTTGCAAAACATATTTGATGCTACAGGACTGAACAAAGTAGGATATTTTATCTACAAAAGACCATGACTCTCTCCCAGGGAGGAGAATTCACCTGATAGACTTGGTCTCACCAAATATCAGGAATAATGCTGTGCTTTTAGAAATATTCACTAGAATTTTATTATTAATTTTTGTTGTTAAATAGTTCAGGATGAAAATGTGGTTTACTACAGATCAGGAAAAATAAAAATAAACCCACCCAAAAAATCCCCCACACAACCCTTGTGGGAAAAAAACCCAACCCAGACCCTTGGTACTCACACACACACACACAAAGAAGTAACCTGAGGAACTGATGGTTCAGGAATGCAGCTGATTTTCCACTTCCAAAAATGTCAAGAGGCATGTAAGTGTGACATCCTGCCAGCCTTTTGAAGGTGGCAGATGGTGGAGTTAGTTTGTGATACTGAATGAAAGGGGAGGAAGAATTTAAACACTTTGATTTTGAAGCCTAAAACTTTTAAGCCAGATGTGCTCATTCATAGCGTGGAAAGGATGCTTTGAATATGCCAACATTTTTCCAGAAATCGTGGGAAATAAGAATTGCTTGTACATCACCTTTAGGTGAATCACCTAACCAATTAAATTTGGGCTTGTAGTGGGATATTAAATTATGGAAAGAAGGGCCCTATGGATTGGCCAGGCACTTATACTGATACTTGCTATCACAAATAGACGTCTGCACAAGGAGATGAGAGCTGTACCCATCTCACTTTGTTCCATGTCTGTCCAGACTGGACTTGTGATACTTCAGGTGGTAGAAGGAAAATTGTGAAATGATAATGGAGGAAAACTGGAGTGGAGTAAGTTTCTGTAACATTCTGAAAAGCAATAAAACTGGAGATTTGGCTCTAACTGAAAACATGGAGCTGCATCCTGGCCCGCACAGCCAAGAAATGGAGGCATCCAGAGGAAACAAAATCACTGAAGAGATTTACTGGTTATGGGGTGTAAGTTTTTGTTGCTTTAGAAAAGAAATACCCCTCCTTTCAGGAAGTCTGTAATAGTGAAGTCTGACACCATGGACTGGTGGACTCTGTACAAGAAGCACCACAACCCAGAAGAATTTGTGATTAATTTCTAAGAACAGGTCAGTTTCATAGGCAGGAACAAAATGACAGGTTCCCGCCCCAGTCTTTTGCTTCCTGTTTACTGGTTTTGTTTGGAAATCTTTTAACTTTTTCTTTGTACTATAAAACTCTCTATGCTAGGAATATTAATGGATGGAAATAATTATTCAGTAAGTATCTCCTTTCTTATTTTTTTTCATTTTTGATGTATAGCATTTTCATATGTTCCTCAAGTTTATAATTTTCCCAGCTCACTGTAGGAAAAATCATCAATGGTAATAAAAATAAAGGCAACAGCATTCCTGATTCTCATAAAAATATCCCAGGTAATAAAAAAAAGTAGAACAAATCCCTAAAATATATACAGTCAGGCTCTCTTGCATTTTTTTTCCCCCCACAAACATCAACTGTTTTTTGCACACTAGCATAAGGGATGTATTTGCAGACTCTATTTATAAGAGCTTTGTTTATGCACTGAGTGAGGATTAACAACTAATTTTAATTAACGTGGCAAAACCAAGTTCAAAGAAGAACGAAAATGTGTCAGTCTCATCAGGCCACTAATTCTGGCTGTGTTCTTAGATTCAGAAAAGGTGCTGCAAGGAATTTTCCATATTAAGATTTTTGCTGAGGTTTACACAGCAATCCTTCCTCCATCACTATTTCACAAGGAAGCTCCTGGTTTAGCAGATCTTCAGTGACACCCTCGTGCCTCCCAACCTTTTGTGTGTCATTACAACCTTTCTGTCCAACAGACAAATACCATACTTGTCATTTCAAGTGTTTATCAAGCTGGAAATCCATGGAAGAGGAGGCAACTTAACCAAAGGTCTTGCTCTTTGGAGCAACTAACACCTCTGCAATGACCACGGCGTCAATACAAGAACAGCACACACATTTTGATGGAGGCAAGTCAATAACAGGCAACTTGGATTGGGCAGGATCAAATCCTCCATGGCAGAATAATGAGCCTTGTGGAGACATGAAGCAGGAAATGTTGGGTGTCTTGAGCTTCGCCAAGGCTTTTGGCATGGTCAGACGTGGGGTTCCTCTAGCGAAGGGGGATGAAAAAGCCTCAAAATAGGCTGAGGAATTCTGCTCAGAAAACCATTATTCCAGTTTTCCTGACAAAATGAGAGGAGCAAGGAGGGGTTTGTTGTGGTCAGTCTGGAGTCTGAAGTTTAATAAACCTCTTCTGAGGGTTTAACTTACCGAAGATTCAGCAGGACTGTTAGCAAAACATTTCCTAATGGGAGGTCAAGTGCTAGGAAAACTGTGGGGATTTCAATATTGGATTCTCCTGTACATTTTCCCAGCACAGATTAGACACTGTTCTTTTTCAGGACAAGGGGACAAATTCAATTACAAGATGAGGTCTGTTTTTGCCTGATGCTGTGCAACTACAGGATTTAATGCCTTACAGCAATGTAGTGGGCAAATCACTCTTTTGAGAGCAGGAAGCACCACACCAAATGGCAACACCAATTGCTGGTGAAATATTCTTGTGTTCCTTCCCACCCTGCTTCCACCCTTCCCTGAGACACCTCTGACTCTGCCAGGTCAACCTCAGGTCTGGCTTTGAGATTTTGTCCTGTAAGGCATCACCAGAATAACAGCAGAATGAACTGAGTGAAGCTGTGCTCAGAAAAGTTTCTGTTAAGTGGGCTGGTTTTGCCTCATTGGCTTTCTCAGTGGTTTCTAGATTCAACAGAAAGCCAAGAAATGGATGTAGCAGCTGCTGCTCTAAACTGTACAGCCAAAATGGTTCAGGTTCATCACCCGGGGTTACACACCAGGTTCTCCCTGGGATGCTTCTGGGGCATCTTCACAGAGACCTCTCGTACCTGCACCATCTGCTGGAAATCTGGCCATGCTATGAACCTCTGGAAAAGGGAAAAGGTCTTAGCACAGGGGAAGAGAACTGTGTGATTTCACAGCTGGCTTCCTGACCATGGAACACACAGTAGGGCTCCTGACCCAGTGCATCCCCCATGTGGTATGGCA